>NC_091126.1:110606948-110921294 GCF_040183065.1 Periplaneta americana
CATGTGCGTTACTTACTGGCAGTGCTAACACACGTCACATTATTATTAACATATTAGGGGCTCTTTTTTTTTCGAAAAAAAAAAAAGATACAGAAAGTTTGCAACATTGATTTTTATCTTTATCTTGCATCAGTGTTGTTATCACTGCCTTTATAATTGACCATTCATTGAGTTCCTGTGAAAATGGTAAAAGAACGCTTGTAACTTGAGTTTTACTTTTGGTTCGCGCTCAACTTCACTACAGAAGAGTCGTTGAAAACACAAGAGTAAAGTTTATTAACACAATCTTGCGAATTGTAGGAGTGGTGATGTTTTACGCCATGAAATGTTTAAACCAACTCAGTTGCTGTAACGTTATCATGTTCAACTGAAGATCGTGAGGACATAAATATTGGTAGGGTAAACATTGGTAATTTCGTGATAATTTAATGAAAATTAATTTTAATTGCAAATGTGTAAATATACCTTTACTCCAATTTTTTCATCTAAAAGACGATTATTTGCTGTACAAATCTGTAGACATAAAGATTGGACACGTCCTTGAACAAGTGCCAAAAACCACTTTTACAACTTAAGCTAAAAGGTTGGTTATTTCGTGATAACCTTGGTAATTTCGTGATATTACATTGATAATTTCTTGAGAGGTAGAAAAATTGTGGAAAAATTCATTAAAGTCAAATGAAATTCTCATTTATTGTTAGAAGACTTCAAACATAGTAATTCCGTCTAATATTCATACCAAGAAAACATAGAAATACATATCAACACATAATAAGAATGAAACCAAAGTAAAAATTGAAATTGAAAAGGGATCTTCTTTGCCCTGAAAGGGTGAACACTTTTATTACGGACTTTACTATAGCCTATATTACATTTGTTTAAAATTATATTTTTATCCAATAGCTTTGCTATTTTCACAGAATGTAGATGCATCCTTTAGGAACAAAATGTCACTCTTCCACATAATCCCCGTCCCTTTCAACTGCCTTACGTAACCTGGGAACGAGGGCCTGTAGACCAGCACGGTAAAACTCTGGACCAACACGTCTGAGCCACTATTTAGCAGCGTGCACAAGGGAGTCATCTTCTAACCTCGTTCCGCGAAGGGATCCTTCAGTTTACCAAAGAGATGGTAATCGCACAATGCCAGTTCAGGACTGTAAGGCGGATGTTTCAGTGTTGTCTATCCGAATTTTCTGATCTAGTCTGTGGTCTTGTGACTGACAATAGCGGAACATCCTGCTTCTCCCGACGTCGTCGAGCTTAAGTTTCTTGAGATTTGCAACATACGCGTCAGAATTAATGGTGGTTCCGTGTGGCATGATGTCCACAAGCAAGAGGCCTTCTGAATCGAAAAACACAGTACCTATACTGCCCTCCCAAGCCAAAAGGGCGTATCTCAAGGATTTTCTGAAAATCAGTTTTTGACATAATTGGAGAGTTCAGATGCTAATATATTTATTTCCTAAAGGAAATGGCCATTTCTCAATGAATTATGCCTTTAAAATGTGATTTAATGAAAGTCGTATCTCAAAATTAATGTAAATTCCTAAGCGAATTTGGCGGAAGTTCATTTTTCTAAGCAAAAAGGCCGTTTCTCAGACATACGTTCTTTTCGCTTAGTATTTCCTATTTGCCATTCTAGTCAAATTAGACGTAACTGCATTAGTAACAAATCCTTGGTGTTTTAATCCGTTCTCAGCAATGTAATCGCCACTACCCGAATGCTCATTTCCCATAGTTTAAACATAGTTCTTATAATTAATTCATTGTTGATCATGAAAATTAATATACAAGGTGTGTTCCGATTAATTTTTCCAGCTTATGATTGAAAACATGTCACAATTTTCATTTGCTTGTTAGTTGTTATGTAGTCAAGACACAGAATATTGATTCTACTCAATCTTATTTTAGAAACGCCATTATAATCACCACATCAGTAAAATAATATTTATTTTTATCACTATGGGACTGATAGTTCACATGCACAAATATTTTAGAGACAACAAAATGGACAATGGAATTATTCGTAGAAACATAAATTCATTTAATCCTACCATATCACTTTAGTACATTACCGGAGGGAGCATGCACCTAATCGTCTTTATTTACCAAGTGATATAACTCTGACTGCCATGCACCATGATTTTATTACTCAGAATGTTAATTACAAATGTTCATATCAAAAGTACCAGTGAAATGGACATATCTTTTGCTAAACTGAGGCATGAGGAATGTGAAAATTGTGAAATCTTCAATGTGTATAATAATAGCCACACAAAGGAAAATTTGGACACTAATTTTTTAACTTGTAAAATGTGGAAAACACATATTGAGAGAGCATCAAAATCTCGGGCCAAATACAGAGAAGATGCTGAAAAAATTGAAGAGCTTAACAAAATAATTTATTTTGCAGATCTTCAAAAAGTTATCTTGTTGCCAAGACTGGATACATTTAAGGTAGCTATATTCACAAGTGTTTGACTGGCTACATGAGAGCTTCGTTCCTGTTGGGAGAAAACAAAAATTGTGCAAGCTGTTTGCAACTGTCTGGCACGAGGCTCTCTTTAAAAGAAGCAAAGAAGAAATCGTAAGCACTTTCTACAATTTTTTCATGTAGAAGAGAGATTGTTCAAAAATTACTCTATGGTTGGACAACTGCATGGGCCAGAACAAAAACTGGACATTCTTTTCATTTTTGATTTACATTGTGAATTCAAATGATGTAAGTGCTAATGAAATTTTGATAAGATACTTTGAACCAGGCTGCTGATACTTTCATCACAAAGTAGAACAGTCAGTGAAAAGACGTGGATATAAAGTATAGCCTATGATTTTGCAGACTTTGTAGATGCAGTAAAAACAGCATATTACCAGACTGAGGTACTGCCAGTGGAGCTTCATTATTTTTTCATTTGGTCTGACTACTCATCACAATATAAATTGAACTTGATTCATTCAAGAACCTGTCTGCATAATATGGTTGAAATAACGGTTTCCATATAATCATATAGTATGCAGTACAAAAATGATGTTGATGGTACATCATTCAACATAAATTTCCTGACTGGAAAAATAAACTAAAGGAAGGAATAGTTACCACGTCCTGAGCAGAAACGAAAACCCCTTGGATTCCATGCTTAAAAAAGAGTTCCATAATTCGCAATTTGTGTGGAATAATTAAAAACAGACTGACATTTTGGGAGAATCTTCCAGTAAATGATGACTAAAATTTTATTGTGTTCAAGTATCAATTATTTGGTATAAACTAACTTTTCAGTGTCTTGTTATTTTTTAGTTAATTTATTTACCTCAGTAATTTACGTAGAAGTATTTAGTGAACTGTGTACATTAGTAAATATAACCAAACATTTATTTTCAACTTCAATGTTGTATCTTTGTATCATTAATATATTAACAGAATGATTGGTAAATGAATTCCTGTCTCTTCACTAATTTTCTAGGTAATATTTGTCTTAGATTGCAGTAATTTTTGCAATACTGCTATGCAGTATGTTTTGTAATTTAATAAAATAAAAAAATAATTAATAAAATAAACCGAATTAATTTCACTTACTGGTTTTTTATGTACAATATGAGATACGCCTAATTTGCTAAGCATATCGTATCTTTAACAATTAATATTAATACTTAGCAAATTAGGCGTATCTCAAATTGTACATAAAATTGTAAGCTGATTAGTCTAAAAATTATATCCTATATATTTTGAATATATTTCAATAATGAATATGCCGAAAATTCCAATAAATTAACTTTAAAAGTAGGCGCGCTTTGATCATTCACAAAATCCTCAATACTGAAAAATATTCAAGTTCTGAGATACGCCCTTTTGGCTTGGGAGGGCAGTATAACTTTTCCTGCCGAAGGTGTACTTTTGAATTTCTATTTCTTTGGTGAATTTGCATGATGCCAATCCATTGTCTGCCTCTGTTTCCGGTCCAAAATGGTGGAGCCATGTTTCATGTTCTATCACAATTCTTGCAAGTAAGTCATTTAGCACTTATCATTGACACTTAGCATGATAACAAATCAAACAGATGCTTTACTGAACCCATTGCGTCCCCCTTTTCTTTTTTGTTATCACATCTTATCTTCAGATTTCTAAAATTCGTATTTTAATACAATTTTTAAAAAGTATAAAATGTAACGCTTAATGCTCAACAAAATTTCGCCTCAAACAGCTAAGATTTCTATTAGTAAAGCTAAGCCTATATGGCGACTACAGCTGTATCTGAAATTCCAAAATGTTTTCCTAAAATTTCATTAAGATATAACAAATCTTTGTACCAAATATCATATGCTTACCTTTAGTAATAAACCTGTAATGTAATTACAAACATCCACAAAATTTATACGCCTGAGAAGTCGACGCTAACTTGCTCTCTCCAAACATAAAAGCTCACTGAAGCAGCTACAATAATCACACAAAGTGTAGTTGTATGTTTCTGGAAACTGGACAACATATGCAATCCCTTGGCGGAAATTTGAATCTCGTAACACCATTGGTTAGTTCAAGAAAGAGCACAGAAAAAGTATCACGAAATTACCTATGTTTACCCTACAATTAGTCCTACTTTGTACTTTGTAATGTTCTTTATGACTCACTGATTCCAAATGCTTTGTAGCAGCTTTAACTTGACTGTAAATGAAACATTGCATACTTTACATCTGCAAGAAAGTTCATCCTTTCCTTTTTCTAGCCAGTCGTTGTACTTAGCATTTGTCAACCATTCATCACGAAAAGAACCAAAGTATATTTTTGCCGCATTCATATTGAACACAACACAATACTAAAAAAAAAAACTTGCACAAATTCCCGCACTTTGCATTACAGGCTACACTGCACTAAAAAACTGTAAAAACTGACGTGAATAAAATATCAAATTGTTCCATTTTTACGCATTTAGCTTCCGTTAAAATTGTTTCTTTCTTTTATCTTAGTTTAAGCTCCCAATTTTAGGATCATTTATACGACCAACGCCACACGGGCCTTCACCTGTTGGGAGATGAATTAATCTATTGGAACACATACATACTTTTTTGAACGCACAAGGACGTGGAGGGCCTCCCCGGATGAGGGATCAGCTCAATGCCAGGGCCACCTCCGACACAACACAAACATTTTAGATATTACACAGCATTCATTCACATATATGAAAGGATTAAGGGAATGATCCCCTTCCATGGCCGAACTTTCGAGGGATACAATCCTGGCATTTGCCTGCAAATCACTGAGGAAACTATGAAAAACCTCAGTTAGGATTGCTGACCCCTGGTATCGAACCCCGGACATCCCGAATGCAAGGTCAGCCCTCTAACATGCCGGTAGCCGCTCGGTTTCGTTAAAATACTGCTACAAAACTTTATTAATCACAAAATTTAATTGAAAATGGTTGATTGAAGTCATATTTCTGAAGTACTTATATTAACATCATATCAAAATTATCTGTTTTAATTTTCTATTTACGTCATCTTTCACTGTTGATGATTGTTGGCGTATTGTGAGAGACTAGTGTCTGATTTGCGAAAAGAGAAGCGCGCCGAAACTTCAACACTATCGCAGACGCTGACTTTTAAAGTTATATCCTTGCGTCGTTGTAAGTCTGACACAGATGCTCACTTTTAAAGTTATTTGATGGACAGTGAATTTTCACTACAACATTGCTAATTATTAACATTTCAAACGCAATTTCCCCGGGCAAAGGTTTCCTGTCAGTCGGAGTTGGATTCCTAAAACCGGACACTCCGGACGGCGCACGGAGATCTGACAACCCTAATTAATTATCTTTATGCGGTGTGTTGCAAAGTTTTGCATAGCTAATAAGTGACCCACAATTATTGTTGTGTTTTAAACGATAGTGGTGACATTTTTAATTCCAATCACACTACACACATTCTATGCTATTTAAAAATTCAAGTAACATGTTTGCGATAGGCTATAACTATACGTTTTCGTGTGCTTTAATAGCTACATTTCTGCGTATAGATTTTTCTTAGACAAAGTATTTGTTTCAGCATTTTATATTTTTCTTGCGATGAAATTGTTACCAGTCTCTTTCTGTTCACATTATCATTGTGAGTTATAGAATAGTATTAGTTTGTTGGCAAGTCGATTGAGTGCAGCAGAAAAAATAACAAGATGTTTTCCGTTATTAATTTCAGTTTTCTCAACGAAATTTGAGGCCTTCTTTTAGTCATTCCACCTAAATTTTATGAATTCTGCTAAATGTGAATGAACATATGCATAAAACATTCTTTTGAGACTCTAACAAATAGAATTTAACTGAGATGTCTAAGGCCGACGACAGAAATTAAATCCAAAATACATACATATCAGTAGTTTTTGAAACGCTTTTAAGTTTCGTTATAGTGCCGCATGAAATGGCAGCAATAAATATTGCAAATATACTGGTGAAGTTAATGCTTTCTAAGTCCCTACTCCTGCATTTGAAACTGCTTAGATATTCTTAATCGAGCTTTTGTGCAGTAAGCAATGGAATTTTATTCCATTTGCCCATTTCGGAAGAAGTAAGCTTAATTTTTATGAACTTTAAGGTTCCTTATGAAAGCGTTGCATAGCATGAATATGACACAATATTAAGTGGCTGTTTGCTTCATGATACAGACATCTTATTAAAACAATTTACTATGCATTCTCTCTAATATTTACAAGTTCAGGTGAGAGATGTGTATGAATTATGCTTTGTCGTTTGGTTTAATGCCAACACTACTGTAGGAAGATTTCTCCTTAGGAATCTATGAACTGACATCTTTGTGAAATATTACGTTATGCAATGTTTTCCTGGTCCTTTCTGGACATATTATGATAGTGTGTTAAAAGACAGTATTCCATTGTGACAAGACAACTAAACGCAACGAGAAACTCAAATCAATGTGACGCTTCGTTCATAAATCGTGTTCTCTCACTAAAATTCGAGCCTTCTGACTGAATGTAAGTGAAAATAAAACTAAGTCAGTATTACGAGACATCATGAAACCATTGAAGTGTTACAGAAATTCCTCGGGCAGGCGACGGGAATTAAGTGGACAACATGTAAGATATAATTCATGTGGTACACTTGATTTCCGTCGTCTTTTCGGATGAATTATCGATGATGAATACTTCAAATTACTTGTGAAGTGCATGCATTTTAAGTGCATAAACCTGCATTTGAAACTGCCTAGTCATTGTAAGTACTGTAAATAGCTCATGTTCAGTAAGTAGAGAAATTTTACCTTCATTAGCCTATTTGGAAGAAATCAATTTTGATATAAATTGGCATTATGCGGTCTGTTGGAAGATGTAGCGTAGCTATGAATGACTGAAATTCATTTGTGTGTTTTATGTAGCGGTGATTGCCTTTTCTATACATTTAACTCTGCAAAGATTCTACGCGATTTTCAAATCCAGGTAACGTGTGTACGGTAATTGCGTTGTCGTTTGCTGTAATAGCTACATTTCTGTAGGAGGATTTCGTCTTAGACAGTATACTTGTTTGAGCTTTTCTAACTCTCTTACAATGCAACGGTGTGCCGTTACTTTCTGTGCTTATTGTAATTGTGCTTATAGAGTAGCATTGGTTTTGTTGGCAAGTACTGGGTGTTCATTTCAAAGTGTGTCATGATGTCACTGTTGTTGGGTCACCGATTTGAAGCGAGTTTCAGCTTATATGTTAGAGAAGTTGCCTATTATTTAAGGCGTTCTTCAATCTGAACTTGAGAACGTGTACGGTATAACTTGAACGTCGTAGCAACAGATGGCGGTCTGTACGTTCTGTGTGCTACCATAACTTCTTTCGAACTGTGTTTTGCGCCGGCAAGTCGTACGCAGAGTATTTGTTATCATCGGTTGCGTACGGAACATTCCACAACACAAATCAAATGTTCCGTGTCCATGTTGACCGTCGAAGTTAATGTCAACATATACGTAAGTAATCGTCTTAACCCTCTCCCCATATCCCGACAGTACTATTTTCCAAACAGTTCACATTCCTGCCACTACCGGCGTTACCGTACGTATCGGTACGTACTCTTCAGAATGAACGCCGTACTTGCTAGGCAACTTCTCTACCTCATAGGTTATACACCTCTGCGGAAGTGTAGGAAGATTGAATTCTCTAGGCTCATCGGCTAGCCACATGACGGCATACAGCGAGCCATGACACACTTTGAACTGAACACCCAGTATATTGAGTGCAGTAGAAGAACGAGGTCAACATATGTCTTTTCTTTATTAATTTTATTAATTTGTTTTAAATTTGAAGTAATGGAAAAGAAAGATAGAATCTTATGTCTACATAAATGAAAGAATAGTGATTGTTAGATTTAAAATCGATAGAGGACATTTATGTGTCATAGGGGTATACGCACCTGAGGAAGGAAGACGTGAAGATACTGAAATATTTTATGAAGAATTACAAAAACAAGTGAATAAATACAATAAAACTGATCACATGTTAATATTAGGAGACTTGAATGCCCGAGTAGGAAATGTACCAATAGTAAATATAGTGGGAGCATTTGGTGAAATTACCTTAAATGAAAATGGTAAAACACTACGAGATTTTGCTACTTTTAATCAGCTTAAAATTACCAACACCTTTTTTCGAAAGAAAGACATAAATAAATATACTTGGAATGCAAGGGGCTCACGCTCAATAATTGATTATGTAATAGCCAATAAGAAAATGTCTTCCCAAATTCGAGATACCCACGTATTTAGAGGCAATGATATAAGCTCCGATCACTTTTTAGTTACTTCAAAGGTTGAAATATGGGCAAGATGGAAGAAACTAAAATGTTCAACGAAACTTCAAAATCAGAATTTTAAATTTAAGGTGCATCTTCTACAGGAAGAGAGTATAAGGAACTTATACCAACAAAGACTCACACGTGAACTGCAAATGGTTGAAACTAAAGACAATATTGAAGAAGAATGGAGTAGGTTAAAATCAGCAATATTGAAAATAGCTAATGAGGTACTTGGAAAAAGTAAAACATCAAATCGGAAAAGGGGTCTGAAAATATGGAACACAGAAATAGCTAATAGTATTAAAGAAAAGCAGGATGCTTATAAATCGTACTTACAAACACGAACGGATGAAGCTTGGGAAATATATAAACAGAAAAGAAATAAAACAAAAAATTTGATAAAAAGATCTCATAGTGAATCTTGGGAAAGATTTATTGCTAACATTGAACATGACATCCACGGAAGACAGAACGTAGCCTTTAAGCTTATGAAACATTTGAATAAAGCAGAGAAAGATACTGCAAGTATTAACATTATTACAGAACACCAATGGATACAACACTACAGAAACTTATGGTATGATGAAAACTGTGAAGAGAATTATTATGTAGAAAGTGACAGTAGTTCTATAGATCAAATAGACATAAAAGAATTAGAAGCGGCTTTAAAAGTAACATAAAATAGAAAAGCTACTGGATTGGACGGAATTAATGCTGAACTAATTAAATATGGTGGAATGATATTAAAATTCTGTTTCCTTCATTTTCTGAACATGTGTTGGAAAAATTGTTCAGTGCCCATGGAATGGAATACAGCCAAAGTTATTTCCCTATTCAAGAAAGGTAATAGAAATGACACAGGAAACTATAGAGGAATAACCTTATTAGATGCAGGATATAAAATCTATGGAAAAATTCTTAATCAAAGATTACAAGCTATTGCTGATGTAGTAATATCAGAGGAACAATCAGGCTTTAGAAAAGGACGCTCATCTAGTGATAATATATTTATAATGAGGCAGATTATTGAAAAACGTCGAGAGTTTGGTTTGGAAACCCACTTAGCATTCATTGACTATGAAAAAGCTTTCGATAAAGTGAAAAGACCCCTTTTATGGAAAATACTGGAAATAAGAGGCTTTCCTAAGCACCTTATTAGTGCCGTTAAGAGTTTATATGTAAATACCAAAATAGTTATTAGCTCAGGTTTTAAAGTGTCAGAAGCAATTTTAACAAATTTAGGTGTTCGACAAGGGTGCAGTTTATCACCCACTCTGTTTAATTTATATATTGACGATCTAGTTTTGAAGTGGAAAGATGAAATACAGACTGCGATTAAAATAGAATCTAACACACCTTTAAATACTTTACTATACGCTGATGATCATATAATTATCCAGGAAACAGAAGATAACCTACAAAGAGCAGTGTATAGATTAAGCCAAAACGCAATATTTTACAATCTAACTGTATCTGCAAACAAAACAAAGATAATGGCTTTTAAAGGGAAAAATCCTGTTAGATCTAAGATAATAGTAAATGGAAACATTTTAGAACAAGTATCCCACTTCAATTATCTAGGATGTGATATTAGTTTTAATTATGAGAAATATATTGAGAAGAAAGTTAATAGATTTCAGATTATATGTGGAACAATTGGAAGAACTTTAGGAAAAAAAGCGAGAAAAGAAACTCAAATGAAATTTTATAAAGTTATGGCTGTACCTACTCTTATATATGCCTCTGAATCATGGACAATAACAAAAAAAGAAGAATCACGTATACAATCAGCAGAGATGAAATTTATGAGATACGTAAGAAGATGCACTAAAGCCGATAAAATAAAAAATGAAACAATAAGATCAGATCTCAATATTTTCTCAGTACACGACATGGTAGAAGAAAATAAAACAAAATGGAAAGATCATGTTGACAGAATGGCAGAGAATAGGCTACCAAAGAAGATAATGAATTATCGCCCGATCGGGAAAAGGGATCTGGGTAGACCTCGCAAGAGGTGGCTGGACGATAGAGACCGGAACAGGTGATATCACCTAAACCTTGAAGGGAGAAGAAGAAGAAGAAGAAATTTGAAGTATTCTTCTGAATGTGAATATATATATATATATGTGTGTGTGTGTGTGTGTGTGTGTGTGTGTGTGTGTGTGTGTGTGACTAAATCATTATTTTGAGACAACATGTAACAAACGAATTTTAATTGAATGTGCTAGTGCACTTTTCCACCACAACAGCCTCCACCACATTCCCCCCCCCCTCAAACGCTCTGAAATGAACGCCAACCGTCACGTCTGGACAACGGTCTGAGGTGTAGGCCACCCCTCCGGTCGGGATGGGAGTGGGTTCCTTTGCTGGGTCACCAAATACAGTTCTTTGAGATATCCATGGAGGCCGGCCGAGAGCGTCAGGAGTATCGAAGGGCCGCCGCAAGTGTGATCTGAAGGCCAAGAAAGACAACCGGAATGATAAGGAAAAGATGATGAGGAGGGAGAAAGGAAGTGGCGAGAATGAGTGGGGTTCCATACGCCTGATAAAGTTACCTGATATTCATCCATAGGAGTGAGGGAAAATCCCCGAAAAACCTCACACAGGCAACTCGTTTCAAGGGGGGAATCGAACCCCAGCCCGATGGGTTCGGAAGCGAACACATTACCACGAGACAACAGCGGTGGATATTATTTCTATTAGTAAGGCACAAAAAAATAGAATAAAAATACTTACATTTCACAGCACTGAGAACAGCAGCTTACTCTGCCAATGTTAAATCCAAAAATGGTTATAAAATTAAAATGTTGCAACAATGCCACTAAGATACAAATGTCAGAAGTGTCAACATTCACATATTAGCAGTAAGACATAAAATTGTATAGCTGTATAATGAATAAATCAGGACAGGCCTGAGAGGCCCCTGCTGTGCATTATACGTGTAGCATTAACAAAAATTAATTTAAACACTATATTTTAATGTATCTACTTAAATGATCATACACAATGTTCTTAAATATATTTTAAAAGATTACATGAAGTTTGGTGAAATTTCAAAATATATTAATAAGGTCCCTCTGGGTATTAAGGCCCACCTAACGGATCTTTCATTATGACCGCTACTGACATTGGTTTAGAAATACACTAATGAGGTAATGTCTAAAGGTGTTTATTTATGTAACAAAATACAAAAAGAACAGACTGATGTATCAAAATGTTTCCCTGTCATTCCAAATTTAGCAAATCTTTACAACTGGGCCTTATTTCCCGAGTAGTCTGTTAATATGGCCCATGCCGTAGGGTAATAGAGCCCAAAGAGAACACATTTCAATTAACTCATCAAATTAAGAAACAGAGTTAATATCACAATAACATAACGTGAAATGAATAGAAGCAACAATTACATGAACTGGAATATCTGAACAATCGTATTTGTAAACAATAGTGACAAATAAACTTCTGATAATCTGAAACAGTGTGTCACAGAAAAAATTCTGACAATTCCAAACATTTAGGGCGTACAAGAACATCTATATCAGAGGCAGTGAGGCCCACACAAACTTCATGGACCCACAATGAACATGATGCACCCTGTCTCATATCCAATGCTTCAGCTGATTCACAGACAAAACAGTACCAATCCTTATTAACATCATGTCTCGACTGGGAGATATTGCTCTTTTTCAAGCCAACTGTTTTCGTTTTCTCAATACCTTCCTCCTTAGTGTTTTTCCTTTTAGGGGTTGGATTCTTATTTCCTATTCCTTTATTATTGTCTTTCTTATATCTTTCTTCTTCTCTCTCTCTTTGGTTACTTTCACAAAGAATTCCTTTGTAAGTGTGACTACTTTATAATTTAATGCTTTTCTACCGATAACCCGTTTCTCGCATGCTACTTTCTTCGGTGTGCTGAGAATAGTTGCGAATGGGCTTGTTATCTTACCAGTATTTTTAATTTGTACTACATTTGTGCTGGCACCCTGATTGTCATCACTCTGGCTACCTTCTATTGTAGTTGATTGAGGTGTTGAACGCTGGGAGCCAAATGCCTTATTTTCTATACCAAATAAAGATGATTCAGTTGTAATTTGTGAATGAGTTGCTGCTGGTATTTCTGACTCCTGCTGTTGCAGTGGACGTTCAGGACCAAACTTGGAGCAAAGGCTGTTTCTAGTATAACATCTGGCGCAAAAAGATAGATACCAGTGGCTCGGAAACCATTGGCGACATTTTGTACGATCATGCACTTATTGTAGACAGGTGTAAATATTGCTGAGAATCTCTCTTTATGTAGTCGCCTTTCAGGATGGAGATCCCAGTATCTGAGCAATGTTTCATCCCAATAGTGTTCGAAAGATCTATAGACTGTTTTGTCAAATGGTTGCAGTTCACAAATACATAAGAGTAAATGTAATGTCTGCGAATAAAGTAGTAATCCGTACTTAAATTATTTATATAGCTTACTTTAATTTTATCCCTAGATATTTATTATTATTATTATTATTATTATTATTATTATTATTATTATCATTATTATTATTATTATTATTATTATTATTATTATTATTATAAAAAAATTTGCAATCTTAAGTGGAAATTCATACTTAACAATATAATTAACTTATTTAATCGTCTTGTAAATTTTAATAGTTGTAGGGAAATAAGGCCCGGGCCTTATTTACCTGTTTTTGCTTGGGCCTTATTGCACAATCACAGACCTAGTATGATTTTGAGGTTATATCTGTGTCATGGAGATTTTGAAAAATTATTTTTAACCTGTATCTGGAACGATGAAATATCTCTCAAGCATAACATGCAATAACATTTTCAATATTCTGAGCATTGAAATATATTATTACATTTAATTTTACTTACAATATTATAGTTTTGTCTCCTCAACAATGTTTCGGCGCGTTTTCTTCTTGTTACACCATTACTACCAACATAAGCTGCGCGTAAATTATTAGGCAGATGTTATTTCAGTTCCCCAACATGACTACAGAGTGATCACTCTTCCTCTTAGACTTGATACGCGAATTTCAAAGTTGGGCCTTATTTCTCGATGGGCTTTATTACCCACTGGGACCTTACTTTTAAGAGAGTAATGAAATTGATGAAAAGCCTCAAATGCCCCCGCCATGCATCCTAGGGTTAATACAGTACTGTATTTTGATTAAAGAAAAATATGATGAAATTTATCAAACTCAAAATCGCAATATTTCCTTGTTTACGTAAATGGATGAACTATTTTTCTTCCCTCCTATAACTAGTAAAGTGATTTGTTTGTGTTTTACGCCAGTATCATCGAACTCCAGTCGTGGAAGGGGTTAGCAAATGGTGTTTCTGGTTCTTAACCGTTAATCCAAATGTATAGTCAGGTTATTATTAGAAATGTTAGTAAAAATAAAATGATGTCCCTGTAGAATTTCTTTTCACTTTAACTGTAGACTAGGCATAAAGCTTTTACAATCGACCATATTTTGCGACTCCTTTCTCAGGTTGGACATAAAACCTAAAGAGAAACATATTTCACCTATTCCAAAATTCTAAAATTAACTTTAAAAATCTAAAAATTCCGCTCTCTTGGCGTAACAGTCACAATAAAAAAATCAATAATCTGACATGTTTTCCCATAACAATTGAATAGTCGCCCAGAACAAGGTTGTAACCGGCAAATACGACATTCTTCAAGAAATGGCAAAAACACACTGTCCTGTACATACTTTTAATTTTTTAGAGCAAGGCTGACAATCAGACTGCATTCCTTCTTTCCAAATTACCTCTACATATTATGTCCAATAGCTCATCAAAAGATGTCACTGACATTCTCACGTAATTGAAAAACTTAAGGATGCACCCACAACCTTTCCCCTTTCTTTTTACTTGAACGACGACGACGAATACAAGCAATAAGTAGTAACACTTCAACATCCATTTTGAGAGTGTGGCACAGGCTCCACCAGGTCGAGTAAAGATCGCGAGAGGGCGTACAGGTTTGCTTACGGCTTCCACTGCGGGCAGTACAGTTGTACACTGCAGTCTATCAATGGTGGAACCTATCGAGGTCGCTTGGGGGCACTGCATTTTGCACCAGGAATATTTATATGCTAAAAACATGAACCTTAGCAATGTAATGGATGTTGTGCGAACAATTAATTTCATAAGGTCTGAAAGACTTAATCACATGGAGTTCAGGGCACTACTTGATGATATTAACAGTGAGTATGGGGGTTCTGAAACGTTTTCTCCCACTTAGGAATGAAATTGCGTTATTTATGGATGTACATGGGAAACTTGTTAGAAGCCTTGAAAGAATATATAAGAATAATGCAACAATTGTGCGAAGACTTCGAACGTAGATTTCAGGATATGAGAGAACTTCAACAACAATTTATGATATTTGCAACACCTTTTTCAGTGCGTATCCTGGATATTCCTGCTGAACCACAATTAGAAATACTTGATTTACAAAGCGATATTGAGCTAAAGGATAAGTATCAAAACAGAAAAAGTATTAACCATTTCTATACTTGTTTTCCACTAGAAAGGTTTCCTAAACTGTAAACTCTTGCTGCAAGAACGTTGTGCATGTTCAGGACGACCTACGTATGCGAAATACTGTTCCCTTTAATGAAGTTTACAAAGTCACGTCACAGAAGCGAACTAAGTGATGAACACTGAAAGCATGTTTGCGATTGGCTGGTACTAAAACAAAAGCTCCGCGAATTGAAAAGCTGCTTACTAACAAAAAACTGCAAAAATCGCCGCGGATTTCTGATATAAAGAGTGCGTCAGAAAGAACGGATGGATTTCAAACTATCGATACGCAACGAGGAGAGAGATATAGTGAGGGGGACCATGACTGTTGGGTCAGCCATAGAATGCAGTTTCAGTTGAGAACATGGTGTTGGTCTGACGTACAACGTGCTTTCATCGTAAAGACATTTTTGAAAAATTAAGAGTCTGTGATCGCCACTGAGGACTCATTTCGACATCGGACGTCACGCTAGGATTCCAACTCGGAATACAATTTTGCGGTGGGTGGCTTCACTTCGTACCACAGGTTCAACATTAAAGAAGAAATCACCTGGACGAACACGAAGCGCGTGTACACCTGCAAATGTGGAGACAGACAGTAGGTTGTCCGGCCACCTCAACGATCAGCCCGCAAACATGCTATTGCACTGAGATTGTTCGAGGCTACTTCTTTCTTTGGGACCATTTGAAGGCGTAAGTTTGTAAACATCGATCACATACACTGGACGAACTGAAGACAGCGATTCGTGAAGAAATCGTGGCAATTGCACCAGCTATGACTGTGAAAGTGATGCGTATATTGAAAGCCAAGGACATCATATGGATGATGTTGTTTTCCATAAATAAACTGCATGTATTGGTGAATATGTTGATAACAATAAATTTTTGATTTGATGAATCCTTACAAATTTCCTGCCATGTGAAATCCATCCGTTCTTTCTGACGCACCCTGTATAAGAAAAAGTATTATTATTACAGAATTGTACTTGAATAATAACGTTTGTACTGTTGTTTTATTTTGTTAATTGAATTGTATAGCAATGAGACGAAGACAAACAGTGAACAGTTTTATTTCGTAGTATGTTGATCTGTATAAAATGTATATTTTGTTTTGTTTCATTATTGTGCAAACATGCAAAAATTTATTTCGTATATAGTTAACCGTACCAAATTATGTAGAGTAGTGTTTTGAGTATAGTGCAATTAACAGTGAAAGTGTACTTCAATTAAAAGCTGAAATTAATTTATATTCTTATCACAAATTTGCTTCACATACAGTACAAGTTCTTAGCTCCGCCACTGTGGAAGCATCTACCTTTGCCCGCAGCCGTACGTCAGGGCTTGAGGGTTTGTACGTACGCCCAAGAGTGTAGTCACTTGACGCTCCCTGTGGCATCTTGGTTGGCATGTGAGGCGGCAGACACTACAAATGCTAGGAGGGGCTGCCAGCAGAGCTGCAGTGGCATCCTAGTGTGATACGAGCCTAGTTCTAATCTATACTTGCTACAATGCCAAACAGTCGAATTTTATTGTAGAAAGGTTTATGTAACTCAATGGCAACAACATTATTATTTTCCGATATAACAGAAACTACCACACAAGCAAATCCAACAATTAGTATTAACTATTATGTCGCCCTGAGTGGCACAGTTGATATAGCGCTGGCCTTCTGTGTTCAAGGTTGCGGGTTCGATCCCGGCTCCGGTCGGTGGCATTTAAGTGTGCTTAAGTGCGACAGGCTCATGTCACTAAATTTAGTGGCATGTAAAAGAACTACTGCGAGACAGAATTCCGGCACACCGGTGACGCTGATATAAACTTGGCAGCTGCGAGCGTCGTTAAATGAACCATAATTAAAAATTATTATTGTTATTATTATTATTATTATTATTATTAATTGTACTTATTAATTGTGTTTATTATTGTCATTATTGAGCGTAATTAGTTACCACAGCCACCTGGTATTTACCCATTTGCAGTGTGAAAAAGAAACACACACACACATACACACACGATTTTAAGAGAAACCCTATAAGAGCCATAGAAAATCAGATTATGTATTATAGCATCCTTGATTGAATTCCTACTTGTGTCTCCAAGTTAAATTAGTTCCCAGAAGAAAGAATGCACTTTCTGTCATTGCACATAATAAACATATGGCTAGTAGGCTACACGCTTACTGCTGAATGCCGTTGATTCGTCGACCATAACACTGAATTTAATATTGTTTGAAATTATTTAATTTGCTATTCTAATTCTCACGTCTGTAGATGATCAAAGATGTTAGTGCGACAAAGTCTGAAGTATAAAACTCAGCCCATGTCTAATCAATTTAACTACTGAGTTTCAATATCTGATGGAAAATCAGTGAATGGTCTACCGAATCTTTCAATCTTATATGCTGATCTAAACTCTATAAGATGTATTATACTCCACCGCATTCATCCTGTCTGCTCCAGTTTCCAAATATTTATTAGTAGGGCTAAGAATTGTATGCCGTTACATTGCTCTCCTTGCGCCTCTGACTTTAGGTACCAGTATGTAATTGCGTTGGGGTGGAGGATTTCAGTGTGTTTCGTTTAGCAGTGAACTTTAGTTGATCGGTTACATTACGACCGAATCCTGCTATTCGTAACAGGCAACATTCAACATCCTGTAAGGAAGAATAATAGCAAGATGCCGAGTACGAAATTTGTGACTTAATTTCAAATGAGGAAATTTGTAATAATGATACAGATTTTGAGATAAATAATGCTTGTGTAAAATATTTCAAACTTTCCCCCATTGTTTCTGCAGAAGTGAAACGAAGTTTCTCTAGGTATAAGGCTGTGTTTTTTAACAATCATTCTCCTTTGAAAACTTGAAAATGTGATTTGTTATTCACTACAACAATATATGAAATGAAAAATTATGTGAAACGAAAACGTAATACACTAACATATACTGTACACATAGTGAAATAATAAGACTGATAATTGTCAATGGTTATATTTCTTTAAAATAGTGTAATTTTTCTTTAAGAAATAAAATGATGTCTTTAAATTTTTCTTTAGCAGAAAGTTGTGTTTCGAAGTCAAAGGAGTGGCTTTCAACCACCCAAATGCTGAGGACTAAATTACCGTGGTTATAAAGATGTTTTCAAACGAACAAAAGACACTGCGTTAACTCACACCAACTCTGAGACGTACTCAAAGTTAGAAGCGCACGAAGCGCACTGGTAGTATAACGGCATATATTCCTCAGGCCTACTTGTTAGCATTACTCTTAATCTGCTCTGCTTTTGTGTGAGTAGTAGTACTTCTATATTCGTGTGTCATTATTCGCAGATTGATCTTGTTGTTTTTCATTAGTGTTTCCAAAACCTCTGACGTCACAATCGACCCACTCTTTGGCTGATTTTAAGCATGTGCCTTGGGACTGAAGTAACAAGGACTCCGTCCCAACTTGGCCGCGGCTATTTGAATAAAGAAAATTATACAAGCCAATTTTTGTGTGACAAACAACGTCGTAATAGTCACTTATGTCGCTTTTTTGTTATTAACAATATACAGGGTGTAAGGGGTATAAGTGCCGTCCTTTTCACAGTCGTCGGGGACTGTCTACAGAATCAAAAAATGTCCATTACAACATAGGGTCAAAACTTGATAGTTTTCCCAGAAAAAAAATTCTTATTTTATTTGTGTTACATTGTTTACATCGTTTGTAAAATTATGAAAACAATTACATCAGTATTTATATCCAGCAAAGAGTTAATATTAGTTTAAATAAATATGTATATATTCTATTACATTCTTGTGAAATTAAATAAAAATGCATGCATTCTGGCGCGAGAGACGTGGCAACATGTTCAGCAGGCAGTACTCTGCGTAGACGTACGTACATGCCGGTTGAGTTCAAAATCCCATGTCCATAGTTCTACTGCCAAGCGGATGGTAGTTCAGTACAGGTATTCGATTAATAACTTACAATGTCATTCACAGTTCAGGAATAGTATGTTATTATTTTGTAGAGAAAATCGTCGTAATTCAAGTGAGGAAAGAAGGATGTACCGTCAAGTTTTCCTCAAAAAAGTTACCTAATCGGCGAACTTTTGTAGCAGTTTCTCAACTCTTTTCAGAAACTAGGAGTCTCTTACTCCATTTCGAAAATCACACAACCAGAAATTTGTTTCAAAATGGTACTGTTTTATGGAAGCGGGAGGGATTAAAATGTTGAATAAGAAAAAGTTCGTGTGTTTTTGTGCAAAAAAAAACATTAGGCCCCATTGTTTATTTTTTAGACGTACAATGAAAAATGGAGCAATATTTTTATATAAAATATTAATTGACCATAATGTTCTATTAATGAGATTGAAAGTTTACAGTATATTTGATACTCGTTTTATGTAAACAACAGTTGTCCTGGTCCGCCCCTGGATTAGGACAGAGCATCTGTTTCCTACCTGTGTGTCTGTATTTGCTTGAGCTGTACTGCGTACTTAAAAACTCCCTCATCCCCATCCAACAACGTTGTCAAACTTGTGATATCGTAAATTAATTAAATATTGCAATTATAAAAAAAATTGTGAGAACATTTTTTCTTCCTCATGACATTAATAATAGACAGTTAAAATTTACTTTATTTTTTATTTTATTGGGTTATTTTACGACGCTGTATCAACATCTAGGTTATTTAGCGTCTGAATGATATGAAGGTGATAATGCCGGTGAAATGAGTCCGGGGTCCAGCACCGAAAGTTACCCAGCATTTGCTCGTGTTGGGTTTGAGGGAAAACCCCGGAAAAAACCTCAACCAGGTAACTTGCCTCAACCTGGATTCGAACCCGGGCCTCCTGATTTCGCAGCCAGACGCGCTGACCGTTACTTCACAAGTGTGGACGTCACAAAATATTGGCACTTACACGCCTTACATTCTGTATAAAATCGTGAAATTCGAAAGCAGAGACTTATTCCGCTCTTCAGCTGAACGTGACTGGCTATCAATGATGGGCGCCCTCTCTGCCAGTGGCGGCTCGCAACCCCAATATTTGGTGAAGCTCCTTTATTAAGGAACATGATATATGACTTACCTATTTTTTTTTTTTTTTTGTAGATTAAGTTGATTCGTTTGTCTCTACGGATGGAGAATTTGTCACTGATGTCGTCATGAAATGGCTGCTTCTCAATCAGATCATGTAGCAAGTCCTTGTGAATGGAGATGCACGCCAATGAAGTTAATCTCCCTTGTGCCATTGAATTGCGAAGATTTGTCTTTATGCGGTTGAGTGCACAAAAACACAAAAACTTCGCTCCACTGCAACGCTAGTTGAATGTAATGTCACAATAAGGGAAAAGAGCCCATAGGTTTCTTCAATACGTCTTTGTTTTCTCTTACAAGTTTTAGTGCTTGTATCAGGGGAAATGTTCTGGCACTCATGATCTGTATAGAGAAGCTCTAGTTCTGTTTTAAAACGACTTACTTTGAACAAATTTGGGAAAGTCTTTTGTAGAGCGGCAAGAGCATTAGAAGAAAAAATATTAGAATAGTGAAGCAATTTTAAAGTATTGGCAAAAGAGCAAAACTGAAGCTGTTCAATATCTTGATATCTACTGTTAACGTACATAAAAATTACGTCAAGTATTTAAAAAATAATTGTTTGAACTTCTGAAAAAGTTCACCTTCTGACAGCTTAACATATTTCCGCCCTGAAAATTCACCCCTTTCTTTAGCCTTTTAAAAAAATTGACAAAAACTTAATCTGTTTTCACCAAATCCATCCGAGTTCCATCCCGATTTTGTTATTCCAACTAACAAACAGGGCCAACAAAATAATTTTTCCAAATAAGAACTAATGCACAGCCACTGATATTCACTGTACCACGCACTTTTAAAATGTTTAGTGTAAGATCTTGCACCTTTCCTTTTCAACGTTTTTGCCCATATATTAATAACAAGTGTTGGTTTCCCAACTAACAATTATTTTTTTCATTTTAGTTGGTTATTTAACGACGCTGTATCAACTACGAGATTATTTAGCGTCGATGAGATTGGTGATAGCGAGATGGTATTTGGGGAGATGAGGCAGAGGATTCGCCACAGATTACCTGACTTTCACCTTACAGTTGGAGAAAACCTCGAAGAAGCCTAACCAGGTAATCAGCCCAAGCGGGGATCGAACCCGCGCCCGAGCGCAACTTCAGACCGGCAGGCAAGCGTCTTAAGTGACTGAGCCACGCTGGTGGTTTCCCCACTAACACTACATCTCTTTCATCACCTTCAGTCCATCGCGAAAATGATGCCTGTAACACTCTACACACTATATACATTCCTCATTGTTAATAAAAATATTTGAGTCACCACTTTTAAAAATAATTATAAAACTATCATTAAAAATAAATAACTGCTTAGTTAACTTAATCTTCTAATATATCGTTTTAGCAACAAGACATAACACAGTCACTCTATTCACACGTCTCACAAACTGAAATTAACAGGTACAAAGAAATGTGAAGACTATGAAAGACAAGGAATTTTATCTCATTTTATTCGCGTGCCGTTATTTCTCTTTCAAAAGAGCCAAGCCAGGAAGCTGTAAGGTGTTTGCAGCTACAAGAGAAATGTTTTGTCAGTGATTCAAGTACCCTCGCAGACAGGCTCTATAGAAATCTTTCAAGGGTTCGTTGCCATGGTTACCCACAAACAAATCCACAAATTGAAAAGCTCGATCTCTGAAAGAGGGATAAGCTGCAATTGTCACCCTTCCCCACTCTGCGGCAAGACTATGGGACTGGTGTTCCATAACGCAGAATACCTAAGTGCAGAACATATCACAACGCAGAACGTAAAAGTCAAAATTGAAGGGAAATAAAATGAAATATTAAAATACGTGTAAATAAGTGAAGTTGCGCTTAGTAAACAGGTGAAATGCCGCTTCACAAGCTTCACCCGAAAAACCGTCCCTGCTCTCTGCGACTGAAAATACGGATGGAATCCACGAGTGCAGTTGTATGTTGAGTTATATCCATGATCAAACAGTCTGTATAGTTTTTGTATTATCTTGTTACGTTCTTATGTTTCTTTCGTAAGGAACGGACTATTCTTGTGTTACATTTTGTATTGAATAGGAATTATGACATGAATTAATTCCATTAATGTTGTGAACATTTTAAAACTGGACGTTGATATGGTGTGTGGTGAAATAGTCGGAGAGGGAGCATAAGTTGAAACATTTGCTAATGAACTTCTACAACTTATAGGCCTACATGATAAATGAGTCATTCCACGTCAAATCGCACAAAATTATACAAATTTTGACCTTCATATTTCCGATTGCGTTTATATTTTTTATCAACTCTATGGGTCTAATAAACTAACAAATGTATTTTTATTTCCTCCTAAGTCCACATGTTTTTTAAATATTGCATGTTAAAATTCGTTAAAAATGTCGCACAATGCAACATTTAAAGCGTCATATTTCCAAGCACATTGATGTTAAGTTTTTTTTTTTTTTTGAAAAATGCATTTAAAAGCTTAAAATACTGTCTTTTGTTAAATATTTATTAACTGATTTTATTACAATTATTACAAATATTTTTTTATGATTCAATTTTTAAAAGTTAAATATCAATGTGAAATAGCCGTATTAAAAATCTAAAAAAATGACTACTACGTGCATTGAAGTATTTTTAATAATTCCAGAAAAAATCACAATGGGATCTCTAATAGTTTAATGGAAATTTAATTACTTACGAAACAATGTGTAGCAGACAGGTGCAGCAGTGGACGGGAAGCGTTGAGCGCGCGCTGGGAGGTTTATCGGCACTGGATGATCGAGCGAACGTTGCAACATTACACCCAGTACGTATCAAGTCACTCGAGGAAACACTGCTAATTGTATTCACTTATTATGATAATGTACATATTGCTTTTCAAACGTCTGTTTTCATTCTCACTACACTTTATATTTTCACTCGCCTACCTTCTTTCTCGAAAGAAAATTGTTTCACTACAGCTTCAGTTTTTGACAACGGAATGAAAGAATGTAATTTTAATGTACCAGTTATTGGTTTTAGATTGTGATATCTGCCCTGCAAATTTTCATTGTGGTTTTTGTGCTTATTCAGAGGACAAAATATAAATTGCACGTTAGAAATGTTTTTTTGTGCCCAGTCAAATAGTTTTTTTTTTTTTTTTTGGTGTTGTTATAGGATCTTGACCGGGTTGTAGACTGGCTCTCGTTGCACGTCTTTTAACAGTTCCTCCAATTCCATCACATGTACCTTTACCATGCGACGTTGCAAAGAAGTGCCATCCAGCCTCAATTCCATAATCGTCTTCAGGTAAGCAGATATTTTAAAAATTCTTTTTGTTTTTGTATTGTGAACTTGATCCATCGGAAAAGTAGATAATTTTTTTTCATATCGTTGAATTCTTGCTTTAAGAAATTGATTGCTTCAGATTGAAAAAAGTGAAAGGAATCAGTGTCATGTTGCATGCTTTCTGAGATAACAACAATACTTTTGTGACGAATTTCTGTACCTTCTTTGAAATATACTGCGAAAGGATATATTGTGGCTTGGCAGTTGTTCCAATGCACATTCTGTACTGAATCTTGTATTACAAAAGAATAATTTTCAGAAAAGTCTGCAATGACTATGTAATTTTCAGGTTGTATATTTTCTTTGCATTCCACAAAAATTGACTTTGCTGCTGTGCTATGAAAACGTGCGGCAATAAGGAGAGATGTTTGCTTGACAGTTGTCTAAAAAGTCATCAGTTGAAGACTGAAGCGTTTCTAAATTATGCGATCAACTGTAATCCATTGTTTGTATGTTATCTGCTCAATAGCCTTGGTGTCAAACTGTTCTCGGATATGTTTGATTATATTGTCAGGTCCTGGACATCTTGAACATTGTTTAAGGCAACAATAAATTGATGGAGGATTACAAAGAATATGTGATAGCGCATCTTTGTAGTTATTGACAACTACACTAGAATTTGATGTTAGTAGTGGAATGTTTGCACCATCTATAAGTAATTTTACATATTCGTGATGTGTACAAACACATACACTGTGCGTTCCATTAGCCCCTGGCAAAATACATTCTTTTGGTATCAGTTCTGCAAATTTAGAAAAACTTACTTTTATTAGTGGATATTTGTCCTTGAAACACTTGTATGTTTCCTTAAGATTACATAAAATTAATCTTTTCTGCTTATGAACTTTCTGACCGTCCTCTTTCACACTAACAAAATTCTTTTTTCCAGCCATTACCCTACTCACAACGTCAGATCTGTAGAATTGCAGCACCTTAGTCACTGTAGACAGTTCCAAAACTTTACCGAGTTTATTGTTAGGAGTGGACAAAATTCCACTTTCTTCCGCCATTTTCTTTGCCACCCTTATCATGTGATCAGTCGCTTCAGAGTTTTGTTTAATTTTATTGTAGGACCAACTTTCAAAAATTGTTAAAATTTGAATTTTTACCATCTTGTCATCTGTTGTGTGAAAGGTTTCAATCAATTTGTTAATATCATTATTGTCTGACTTTTCATTGGCCGTCGATGCATCTTCTACATGAAAAACTTTGCTTGCTAGGGAGCCTTTTACTTTTTGAAACTTTTCACGGGGGTATCGTTTTGTAGTAGTTTTCTTTTCTTGATTGGGGCTTCCCCTACTGACACAAAACTCTTGTTTAGCACCTCAATATTACTAATTTCTAATGCTGTATCCATAGAACTGCTAGAAGAGGAACTGGGATTATCACTTTCATTGTCCGCACTACGTTAATTTGATTCATGTTTATTAATATCACAAGAACTACCGGCTTCACATATAATTTCACCAGACCTATCCGGAAGTTGATAGACTTTTTTACGGCACGAATCACATATTCGCACATTCAAAGACTCCGCTAAATTGAGCTTTATCAAAAAATCGCGACTTACGCGTCTTAGTGTACTTTTCTTTTTAAAAGCGTGATTAGGAAGGTCAAATGGGTTTAAACACTTGTTATATATTACGCGATCTTTACCGTCACTCATGTTGTAAAAGACACGTCACAAGCGTTAATATTCGACACACAGAACTTCACTCCATGAAATTCAAAATCTGACTGATTATTTTTCTCTTCTATATTTTGTCTCCGGCCATCTGTTTACTGTCATAAAGTTTACTGCCTTACCCAGCCTTGCTATCGCTAAACACTTGGCTATATAGTACAGTATAAACATAGAGCACTGTGAAGGGCTCCCTCTCTTAGCTGAGCTGACAATAATAAAATCACTTTAGATATGATATTTACTGTTCCTTAAGGCATTAATCATTTGTTGTGTAGTGTGTGACATCAGTTATTATAAGCAACGGGGAATTTCGTAAAACTTTACGCTCGAAGCCTTCTAGCACAAGTGTTAATTGTAGGTCTGCTGCTGCAAGCGGTTCATTAGCTGGGGATCGCGAGCGCGTGCATGCCTCCGGAATATAAATTGTTGCAAATGTATGTATGCAGATCCCACATTTTTAACTGCAGTAGTTTACAGATAATACATCTGGGAACAAGCCTATATTTTTTTCAGATTTTTAACTTGGCTATTCAACGTAGTAATTTTGCTTTGAAAAATAAATCATTAAAAACTTAGGCCAAATTTGAAATTTATTTGTGATAAGCCTAAAGAAATAAAAAGTGTTGTATTTAGTCTCTCAAATGCGTCAAACCCCAAATCTCAATTATATGTAGATACAGAGTTCCAATTGAGTTTATGTAACAGGGCGCTCATAATTTGCGTAATTTCAAATAGTCATAACTACACAAATAATTAATAATTGTGGAAATAAAACAATACGGGTCTCCTTATTTGATGTCTGGAATTCATGAAAAAAAATTCGATCATTTTCGAGAAGGTCGTGTTTTGTTGCTGTGCGATTTGACGTGGAATGACTCAAATATAAAAACAGGATATGTATTGTAACATGTGCCATTTTAGACCTCGATAGTAATTCGGATAGTAGCGAAGCTTTACATGAAGCCAGAGCAGATTCAGAATATGATCCAGAACATTCCACTAGTGAATACGAACCTTCAAGTCCTGCAAAACGAGTGGTCCGCACACGAAAAAACGCAAATGTTATTGACAGGTACGAAAAGATTAAGGAACATTAAGACAGCCTAAAAGCTTGCGGAAACAACAAGATTCCGATTACATCTACAGCAAAAAAATTTAAGTGCACAGTAAAATATGCAAATAAAGGCTATTGAATATTTCAAAAAACCTCCCAAGTAAAGCGTATGGGACACTAAAAAAAAGAAATGCTACAAGCGTTCAAGTTATCCCGCCAACAGAACCTAACTGTCCACGATTTTAATGAAAAAAAAAATGGGCTATATTATCAGCAAAAAAAATGCACACACAATTGTCGGCTACTTGCAATTGAAAAGTTTCTGCGTCGATTTAAAAAAGAAAACAGGATAAGTTCCAGAAAAATAATAAAATTCGTTTCTAGAAAAGATGTACAGGATGAGTCTAACTATAATTGAAACAGCAAAATATATTTTGATAGATATAAGGCAAACTCGGCTAATTTCGCAGTATTAAGGTTTTCTGTCTATACTTATAACCGAAAATGCTTGAAAAAATTTCCTTCATGCAGCATTTAATCACAAGATATAATTGTATTGGTTGGTATAAAAACTTTATTTTTTAAGTGTATCCCAACAGGGAAATAGCTCCATCTAAAATATGAGATCATATGTGTGTGTCTCAGGAACTCGTGTAACTTCGCAGCATTGCTCGGGTAATTTCGCAGTCATACTTGTGCAATTTTCAAGAATGTTCTTTTTAGCTCAAAACATATTTCAATGTAATCTAAACATCAGTCTATGTTTAGACACATGACCTGAACACACATTAGCAAACTAGGCGATAAATATAGAACTGAGCTTGAATTATTAACATTAATAACAAGAAAAGGCTTGCGTATTAATTGTAAATTAATAAATTTATCTAACACATATCTGCATTAAACATTATGCTAAAGATAGAAAAAAAACATTGTGACAACTAAGTATTTAGGCCTAATCCGAATCCGTTTCCGCTGTCAAGACAATTGTTGTTTCTCCTTTCTCTGCCATTGTTTGAAGGTACAGTAGAGACTTTGCTCCTTTTGGGAACACAATTTTTTTTAGGTTTGGTTGCAATTGAAAACCCTGTTTCATCTAAATTTCAAATGAGATTAGGCTTATTACTCAGTTCTGCCTTCTCATACACACTCCCTAGCACATCATAAAAATTATTCAAATTCGAGCGAGTTGAGGCTGTTACTCTATGGTATGACAGATTTTCTAGCTGGCGCATACTTAGCCCATAACGCTTCTTAAAATAAGTTCGAATCTGCGTGCCACTCGAACTGTTCTGCCGGCAACTAGCGGAAACCGTTAAGAAATTGAGTACCGGCAAAAGCATATTACGAACAAACTATTTCAGATAAAACAACAAGCAAGGGTTCAAATTAATCATAAGAATGTGGAGAATTCATTAATCACAGTTTGATACTTACCGTTTTGAATATCTCGACGATAAAACGTCCAGAAACACAACACTACAAATTTACTCACTCTATCTGAGCAAGCACACACCTACTAAAGCAGATGGTTGTATAACTTTCGCTAGAATGCGTTGCAATAGGATCTTCCTGCATGAAACATCCCAGAGAGGTTCTGGCAATTATCCGTATTTTTTGTAAGCTCAAACAAACACGGACAAATCCACAACTAATTAATATATGAGATACTGCGAAATTAGACGTACTGCGAAATTAGCTGAGTTTGCCTTAAACAAAATTATTTCAGAAACACCCATATAATGCTGACAGTGTATTCAACATTGATCAGTCTCGATTTGAATATGAGATGACATCTGGTAGAACGTCCACAACTGTGGAGTAACGGTTAGCATGTCTGGTCGCGAAACCAGGTGGCTCGGGTTCGATTCTCGGTTGGGACAAGTTACCTGGTTGAGGCTTTATCCGGGATTTTCCCTCAACCCAAATATGAACAAATGCTGGGTAACTTTAGGTGCTGGACCTGGACTCATTTCACCGGCATTATCACCTTCATCTCGTTCAGACGTTAAATAAACACAGATGTTGATAAAGTGTCGTAAAATAACCTCTGGTAGGACTTTATCACAGACAGATGATAAACAAACCATGCAGTTTTGCAATCATCTTCTATGACGCATTCCTTCACTATAAAGGTCCATATTCCATCGGCTGACAACTTAGAAACTCGATTTTACCTTCGTTTCCAAGAACCGAAAGGAGAGCTTTGGCCCAAAGTTAAACAAACTATTGAAAGCGAAACTCCATTTAATCTTGTGGTTGATGCTAGCAATTCAGGAAACTCACGAAAAACTATGCGAAAATATGGCTGATGGGTAGGGATCGCAAGCTAAGGCATTAAAAAATGGTGTTTTAGGCTCCTAAAAAGGCACTAAAATGGTATTTGGGGCTCCTAAAAAGGCACTAAAATGGTATTTGGGGCTCCTAAAAAGGCACTAAAAATTGTATTCCAGCCACCTGTAAGGTACTAAAAATAAAAATTTAGGGAAAATTAACCACTGAAAATTTATTCCACACACAATATTTAATTTGGGCTATTTTCTTACACGATGTTTTAATTAAATGCCAGTTTTAGCTTTTTTGTTCATTATGTACAGCTGTCAAAAGAAAAAATGGCCGCTCTCCTGTATCAAAGTTCCCTTCGGGTATCTTCGCTACAATTCGGAGACAGGCGATGTTACATGTTGTTGGACCACGTTGCCTGATATCTACAGTTATAATTGAAGTATACTGTCTGTTATTCGATAGCATATTGGTAGCGTTCAGGCTTCTTATTCATGAGGTCCTGCGTTCGACTACAACCTCGTGCTTTTTATGTCCTTTTTTGTTCTGTTTTTGAGAGAGACAAACTAGACATAATGGCTCCTTTCTCTTTTATGATTATTTTAGTAATTAACATCAGGTTCATTAATATATTATGCCATGACTTTATCATTATCATTATGATATTGTGGCTGCAAATGGAAAGAAAAAAGATTTTATTCTCAATAAAATATCTTTCGTGGCATAAACATAACAAATTTACTGGCGTCGGCCTTAAAACATTCAAACAATTAAGCGTTCAAAAAACAAAACAAAAAGCCACAATTCAATATTTAGTCTATCTTCCTCTTATCTCGATCATCTTGCAGTCGAGTGGGCATGGAATTGACTAGTCTTTGCAAATAGCGACTGTTCTTAGACACGATATTCCAGGCATTCTGAACACACACACATAAATGTTCTGTCCATGGGCAGGTCTTACATTGCATACCCAGCAATCTCCAATCTTTCCTATTTTCTGCCTTCCTCTTAGTCTCCGCGTATGATCTACATATCCTAATGTCGTCTATTATTCTTTTCAACCAGAGACCCAACCAATTCCTTTTTCTCTTTCTAATCAGTTTCAGCATTATTCTTTCTTCACTCACTTTTTCAAACACAATTTTATTTCTTATTCTGCCTGTCCACTTTACACGCACCGTTCTTCTCCACATCCATATTTCAAATGCTTCAATTCGTTTCTCTTCATTTCGTCGTAATGTCCATGTTCTTTCCCCATACAGTGCCACACTCCACACAAAGCACTTCACTAGTCTCTTCCTTAGTTCTTTTTCCAGAGGTCCGCAGAAGATCCTTCTTCTTCTATTAAAAGCTTCCTTTGATCATGTTTGCAGTTTTCTTGGGAAGGATAGGCCTAAATGCGGCAACATCCCGTTGCTTTCCGCACACCACTATCTCTTTCGCATCTTATTAAATTCCAAGGGGCCCAAGCGTGGAGATAGGAGAGTGGATTTGACTAATTGAGCCCTCCGGACTTCACCGAAAGTCACGGCAAGGGTTAAATATTAATTCTATCAGGATGTTTGACCCGGTCAGAGACTGGGAAATCTCAATTAGCCTTTGCCCCCCGCATCCTGGACTAGCTTCTACGAATCATCAGAAGATCGTAGAGTGTGATTGGGCCAATTTTTCCAAAAATGTTTCCACACTTTTGCTCTCGTAGCTCAGCGGACGAACGTCGGAATTTAGATGTCAACATCTCAGGTTCAATTCCTCGTTACTCCTTTTCATTTTATTGTGGTTCAAGATAGTATAATGTAATAATACAAAAAGAAAAACTAATAGCAGTATTATGCAACTGGATTTTTCCAAACCTAATATTAAATTTATGTTATTTATATCGCTAAAGAACGATTACAATATAAATAACTTGAATATTATTTATACAGTATCACTAAAGAACGATAACAGAATATAAATTATAAATATCGGTTTGTTTAATTAATATATTGCAAAAGAACAATAACAATATAAATAACTTGAATACTGTTTTATAATGCTAATGAAGGAAATCAGAATATAAATGATAACTCGAATATTATTTAAATAGCTAAAGAACGATAACAATATAAAAAACGTGAATATAATTCATATCGGAATTTCACAGATTTATTACAGATGTATTTAAAAAATTGTAAAGGAATAGTAATTAGTAACAGTGTCCTATTTATTCTTCTTGGAGCCAAATTTGTAACTTTTAAAATTGTGGTTACTATGTTGAAGTGTATGTGTTGTAACGGATGCTTGATTTGTTATGTATGTGAGTCAGTTATGGGATGCTTGATGTCGTCGCAATGTCGTAATTATAGTTTGATTGTGTTTGTGTGACTATTGTGTATTAATTTATGATGTATGGTACGGAAAGCTGCATATTTGTGTTATAGAAGTGTTACGTATGTGTGTTGTTAATGTTTTTGTATGTTACAAATTGATACCTGATATTTGTTTTGCAATCGCAATGCCTAATTTACGGATTGTTTATGTTTTGTTTACATCGCGTAAGCTAATTTAATTTTCTTTTCCATTTCTCTTTATGCTTATCTTTTTTGTGTATAAAACTATAGCCCTAACATACATATGTAAAATACGGCTAACCGCCATTGGAAATACAATAATAATTATTATTCATATCGTTATAATACGATAACAGAATACAAATGATGACCTGAATTTTATTCATATCTCTAAAGAACGATAACGAAATATAAATAATGTGATATCCATAAAGAACGATAACTGGATATAAATGATAATTTGAATATCATTTACATCGCTAAAGAAAGATTAAAAAATAAAATGAAAACTTGAAGAAGGCCCGAACCCAGGACCTTTGAATCATTAAACAAGCACTCTACCGCAGGTCTACGAGGCGTAGATATGGAACACTTTCATAGTTCCGGAACTGCTTGTACAAGCACATGCATCGTGTAACATCGCCGCGACCCGAAGTGGACTTTGAAAATATTCGCTGTTCACGAGTGCGGCCACTTTTTTTTTTTTTGACAGCTGTACACACAGCAGATTAACATAACACTGCATGGCCATTTAAAAAATTAGATAAGTGGTATTTGTCCTACAGAATATTTAATTTAGTGTGCACTTATTCGCCTCCATGTACATAATTTGAATGACAGTATACAACAAGCAACTTTTCAAGATTAAAACACTCGCTCTTGTGACGTTCATTGGACAAAATCTGTTTATATGCCGAAAAGGATCTCTCAACATGCACTGAAGTGACTGGAACGTGCTTATACAATACCTGGCTACATTAAACCACTCAGGAAGCTCACCACCGGTCCCACTTAAAACTTTATACACAGAATTAATGGTTTCATATCCAGGATTTCTTAAAATAACACTTTTTAGCTTCTCACATATTTCAGCAGCATACTTGCCAGGAGCTACACATAATCTGTTATTTGCATTCAAAAACAGGGATATGGATTCACAAAATTACAGACTGCTGGATTCCATTTGTTGAATGATATCTGCTACAAAAGTAAAATGCGCATCGATATATGCTGTCTACTTTTTGTCCTTTATCTTAAAACACACACTGAGCTTATTTGATTGACAGAGAATCATTCTCTGAAAATTCCTTAACAATTAGTGCTATTTGTTCAAAGTTATTCGCATAGTATTTTACTGCTCTCAACCATGTCCCCCACCTCGTAACAATGGGCTCAGGGGGTAGGGGAGTGTCAGGTAACTTCTCTCCAAAGAGTATCCAATACTTACAAACTCTTTGCTTCTCTCTAAATACAAAGATAATCCTAGACTGTGTGCTTCAAGCAGATACGTCGTCTATGTTATGTAGGAGAAGGGTAGGTAATAAACTAAACCGTTATCTGAACCCAAGACGGTGACTAGTCGGTATGAACGATAGGTAGAGGATCTTAAGAATTCCATCACAATAGGTTGTCCGAAATCTTTGTATACTACAAGAACTATCAGATTTATTTTTCAGTTTCAAGAAAAAAAATTAATGAGTAATGTTAAATATATATGGCTATACAGAAAAGGGAAAAAAAGAACAAATGAAAACAAAAAAGGCACAAACTGTAAAAACAAAGGGCAAATATAGACAATATAAAACTTCACCAAAACATTTGATTTTTCGCGATTCGTATACATAAATGAACAGCCTTGTAATACGAACATTCAAACAAAATAAGCATTTTCCTAAACTTCAGATCCCTACTGATGAATCTATTCATTCCTTATGTTAAGGAACATACAGGGACATCATTTTATTTTTACTAACATTTCTAATATTAAACTGGTTATAACCATAGATTATCGGTTGATAATCTAAAACATATTTCCTCCCACTTCCACGACTGGAGTTCGATGATACTGGCTTAAAGTACAAACAAATCACTTTACTAGGTATAGGAGGGAAGAAAAGTAGTTCATTCATTTACATAAACTAGGAAATATCGCGATTTTGAGTTTGATAATTTTCATACATTATCGTAGTTTCCCCTAACTATTGTCCACATTTGTCACATTTTTCTTTGTATAATCAGTACTACTCATCCAGATTAAGTGAAATTTTGGCCGGTCTCTTGTAAGTTTATATTAAATAAATATTGACATATGTGTTTGAAATTATTTAATTACAAGTGTTGAAAAAATAATAAGCATTGGTAGATAGTTGTATTCTGAGTTGCCCAAATATGGTCCACTCATATATTCATCCTTGAAAGCATGAATGGACTATAGCTGGAGCTGTAATTATTCGTAAATCAATACATTGAGTTTCTAATTTGAGGGTAGAAACATAATCTAGCACAGAAATTTTAAAAATAAATGAAAAGTACATGGATTCTTTTTTTTAGTAGATATTACATAAACACTCAACAAACAAGTGAAATCTGAAAGTCATCTTTCTGCAATAATGAACAACTACACTCACCGGCAAAAAAACCGGGCCACCTAAAGTTTCTCAATTCTTTATGAGGCGAGAATCAGAAAATTCTTTATGAACTGAAGAAAACATTGATTCCCAGAAAAAAAAAAAAAAACTTACAAATTATATAAATTTTCTTCCAAATGTTCAACTGATTTTGTGGCCACCCAGATGTTGGTAATAGCGGGTATTGCCTCCCCGTGACTGTATGACTGGTACCATTCGCCGATTCAACCCTTCCATCAGATTCTGGATGTCAGTCTGGTCGATTCTATTCCATTCTTTACTTAGAACATTTCGGAGCTGCTGTAATTTGCTGTGAAGAGTTTCAAGACTTCTAACTCGCTTCGCTAGCATGCCCCACACATGTTCAATAGGGTTTATGTCAGATCTTCTTGCTGGCCATGCCATCCTATTCAATCAAACGTCGTGAAGGAACTCATCCACGATTCTTCTAGCATGAGGGCAAGCATTGTCACGCATTAACAGGAACTTTCCAGCAATAAGTGGGACATATGGTACCACATGTTAAATTAGACTTTCTTCGATGTATCTTGGAGCAGTCAAAGCACTTCCATTAATGAACACAAGTTCTGTGTGAGCTTCATACGAAATGCCACCCCATACCATTACCGATCCACTTTCGAAAGTGACACGTGAACTGAAGTTACTTGAAGGAAGACGATCTCCTTCTCTTCCCCACAATCTTTCACGTCCATCTGTAAACTAAATCTCGGTTCATCTATGAAGAGCACTCGTCGCCACTCCCCCAGGATCCAAATAGCATGATTGTGAGCAAAACTTAATCGTTCAACATGATGTTGCTGCAGCAATTCTGGGCCTTTAGCTGGTCTTCTGGAATCAGCCCACATTTATCGAGACGTCCTCTTACAGTTCTCTCACTCACATTAACTTGTTTTATTTTCTGGAAGGCTCTTCTGGTCTCAATAGGTGTGGAATGGCTATTTCTTAATGTGTTTAGGACAATAAAATGGTCGTCACGAGCCGAAGTAACTCGTTTTCTCCCTGAACCTGGTCTCCTGGAATAATCTCCTGTCTCTCTAAAGTGATGGTACACTCGTTGTACGGTCGATCGAGGAATCCCAAGAACTCTGACTATCCCCACCTTCTATCAATGCAATCATTTTTGCTGAATCGGTAGGACTTAGTGACTTTAATATACAATGAAGTACTGCAATACTGCCTCGAAAGAGCTTACAGTCTGTAGACATCTTCAGCTTAGCTCGAAATGAGTCCGAGAAGTTTACAGACAATATTACAAGAAGAACTAATCTTCTTTTCAGGTCATTGTTGTCAGTATTACATTGTTACGTATCACAAAATAAATTAATAACAAAATGAACCTCAGCACACCTACAATTATTTAAGAAATTCTACAATTTTCAATAATTTTGAAGAAAATGTAGTTCTCCCGGTTTTTTTGCAGGTGAGTGTATATTAAAGAACAAAAGTACGGTATCAAAATAAACACATTCTTAGCAAAGTATTATGCAAATAAATTCACTGATATTGTTTATTTATCGTACTGAGAACTACATTCATTAGGCTTATTTCGATCCTTTCAATCTCCAATTCTCTTGTAAATCAGAAATTGAAAATAAATCCCTCTTTTTCGAGACGCATTTGGAGTCTTAATTTGTTTGATTATGTTTTCCTTTCTATAGAATAAAATGTCTTCCATTTCTCGCCATCTCAGTAATTGCCGCTTCTTACTATACATGAAACAACAGCTTCATTGTTCTTCACTTCCAAAACTTTCCCTGGCCACAATTCCTCCTCATAACTAACTACCATATAACTATGTGCCTTTAAGCATTACTTTAACAGATTTCGTCTTCTTTTCCATATCTGACTCACTGTCTGTAAATATGGAGAGATCACCGGAAACATCATAATTTGTATCCAATTCAATTTCATCGCTCTAATAGTCACTTAAAGGGACGGTTATTTTTCTCCTACCCTGAAGTTTTCGTTTTACCGGACCATCATTCGTGCTAGTACCATTGATGCTGGAACGGCCTGTTTCCTTGTTTACTTGACTATAATGTTAAATGGTGTTTTAGAATGTATTGCGATACCGTATTTGCAGAAGTAAATAATCACATTGATCACATTTTATTGAAACATATATTTCAAAATGAAATACAACTATGGTCCACGAAAAATTGTGGTACATAGTTGAGGACTGACTTGTAGCTTTGAGGTTAAACATTTTTCACGCAGAGTCCTTAACCTCTGCCAGTGTAATTATTACGTGAAAGTAAACACTATATAGCCAGGTTTAATTGTACAAAGAATCATATATCTACAACGTACCAGTTCTCCAGAGGAGAGCTAAATAAAACAGACAATCACAAACTGAATGGTTTCGTGTCTTCACACATTCAGTAGAACGATGCACACTGACCATGGTATGCATCCATATCATTGCCACGTGTAATAGTAGATAGAACCATCTATGGGTAACATAATTCCATCACATTGGCGCCATGGCAAACACCGAACTCTTGGGGGACTAAGTAGTACATAATGCGTTGTGGACCATAGTTGGGTGCCTGTACCATAGTTATGGGAAATTACGGTACTGTATTAACAATAAGTGCTTTTACTCACGAACTGAGCTATCCATTCGGACGTATTCATTATGCAGTGTACATTATACTGTCTACAGCACATTAGCGTACAATATAGAGAGTGAAGTTAAATTGAAAAATAATCATAATATGGATATTTAAACATAATTTTGAAAATGGTGGCCGTTCATTTCGACACAGGCGTATTTGCATATTATCGGACTATAGACTATTGCACCTAATTCAAATTACCAGTTTCGTCCTTCGTACTAGAAACTCATTTTGAAATAATTCTGTACCTACTCTATAAAAGAGTCCCTTACGCACTGTAAATTCAATCTTCACTTCTGCCCGATCCGAAAAGATAAAATTACTCAGACATGCTATCTACTGTCCGTCCAAGTGGTTTTGTCGCAGGGTCGTAGAAAGGGGAGAAATCACGTGACAGCCAGTTACTTAACGAGGTCCTTTTATTTGATTTATTTTAAACAGTTTTATAATAATTCCATTCCTAACAGAAATTAATATTTTCAGAAAAGAGCTAAGACTGCCCATCCATTAGCCTCTAAAGAGGAACGAACAGAAGCGTGTGGGTGATACCGGGATCCGACGTAGGCAAATGGACGACAGTACCTGTGCGAAAATATGATTCAATGTTGAAAGCTCTTTCGTCACTTAGAGACGCGGACATATTTCTGGAACGTACTATACTCAATAACTCAGTACTATTTACTGACTTCGACTGCATACGCGGCCTTGTTTCTGTGTGGAGGACGTTTGGGAGTTTACTAGTAGAGTGGGTGCGAGTGAATTACATTAAAAAATTCAGGTACAATAAAAATTGAAGTAAAAATAAAATGATGTCCCTGTATATTACTTCTACTAGGTTCATGGAGTGGACAAATTGATAAAAACATTTTTAATGACAAGGATGGGTAGAACGTAAAAAAATTCTCTCCGCCACAGAGTGGTCTATTTCTCACTTTTACGGGGACATTTGCCCTAAAACTCAACCTGCTCAAATTGTAGAGCACTGACGTAGAAATATAGCCAGACAGTTGCGTAGCACTTCTAAATATCTTTTAATATAATCAGCAGAGATAATATAGCAATAGCAACACCGTTAAACGGAACAAAATATATACAGCCGTCAGCCGCTGATTGTCAGCGCTTTCAGTTGGTTTTTCGTTTTCTTATAGCAAGTGCTTACTGTAGTATTTTGTGAATATTTGAGTGTCATCATGGCTGCTTGTCCTTCAGGTAAATTATGTACTATTTTTATCCACATCTTTTGATTCTATCACTATAATACAATTCATTTTTGGATTAAGAGAGAAAATGCGTCTCAGCGAGTTTAGAACTAAATTCAACAGGATGGGAAAAAATAACCCCCCTTCTTTCGGGCTAAAAATTGTTTAATTTTCTTCATTACACCTATAACTATGTAATAAGACTCTTCTTAATGTGCGTGGGTCTGCGGAAGTTAACTAATTTTTATGTTTTGCGTTGCCAGGCATGAGTGAGGTAGTGACACGAATGGACATGTTTGAATTTCTTTTCAACGGAAGTCTTCTTTCTCGAGCAAGTACTATTGATGTAAAGAAGCAAGTGGTGGACTTCATAACATCGAGCGTTTATCAAATTAAGGAAGAGTAGATATGCAGTAAAATTTCCCTCTTTTCTAACAAATTGTTACGTCCCACAGTGGTCCAGAATCCATATTTAGGAGGACAAACATAGAAAAATGACATGTAAAAAGATGAAATAAAACCCTTAAATTATTTTCCTATATAACTGAGAAACACTGAATTGATAATCTTAATCAGCGGAGGTGGCTGCAGAGCGAGATAAGAGGCCGGTAACATGCCACATTTCGCCACCCAGCATTCTTACTTAGGAAGTGCCGCGAGTCTGCCGTTTTCTTTGTGCTGTAACTCTGTTGTAAGTGGTCGATTCCATTCATATTTGGTATCAACATGTCAAGTAGTTCTTTAGGTATGTAACACTGTTTGGTTTTATTACATTTAATGTTATTTAGCATGTCACATTAGCATGAATGGACACATTGGTTTTATTACATTTAATGTTATTGTAGCATGTCACATTAGCATGAATGGACACAGGACAAAATATAAATGTAACCATTGAGTGCAGACTTGACTAAGGTAGAGAAAAAAAGACCCTTTGTTCCGTCCCAAAATGATTTTTTTCACTTCCTCGGGTATTTAACTCCATTTTAAATGCAGTCTTAATGTGGACAGATTTGCGGAAGTAATAAATTATGCGCACTCTTCTTTCCAGATGCAGGAGTGCAATTTTTCTCCATTACAGTTATTTAAATATCTGTGAACTGAATCTGCTTCCGAAGTAAAATTTAGGAAATTCAAGGTGGCAGCTTATTAACTATGTATTAAATAAGCTTCCCGAGTGCCCAAAAAGCGCAACAGTACCTAAAATGATACATTTTTCCCTTACGATAATTTATCGTTGGAGAGCAAAAGGATAAAGAATATGAGTTTTCTTTTTAATGAAATGAACATTATCTTAGCGAACTACTTATTAAATTATGTTCTCATCGTAATAGTAATGAAAATTTAGAGAAAACTTACCTTTGGAAAAAGTCTTGGCTGGCCAAGAAAGCCTTTCCATTATAGCAAGTACTGTATGAGGTCGAAACAAAAACAATCCAGAGAATTAGAGTTTGTATACAAAACAAGTTTACTACCTGTAACTACTGTATAAATTTTCATGAAAATCTGTTAGGTAGAAGAAAAGTTACTAATCTTGTCTAAATGCATCCCGCTATGAGGGGCAGTTCCTCTTATACCAAATTAATCAGAGTTTGTACACAAAACAAATGTACTACTTGTAACTACTATGTAAAATTTCATAAATATATGTTAGGAGAAAAGTTAATAATTTTGTCTAATTGCGCCCCCCTATAAGGGATAGTTCCCCTTGAGTCATTCCACGTCAAATCGCACAAAATTATACAAATTTTGACCTTCATATTTCAGATTGCGTTTATATTTTTTTTACCAACTCTATGGGCCTCATAAACCAACAAGTGTATTTTTATTTCCTCCTAAGTCCACATGTTTTAAAATATTACATGTTAAAATTCGTTAAAAATGTCGCACAATGCAACATTTAAAGCGTCATATTTCTGACGATATTGAAGTTAATTTTTTTTTAAATATGCATTTAAAAGCTTAAAGTACTGTCTTTTAATGAATATTTACTAACTAATTTTAATATAATTATTTCAAACATTTTTTTTTATAATTCAATTTTTAAAACATATACACCAATGTGAAATAGCCCTATTAAAAATATAAAAAAATGCCTACTATGTGCACTGAAGTATTCTTAATAATTCCAGAAAATATCAGAATGGGATCTCCAATAGTTTAATGGAAATTTAATTACTTATGACAGAATGTGTAGCGGTCGGCGCAGCAGCAGTGGACGGGAAGCGTTAAAGCGCGCTAAGAGGTTTATCGGCGCTGGATAATTGACTGATCGTTGCAACATTACACCCAGTACGGATCAAGTTATTCGAGGAAAGACTGTTAATTTTCTTATTATGATATCTTCAAATAATTGTACATTATGCTTTTCAAATGTTTCTTTTCATTCACACTTTAAATTATCATTCGCCTACCTTCTTTCTTGTCGACCTGGTTGGCAAGTTGGTATAGCGCTGGCCTTCTATGCCCAAGGTTGCGGGTTCGATCCCGGGCCAGGTCGATGGCATTTAAGTGTGCTTAAATGCGACAGGCTCATGTCAGTAGATTTACTGGCATGTAAAAGAACTCCTGCGGGACAAAATTCCGGCACATCCGGCGACGCTGATATAACTTCTGCAGTTGCGAGCGTCGTTAAATAAAACATAACATTTAACCTTATTTCTTGAAAGAAAATTCTTTTACTAAATCTTCAGTTTTTGACAACGGAATGAAAGAATATAATTTTAATGTACCAGTTATTGGTTTTAGATTATGGTATCTGGCCTGCAAATTTTCAGTGTGGTTTTTGTGCTTATTGAATGGACAAAATATAAATGACACGTTAGAAATGTTTTTTTTTTTGTGACTAATCAAACAGTTTTTTTTTTTTTGGTGTTATTATAGGATCTTGTATAGGCTAACTCTCGTGGCAAGTCTTTTAACAGTATCTCCAATGCCAACACATGGACCTTTACCATGCGACATTGCAAAGAAGTGTCATTCAGCACTAATTCCATAATCGTCTTTATGTAAGCAATTATTAATTTTTTTTTTGTGAACTTGATCCATTGGAAAAGTAGAAGAGTACAAAAGTAGAAAAGTACAAGAGAAATAGAAATAAAATAATACAATCAATATAAAAAAGGAGATGCAGTAGTATTAACAAAATTTGAGACCGAATGAGCAGCGCTCGTGTTCGGTCACAGTTCAGATATAATATTAATAGGCCTACAAGAGAATATAAAATAAAGTAGGAAGTAAAATTAAAATTGTATTATATTGTGGCTTGGCATATGTTCCAATGCACACCTTGTATTGAATCTTGTATTACAAATTAATAATTTTCAGAAAAGTCTGCAATAACTATGTAATTTTCAGGTTGTACCTTTCTTTGCATTCCGTCAAAAATAAAATATGGCTGACTTTTGAATGGATGATGATGCATATTCTACATGAAAAACTTTACATGCTAGGGAGCCTTTTACTTTTGAAGTTTTTCACGGGGGTATCTTTTTGTTGTATCTTTCTTTTCTTAATAGGGAATTCTATTGACATCAAACTCTTGTTTAATTCCTCAATATTACTGATTTCTAGCACTTTATCCATAGAACTGCTAGAAGAAGTACTGGGATAATCACTTTCTCTGTCCGCACTTTCATATGATTCATGTTTATTAATATCACAAGAACTACCGGCTCCACATATAATTTCACCTGACCTATGCGGAAATAGATTGATTTTTACAGAACAAATCAGATATTTGCACACTCAAAGACTCCTTTAAATTGAGCTTTAGCAATAAGTCGCGACTTACGCGTCTTAGTGTACTTTTCTTTTTAAAAGCGTGATTAGGAAGGTCAAATGGATTTAAACACTTGTTATATATTACGCGGTCTTTACCATCACTCATGTTGTATGGAAGTCACGTCACTGCGCGAAATTCAAACCCAAACTGATTACTTTCCTCTCCTGCCATCTGTTTACTGCCATAAAGTTTACTGCCTTACCCAGCCTTGCTATCATCAAACACTTGGCTATATTACAGTATAAACTGTGAAGGGCTTCCCCTCTTAGCTAAGCTGACAATAATAAAATAATTTTAGATAAGATATTTACTGCTCCTTAAGGTATTAATCATTTGATGATTAGTATGGTGACATCAGATGCAACGGGGAATTTCCACGGGCAGCCTTCTAGCCTATGGCTGCAAGCAGTTTATTAGCCGGGCATCGCGAGCGCGTGCATGCCTCCGGAAAATAAATTGTTACAAATGTATGGGTGCCGATCCCATATTTATAAATGCAGTAGTTTACAGATAATACATCAGCGAACAAGTCTATATTTTTTTCAGATTTTTAACTTGGCTATTTAATATAGTAATTTTGCTTTCAAAAAGAAACGATTAAAAAAATAGGCCAAATTTTAAATTTATTTGTGATAGGCCTAAGGTAATAAAAAGCGTTGTATTTCGTCTTTCAAATGCGCCAAACCGAAAATCTCAATTACATGTAGACACAGAGTTCCATGCGAGTTTATGTAACAGTGTGCGCATAATTTGTGTAACTTCAAATATTCATAACTACACAAATAATTAATAATTGTGAAAATAAAAAAAATACGGGTCACCTTATTTGATGTCTGGAATTCATGAAAAAAAATTTGACCATTTCCGAGAAGGTCGTGTTTTACTGCTGTGCGATTTGACGTGGAATGACTCCCTTATAGCAACGTAATGAGAGCTTGTATACAAAACATATATGCTACCTGTAACTACTGTGTATAATTTCATAAATATATGTTAGATAAGAGAAAAGTTACTAATTTTGTCTAATTGCGCCCCCCTATAAGGGGTAGTTCCTCTTAGAGCAACGTAATGAGAGCTTGTGTACAAAATATATATGCTACCCGTAACTACTGTGTAAAATTTCATAAAAATATGTTATATAGGAGAAAAGTTACTAATTTTGTCTAATTTTGCCTCCTATAAGGGGTAGTTTCCCTTATACCATAGTAATCAGAGTTTGTATATAAAACATATAAGCTTATGCTACCTGTAACTAATGTGTAGCATTTCATAAAAGACTGTTAGATAGGAGAAAATTTACTGATTTTGTCTAATTGCGCCCCCATATAAGGGGTAGTTCTTTTTATGCCAACGTAATGAGAGCTTGTATACAAAACATATCTGCTACCTGCAACTACTGTGTATAATTTCATAAAAATATGTTAGGAGAAAAGTTGCTAATTTTGTCTAATTTCGCCCCCTATAAGGGGTAGTTCCCCTTATACTAATGTAATCAGAAATCGAATACAAAACATATACGCTACTTGTAATCACTGTGTAAAATTTCATAAAAGTCATTGAGATAGGAGAAAAGTTACTAATTTTGTCTGATTGCGCCCCCATATAAGGGGCAGTTCCCCTTATACCAACGTAATGAGAGTTGGTATACAAAACATATATGCTATGTGTAACTACTGTGTAAAATTTCATAAAAATCTGTTAAGTAGCTGAAAAGTTATTAGTTTTTCCCGCTAAATTTGCATTCTGGATCACTGTGCGCCACCGGGACTCGAACCCGGATTTTCAGCTCTACGTACTGACGCTTTATCCACTAAGTCACACAGGATTCTACTTCAGATGACGGATCGAATCATTCTCAGTTTTTAAGTTCTGCCTCTCAGCTTCTTTTTGGTGGCCGATGTGGCTTAGTAAATAAAGTGTCAGGACGTAGAGCTGAAAACCCGGGTTGGAGTCCCGGTGCCAGAGAGAGTTTTTGTCCGTTCTACTCAGCCTTCATCACATAGTACCGCTGAATTCATGCACGGCAATATATGTATTTCGGTACATTATAATAATATGAAGCCACCGGTGTGGCTCAGTCTGTTAAGGCGCTTGCCTGCCGGTCTGAAGTTGTGTTCGGGCGCGGGTTCGATCCCCGCTTGGGCTGATTACCTGGTTGGGTTTTTTCCGAGGTTTTCCCTAACCGTAATGTGAATGCAAGGTATTCTATGGCGAATTCTCGGCCTCATCTCGCCAAATACAATCTCGCTATCACCAATCTCATCGACGCTAAATAACCTAGTAGTTGATACAGCGTCGTTAAATAACCAACTAAAATAAAATTAAAAAAAAGTAATATGACAAGCGTAAGTAATCGCTTTGTGATTCAAGACGGCGCTTAATCCAGTCCAATCCCGGTCACTTAGTCACTCGTAATGAGTTCACCTCTGTAGATAGTGTGTTAGATATTGTGCCACTGTCACATATTCTGTGACACAGTACATGAGGGTAAGCCACCAAAGGGAAACTGAGAGATAGAACTTAAACTCAGAAGGATTCAATCCGACTCGAAACTAGAATCCGGTATATGGCTTAGTGGATAACGCATCAGCACATAGAGATGAAAAATTGGCTCCTAGTCCCGGTGACGGAGAGAATTTTTCTCCGTTGTATCCATCCTTCATAATATGGTAACGCAGAATTCCTGTACGGAAATTTATGTACACTTAACGACAAAACGAATGGGCCAACTCTTGGTCGATAGGAATGCTAAGTTCTGTCGCGCGGTTCATTCGTGTAAACGTAACGCACTGCAAGGCATTGCTGTGGTGTCTCTTCATTGAAAGTCGTTCATCTATAATGTAGTAAACCTTACAAGCTGTCTGTGGCACAGTGGTAAGATGTCTGACATCCGTACCAGAGGTTGTGTCTTTGCCTCTCGGCACGGTAAAATTATTTTTACATTAATTTTTAATTTATTTATTAGTTTAAATGTGAAATGGCATTTGTTAACAAACTTCATTATGTCTGCCTTGTAAAAATATTATTGCCCATCACCTGTGGGCTATTCATAGGCGAGATCTGACCTGTATGAACAAAAATACTTGTTTCACATCCTAAAAAACCGGACGCATATCAAACACAAATAAATAATTAAATAAACAAAAGCAAACAATTTTTAATAAATTAATAAAAAAGGCCTGTGGTGGGAACTAGTACCCCGTCCATAAACCACCTGCGTCAACAACTGCCCTCATTCTGCGCGGCATGGAGTCCACAAGATTATGGAACAGGTCTAAATTCTTGGCTACCTCCTCCCAAGCATCTAGAACTCTGTCCCACAATTCCTCAGGTGTCCGAACGGGTGGTTGTTCTGCCCAATTAGAGCGTAGGATCCTTTTGACTGCAGCCCACAAATTTTGAATCGGATTCATATCTGATGACTTTGGAGGCCAGTCGACTGGGTCGACATCACGCCTCCTCGTAAACCATCTTTGAATCCAGTTGGCGGTGTATATCGGAAGATTTCCTGCTCGAAGAAAAGTGTTCCTTCTGGATATCGTTTTCGGGCGGAAGGGATCATTACATTTGCCAAAATGTGTTCGTAGATGTCTGCCGTAAACCGACCGTGGATGCGTTCTAGAAGTTCTGCCCTATCGTATGACCTTCACCCCAACACGCGTCCCTCACGCAACCCGACCTGTTAAGTCGTCTCACGAAGCGTTCATCGTATCGATGGCCATCCATACGATAAACTAGGGCAGGACTATCGTTGCTATTGGAGACAATTACCTCGTCGGAGAAAATGACATTTCTTCAATCGAAGTCCTGTCGGAGAGCAGCATACGCAGAATAACCTATGCGAAACAGGGCACTGAGTTATTGTCTGTGTGGCATCTTCAAGCGTAATGACGAGACAGAACATTTTATTAGCAGATAGGAGTATTGCTTGAAAGAGAGAGGGAGGTTTATTATTTATTAGGGTTTGGACAAATTCTAAGAGATATCGTCACATAATTATAGCTTTGCGAGACATATATGATGGAAAATTTGTAATTAAAAAAAGAATATTATATAAGATTCGAACCTTGAGCCACTACTATCAACTTGTTCAATATACCAATGCCGCAACGACTTATGCTACTGTGAATATTAGTATATTTTCGCCATAATACGTGGTGTTCCTGCGCATATTCGCTTCGGTTGACTTTGTATTTATCAATTTTATTATTATTTCACTCTTCAGAGGTCCTGATGTATGTAGAATCAAAGCAACATTCGATTTTATAACATATCTTAGATTCTTAAACAAAATACAGCAAATTTATATGGTTTAACCCATTTATGTCTAGGTGGGTCGTTTTCGACCCATTGATTAAAATTATTTTCCACGCGAATTAGTCTAGACAACACTACTTGTCTACTTTTCTTAGATGCACAAAAGTACAATGCACTTGTGGAACACGCGGAAAACCAACAGACCACGTCATTATTGCGCCGGAACTTGCCGAATAAATATGACGCAACTACCGTCTGCCTTGGAGAAGAAAAAGTGAGTAAAAACTCTGTTCAATCCGTGAATTTTATTAACAATCGTGTTTCCTGCCAAGAAGATTCAGGAGAATACGTATATTGTATGATTTTGTCAATATTTACGGTATTTGCTGTACAGTAGAGCTTAGAATTTAGTGTGGATCGATAACGGCCCACTAAGCACTTATTCGAGGATTACCTTTCACATAGCTTTTCATTATGCAATCATTTTGTTTTCTTATTATTTTTCTTTGAGTGATGTTTTTACGAACAACTACCTCAATAGAAGTTTGTGTAAGGATTAGGAGTGCTTTTGGGGATGATAATTCTGATAGCATTTCTCAGAATACCTCAGGCTTATTACCGCTTTCGTTTACAGCATTGCTTTATTTGTGTAATGTTTATATCTCACCGCTTGGGATGCACTCTGGATAGTCTTTGACGAACTAAGTACAGTAGTTCATAATTCTCGGCCCTAGAGGCACCTATGAAAACCGGGTGTGAATAACAATCAGAATGGCCCCGTTTTGTCTTTTTATTATCTTCATGAGAGTACTCTACTGGCCCCATCTGAAAACTGAGATCCTTCATAACAGTTTCCATAATCATAAGTATTCCCTCTTTTCAGACTCACTGGTCTGACAGTAATCTAAATTCTCGGATAGTTGGAGAGATCTGATTCTTCCGAAATCCCAAAACACGGGGCAGATATATTAATTGGTCTGCCTGAGGGTAACGGATGCTGATTCTGGAGATGAAGATTGCAAGGACTCCGACCGAGCTCAACTACAAGCCACAGCAGAGTTAGTGACAGAGCTAACAATGTTCAGCCTTATAATGAGGAAGGGGGCACCGATATTAGAAAAGATTCAGATTTTATCAGCAATGAAATTGAGAATTCCCCACAACCGACACGCAGAATAAAGCGAGAAAGAAATAAAGGTGAGCATCACGTCTAACGAACATGAAGTAGCCCCTTTGCAAGAAGAGGAAATCAAAGTTCGTCTGCCTTATGTTTTCCGTAAATATAATTGCAATATGAGTGTAGTAAATACTTCTGATATACGTGGAAAAAATGCCACATACTATTACTTTCGTGGTTATTAGATGTGTGCATGAACAATGCTTGGGTTCTCAGTCAGTCGATCATATGGAAAGTCTTTGGATGCACTAGCCTTCGGCCACGAAATAACGCAAGCCTAAAAATTGACACTTCTCCAAAGAGTGGAAGACGAGTTCGTTCCTTCGATACCATCAAAGAACATCGGAGGAAGGAGCACTGTGGGCACTAAACCCAACAACAAAGACGGCGATACAAGATTTGTGATAATGTAAAAGCATGTCAGAGATTCACCATATCATGAGTAGAACTAAGGACTTATGTCATGTATTTTAGTAGGTTATTTTACGACGCTGTACCAACATCTCAGGTTATTTAGTGTCTGAATGAGATGAAGGCGATAATACCGGTGGAAAGTGTCTGGGGTCCAGCACCGATAGTGACCCAGCATTTGCTCATATTGGGTTGAGGGAAAAACCCGGAAAAAACCTCAACCAGGTAACTTGCCCCGACCGGGATTTGAACCCAGGCAACCTGGTTTCGCGGCCAGACGCGCTAACCACAGGTGTGGACTTCATGTCATGTACCATAATTTATTGTGTTTCAAATTATTTATTTCTTCCAGTACAAGGTTTCCTTATACCATCTATAACGGCTGGGGGTCACCGTGCTAAGCACACGATACCTCCATTCTGGTTGGATGATCGTCCACCTCTGCTTCGGCATGTGGGCGTGAGGTCAGCAGCCGGCTGGTCGGTCTAGGCCCTTCAAAGTCTGTAGCGCCACGGATTTTTTTTACAAGGTTTCCTTTCAGTTGTGTGAATGTAAAATACATGTAAATGTGAATATAGCTCTCAGGGAAATTATTTAATAAATATCTTTAAAAAAATCTTATGCGTTTTTAATATGGTAATGATTTGTTTACACATTACTTTTAATTTTAACAAGTTGCATACTACGCAAAAGCATAAATAAAACAAGAAATCATCAAAACATTATAATGAACAAATTCTCGAGGAAGTGCCTAGTGGGTCGTTATCGACCCACCCCATAAATTTTTACCGAAGTAACAAAATCAGTATTTTCATAGTTCCTCATGCTTACAACGTCCCTCTGACTCACTTAATATGATATGTGAAACAAAAATTAAAAAAATAATAATAATAATCTGGGCATAAATGGGTTAATTATGTCTTACATGGTGAACTACGGCTTTGACGAGACGAGCATGCGCAATGTTATGTGTCTGGAACATAAGAAATTGTCGCCGGCTCATTCTTTTTGCCGTTAAGTGTACTTCGGTACATCATAGTAATTTTTAATTAGTCTGAAATGAAGATGCTTTTAAATAATAAAACAATTCAGACTCAAATACTTCTCCTCCAGAATGACAAGATTTGTGCAGCCACTTGACGTTTACTTTTTCCGGCAATATAAAATTGTAATTCGGAAAATAGAAGACTATTTCAGACACAAAATCATAGTTGGAAATAGTACAGAAAATTTGAATGATACAGTCTTTATAATAAAATTACGCTCTGTTGTCTATCATTAGTTCTGTTCCTCTGCACTGTAAGACATGTTAGTATGCTCGTGGTGAAAATCTGTATATGTTACAAACAAACTGGACATTGGTTTTAGAAATATTCTTCAAGCTCTATTTCCAATTAACAGTGGCGAATGTCAAATGGAAGATTGTGAAGAAGGAGAAGAAGAAGAAGAAGAAGAAGAAAAGAATCATTTGTTAAATGTCTGTACTGTTCCATGGCCCATGGCACTTTGTCCGAACCACTTCGTTTTGAATCCACACTACCATCGATAAGGTAAGAGTAGATTAAAATTTAAATTTATATGTTTAGAATGCAAATGTTATATTTGTATGAAGGTACTAAATAAATAAAGATGAAGAGTATAAATTTGGAACTTTCCGCTTGTTGTTTTCCTCGCACTTAGCGCATGAGTATTATATCTACATCCTTGTTTAAAGTTTCCAGATAGCGTTAATAACAAAAAAGGGACATAAGCGAATATTACTACGTTGTTTATCATACAAAAATTAGCTTATATATGTTGTTTTATTCGAATAGCCGCGGCCCAGTTGGTACGGTTCCCTTGTAAGCCAACCTTACAAATTTGAACACCAGTAGAACAACGAAAATTTTCTTCTCTTACAAGCAACCAGCCGTTTTCTTTCTTAAAATAGGCTAATCATACTGAGCTTCTGACCAACATTCTGGAAAATCTGTTGTTAGAGCTTTCAAATTTTCACTTTCTTCGCCTGACTCCGACATAGTTCTGCACAGCCATTTTCTTAATTTAAGTCGCGTATTCTACAAATAATAAAGAGTTAATGACAAGAAGCTATGAAAAATAGCTTCTTACATACGAACAGCGTCTCCATTCCAATGACTGCAATGCTTTGCAACACACGACTGCATTAAGTTATAAGGTTACCAACATATAGGAGGGCGAAGTTAAGTGGTTTCGTAATAACCAAACATTAGCGCTAGTAGGCTATGTTAAGTTAAGCTTCACTGATTTGTCTGTATACTTTCAAAAACACACAAAAAGTGAAAATCGACATCCGAACGAGTTACGAGGCTTTGGAAATAAGGTAAAGATATACCAGCCCTGAAGAACTGTAGCTCCTCAGAGCGACTGCCTTCGTACCCCTTCTACCCCACCCACCTTTTCTACCAGTGTGGTCATAGCGTTCTAGTTACGCTCGGCTGCATCAACATTCACTCTCGCGGCGGAAGGTACACAATACGCTATCAAGAATTACAAATAAACAGATAATACAATCCTTAGGAACATACCTTTGGAAAGTAAGTGAAAAACGAATGAGGAAAATAAATAAGTTGAGAGACATGTAAAATAAATTTTAAAATGTATGTGTACGTATAATGTAAGAAGGTCTAACTATGTATATATTTTCTATTACTAAGTCCACTTTTTGTGTAAAATTAGAGTTAAGTACAGTCCCCGACTTGTCTTTCCATGCTCTGTATTCTACTAAAATTGAATAAGTCCGGAATTTTGTAGGCAACAAACCAATTAATTTATTTGAAGAATTTATTATGATTTTTCGTCTGTTAATAAAGTTTTAATTCCTGTTTTTACAAAACTTGCATTACTGGTTTTACTAGTAATAGGACGATATATAAATTGTATGTTGATAAGTGAGTGATAGCTATATGACCGGAAGTCAATGCTGTCATTCAACATTGTAAAGCATGACATACAGACAGACAGATAGACATTTCGCGCACTGCAGTTTGAAGAGAACTGGAACATGGCTAAATCTAAACCCGTGAAGAAATACTACTTCCTAAGGAAATGGGATTATGATTATTTTGTTGTTGAAGAAGACGAAAGAATTGCTTATTTACTGTCCCATCCAATTTATTTCCACTCGTCATTTCAATACTAAACGAAAATTCAACAAATTCCATGTTAAGAATTATGGAATAGACGAACTTTTGGGTAAGTTATTATTACGGACTATATATTGATTATTTATTTATATACTGTTAAATTAAGGACATCACTCGTTGTGTTCATTTTGTATTGAAATGAATAGTGACTTTCAAGGTTCATTATTTAAATGCTATAAATTTATTTTCTCGTTTGTGATGATAGCAGGAAAGTTTTCGAAAATCTAAAGCAGGCTAGGTGCAAAGAAATCTCAAAGAAACTACCGATAGAAAATCTAGCACAATTGTAAATGCTGAAACGAGATAACGCATTATAAATATAATGACTTTATTACATTCCTTTTTGAAAATTACAGTGCCGCCACTGATGGACCTTGAACTCGCAAACAATGTAAACAACTCTACGCAAGAAAGCAATCACCCCCAATAGAAGTAGAGTGAGGCTGACGTCATATTTCCCCTACTTACGGGTTCTGCAGACCTGATTCTAATAGGCCTACATACCAACATAGCACTAATCATTGAAATATTTTCTTTTAATATACATATTCTTGCCAAATTTCGTAAGTAAAAGTAAGGACACAAACGTTACTGACAATTTTATTGCACTAATTATTTCCACCTATCAATCCACATATTCAACATTAGTACTTTTATTATATTATTTTATATATAATATATAGGCCTAATATAATATAAAATAATATAATATAATATAATATAATATAATATAATATAATATAATATAATGTAATATAATATAATATAATATAAGTACATTATGCAACAAGCCTATAATGATAGTAATTAAGACGCAAGTATGGATGTTCATGAAACGAGCGCAAGCGAGTTTCATAATATTCATACGAGCGTCTTAATTACGAAAATCACCACAAAACTAGTTGAAAAACAGTATAAATTCCTTATAAATGAAATGTTAACTCGTTGGAAACTAGGAATGCAACATATTTATGTAATTACCAGGGAAAGGATTTATATGTAAATACATATTTACTTATAAAGCTAATATAATTTATATTTTGCATTATCTTTATGTTTCACAATGTGTAGGGTTGAAAAATCCTACTTTTATTTTCCATATTTTTCCATATTTTAGAGTTTAGTACATATTTTCGTTAATTTCCATATATTTTCCATATTTCATATAAAACAGTCCATATTATATTAGGTTTAACAATAAAACAAAACAAAATTCCATTAACTTTTAAAAATACATTTCAACAATAGAGATTTAAACACATGTTCAGTAATCCCTTTAACATCAGAGTTATTTGAAAATTAGCAGTCCTATCAACAATGGGAAAGTAAGTTACAAAACTGTATTAATTTAATTTAAAATTTTTAACAGACTTCAGTTGTGCAGCTCAACAGTTAAATGCCAGTCAGAGTACACATAGGTTCAGTTTTGTAAATCATACTATAAAGACGGTAAATATGCCAAAAGTACGTCATTCAGTCAATTTAAAATCAAAACTAACAAGTTACATTTCAGAATTTAAAGAAGATGGTTTATCAACTGACAATAAAATATTATTTTGTAATTTGTGTCAGTGTGCAGTATCATCTACACAAAAGTTCCTGGTGCAACAACACATTACAACTAGTAAACATCAGGCCAACAAACAACTAAATTCCAAGCAGAGACAATTGTTTTTAACACAACCAACAACATCGAATGTAAGATCTGAGTTTAACATCGACCTGTGCCGTTCTCTCATCTCTGCTGATATTCCTCTCTACAAACTAAAGAATAAGGTCTTCAGGGAATTCCTTGAAAAATATACTCAACATACAATCCCGGATGAGTCAACACTTAGGAAGACGTATGCTCCATCCATCTACGATGAGACAATACAGAAGATAAGAGATGAAATTAAAGATAGTTCAATTTGGGTTTCCATTGATGAGACTCCCGACAAAGAAGGTAGACTTGTTGGTAATGTAGTTATCGGTTTGTTAAGTGAACAATATTCTGAACGAATTCTTTTACATTGTGATGTTCTAGAAAAGTGCAATAACAAAACTATAGTTAAACTGTTCAACGAAGCTATGGGTATCCTGTGGCCAAAGGGTATTATGTACGATAATGTGTTATTCTTTATTAGCGATGCTGCCCCTTATATGGTCAAAGCTGGACAAGCATTATCTGTTGTATATCCTAAATTGACTCATTTTACTTGTGTGGCGCATGCATTTCATCGTGTGGCAGAAGTGGTCAGAGACAATTTCCCTAAAGTAGATTTGTTGATTTCATCAGTGAAAAAAGTATTTCTCAAAGCTCCCAGTAGAGTTAACGTGTTGAAAGAAATGTACCCTGAAATTCCATTGCCACCAAAGCCAATTTTAACTAGATGGGGTACATGGCTAGAAGCAGTTGAATATTATGCCGAACATATAGACTCTATTAACAATGTTCTCCTTGCATTGGACTCTGAAGATGCAGTCTCAATTGATACTGCGAAAACAGTTACCTGTGACATAAGTGTGAAGAATGACTTAGCTCACATTCAGCATACATTTTCATGCATCATAAAAACGCTCAAAAGTCTCCAAAATAGGCACCTTTCACTATCTGAAAGTTTTGAAATTATAAATAGTACTGTGGAATCGTGGTAGAGGTAAAGTTGCAGATGCAGTAAGAGCTAAGGTGGACACTGTACTTTCAAAAAACCCTGGATATGAAGAACTACAAAAGGTTGTTGCTGTGATGAGTGGTGAATCAACAGTGAAGATTAACTTGGACTTATCCCCAGCAGACATTGTGAAATTGAATTATGTACCAGTTACTTCTTGTGACGTCGAACGCTCTTTTAGTCAGTATAAATCTATCCTCAGAGACAATAGAAGAAGATTCACTTTTCAGCACTTGAAAGAAATGTTTGTAACCTATTGTTATGGTAACAGACAATAAAAATTGTGTTTTGTTGAAACTACATTGGAAGATAAGGTACGTCCATTATATTTTTTGTTTAGTTTGATTAAAATGTACCAATATTTAACGTACATAGTCATTTTTTTATAATTTTAAGTCCATATTTAATTCCATATTTTGGTAAAAATCCATATTTAATTCCATATTTTGGTAAAAATAACTACATATATATTTACATATTTCATATATTTTTAGTCCATATAAATCCGTTCCCTGGTAATTACTAACCTAACTTAACATAACCTGAACTAACCTAATTAACCTAACCAACCTACACAAAAGATTCCAGGCGCTCTTCTTAGAAAACACTAAGACGTTTACGTGATTTATCATCAGAGCTATCAGATCTTATCACACTTAAGGGGCTACGGTATTTTATAAGTCTTTGTTGTCCTCGTTCATATATATAATAGAACTGGTCGTATAAACTATTATTCACTTATTTTTTCCAATTTTCCGTTGTAAACAATGAATGACGCATCAAGTGGAACAGAGTGGACATAATACTGAATCGCGTTAACGCATTATATCCCAGAGATTTTTTTTTTTTCGATTTTTTTTGTGAAAACTCTCAGAGATTATCATTATATGTCAAATAATAATATAAAATATAAAGGAATTCGAAATAGTATTATTTAGGCCCTTTTACTCTATGTTTGATATATCAAACGCTGGGCGTTGGTGTATAGCAATGTTATTTGGAAGGTTCTATACAGAATTATGTGAGATGTGACAGGGTAAATAACTGTTTTTGGATATGGGGATGTCTGGAAAAGTTTTGAGCATACGTAAAGTAGTCTGGGATAAGTGGAACCAATAGTTTTCTATGGGGAAAGTGGAACCCAACGTATGACAGTGCCAGAGAATCAAATATGAAAATGAAATTTAGTGCATATAAATTCCAATTTCCTTTTTGAGTTCATTATTACCTAATAGTTTCACCTGGCTTTAATAGTTTTAACGTAACAACTATAGGTTCCACTTTTCCCAAGTTTCTACTTACCCCATTGTACCTTATGTAAAATAATTTACACTGAATTTTGCAAGAAACTAAATTATTATTATTATCATAAATCATAATGGAATAAATTGTAACATAAATAGATATTGTGAACACTTATTTCAAATTATTCATAAATACAAAAATAATCCACATTATACACTGTTAGCCTACTTAGTGTGGAATTTTAGAAAGCAGTCTTTTGGGTGCAAGGCAACTTTACATTTGATGCAGTTGTATTTTGCATTTTTCTTGCATAATCCACAGCGCCTTTGATTGTCCTGAAATTGCACCAAATGATTTTTTCCATCATATCGCAATTCAGTTGGTATCAGTGATTGTTTCGTCCACACCTGTGGAGTAACGGTCAGCGCGTCTGGCTGCGAAACCAGGTGGCCCGGGTTCGAATCCCGGTCGGGGCAAGTTACCTGGTTGAGGTTTTTTCCGGGGTTTTCCCTCAACCCAATACGAGCAAATGCTGGGTAACTTTCGGTGCTGGACCCCGGGACTCATTTCACCGGCATTATCACCTTCATATCACTCAGACGCTAAATAACCTAGATGTTGATACACCGTCGTAAAATAACCCAATTAAAGTAAAGTGATGGTTTCTTTGGCAAAACAGACGTCCTTGGGGAGCTCAACTTTGGAGTTGAAAGTGTTACCAATGTTATCCTCCTTATGAATTCCAACAAAGGATACCCTGGAACATTTTTTCTGTACAGTAACCACATGTTTACTACCGCCCCATTCAAACAGAACCTGAAAAATGGCCACCACCATTTTTTTGACCTGATTCGAATTCGATACAATCCCCGGTGTTGATCGAACAAATCAACACCCCCCATATACCTGTTGTAGTGTTTGATGATTGTCGGTTGAGTAACAGCAACACGTTTCTTTTCACTTGCATTCCATCGTTGACAAGCTCCGTAAGCAAGTGTCACATTTTCATCTTGAACATTAGTGCCCATAGTCACTTGATTGTTATCTTGCCATTTGATGAGCGTTACTTTCTTGTCTTTTGATTGAAGGGTGTGAGTTGCACCTCTTGACTGTTTCCCTAGGTCTTTTAACGGTCCATTTCCAGTCCTATCAGCTCGAATTGTTCCTATTACATTTAAGTTATGTTGTAACATTGTGTTGAGGAGTTCTAAAGAATTGAAATAATTGTCAATGAAGACAAAACTGTTAATAGGAATAAATCCAATACAAATATTTTGAACAACTGACGACCCCAATGATTCACCTTGAATCCTATCTTTTTTCCCTGTATAAGGAGAAAATTTAAGAAGATACCCTTCAGGTGCGGCTAAACACCAGAAGTTGAAGCCGAACCGTATTGGTTTGCCGCGAATGAATTGCTTCATTGAGTGACGGCCATAATACGGTTCCATAGCTTCATCCAGTGAATACTTCGAGCCAAGAGGTTGAGCAAATTCTTGAAATCTGTTGTTGACATAGTCAATGAGGGGCCTTACTTTGAATACCCTATCTGTTTGATCAATTTCAGAATTGTCACTGAAGTGAAGAAATCTATGAATTATGTCAAATCGATTTCTTGTCATTGCATTTGAAATCAGTAAGTTGTGTGTATCATCTCGTGTTTCCCAAAATAATCGCCGGTGTGGTACCTTCACATAACCGGAAACTAAAAGAATTGCAAAATATGTATATTGTTCTTCAATGGACAAATGTATAATACATCCGTTCTGGGCTGCATATAATACAGTCTGCCGACATATCATTTCCATAATTTCTAAGTCGAATACCATTTTGAACAACTCATCGGGAGACTTATAAAAATTCAACTCAAATATATTATCATTAGGGGTGGTTGGTACAGAAATTAAATTAGCTTTGTGAAGATTTCTTTCAGTCCATTCAGTTGTATATTTAGCTTTCTTGGGTACAGATTTATTTGCTTTCTTCGGTATAGAACTGTTTACATTTTCAGAATTTGAAGAAGGATAAACATTCAGACGAGATGAAGTAGTAGAGCTCGATTGTAATTCTCTAGGAGAGGCGACTGTTGTTAAATTTTCTGATCGTTTCTCAACCCTAGGTTCATTCACGTTTGATTCAAAATTTATATCCTCTCTCTGTTTGAAATGGTCCCTCTGTCTAACTATCCTCATCTCACCTTCTTGACGTAAAATTCCTCTGCCCAGATCCATAAAAGTAGTTTTTTCATCGTCGTCGCTACCACCATCATCCCGATCACTGTCGACGCCATCAGCAGGAGGGTTAAGTACCACCTCTATTTCGTCAGCAGCATGTATACTTGCACATATTTCAGGTTCATCTGCATCTAACACCTCATCTAGCCATTTTATCAATTGTTCTGTATCTTTCCTGTAACATGGATAAAAGTTCACATAAACGCCCAGCGTTTGATATATAAAACATCAAAGTTTACGTAGTCCTCCAGTCCATATTATTCAAATTATTATGAAAAACTATAATAGTACTGAAAGGATACACATTTGCCAACACGTTAAAATAATTAATTAAAATCGAGCATTCAAAACAAACCATTCATAAAATAAAAATCCAACTTACGTGTTATCCATCTTCCGAGCAGACTGGTACTGGAATTTCAACACTCGCAACAACTGCCAAATTAAAAAATTTAAGTTATCCATTGTTACCAATATAGAGGTTGATGACTTATAAGCCAACTGGTGTACCAACAATCATAAAAAAAAACAGAATTGCAAATATACAACAATCCAACAGCATAAGCTGCATTATGTTTGATATATCAAACGGTGGGATATAATGGGAACTGAAGTCAAGTGCATAAAATCAGCACAGAGGATAGATGAATAAGTATCCTGTGATCGAACCTGCCCTAACTTGTGTATCATGATTACTGCATCCGTCATTCTGTTGACACATCAACGAGAATTGAATTTCTGCCTTGAACATGCGTACTAGAGTCATTTCTCCATTTCGTCACATATTGAAACCATGTCTGTATGAGACTGTGCGGAAATATCTTCCAATCCAGACTAAATCCAACAATATGATAGGAACGAAAATCAACTGCAAATGTCTAAGCTGTAATGAAATCAGGACATTTTGATGCGTGTGCAAATTATTTCGGGACGCGGGACGCAAAGGTCATAACCGGGACTATCCCGGGAAATACGGGACGGTTGGCAAGCCTAAATATACAGTACATATCACCATTGGCGGCCCATCTTTAAGTCTTTCAGAACTGCAGCTATGCCTAGGATTTTTATACCCAGGCCACACACAGCGCGATGTTCGCTACGTTTGCAAAATATAGCTCTCTTTATTCACAGTTGGACTGCCACACAAAGCTGCGTACGCGATGTTTGCGAAGTTCGCTATCTTAGCTGCGTTGCGGATTGTTTGATTCTCGGCTTTATTTTCAAAACTCCAGGTTTCTTTCACACCAAGAGCAGAACTCGCATTTAGATTACAACAATCATCCTCAAAACTCGTGTTTTCTAAGTACATTCACTTGAATAAACAGGTACAAATTGTGAATATGAGCAGTTAATTGAAGAATTTAGGAAATATGCATACCGTAGTTTCCCCTAACTATGGTCCACATTTGTCACATTTTTCTTTGTATATTCAGTACTACAGTATTCATCCAGATTAAGTGAAATTTTGGCTTCGGACACTTGTAAGTTTATATTAAATAAATAGTGACAAACGTACGTGTTTTAAATTATTTAATTACAAGTGTTAAAAAATAATAACCCTTGGTACATAGTTATATTCTGAGTTGCCCAACTATGGTCCACACATACATTAATGCTTGAAAGCATGAATGGACTATAGCTGGAGTTGTAATTATTCGTAAATCAATACATTGAGTTTCTAATTTAAGGGTAGAAACATAATCTAGCAAAGAAATTTTAAAAATAAATGAAAAGTACATGGATTCTTTTTATTAGTACATATTACATAAACACTCAATAAACAAGTGAAATCTGAAAGTCATTTTTCTGCAATAATGAACAACTACACTCACCTGCAAAAAAACCGGGCCACCTAAAGTTTCTCAATTATTTTTATGAGGTGAGAATCAGAAAATTCTTTATGAAAAAATGAAGAAAACATTGCTTCCCAGAAAAAGATAACTTATTCATTATCATTTGCGTTATTATTTTCAATGCCAAACAATGGATATGATTAAAAGGTGTAAAAACTTACAAATTATATCAATTTTCTTCCAAATCTTCAACTGATATTGTGGCCACCCAGATGTTGGTAATAGCGGGTATTACCTCCCCGTGCCTGTATAACTTACCATTCGCCAATTCAAACCTTCGACCAGATTCTGGATGTCAGTCTGGTCGATTCTATTCCATTCTTTACTTAGAACATTTCGGAGCTGCTGTAAGTTGCTGTGAGGAGATAGGCGACTTCTAACTTGCTTCCCTAGCATGCCCCACACATGTTCAAAAGGGTTTATATCAGAACTTCTTGCTGGCCATGCCATCCTATTCAATGCAACGTCGTGAAGGGACTCATCCACGATTCTTGTAGCATGAGGGCGTGCATTGTGATGCATTAACAGGAACGTTTCACCAATAAGTGGGGCGTATGGTACCACATGTTAAATTAGCCCTTCTTCGATGTATCTTGGAGCAGTCAAAGCACCTCCATTAATGAAAATAAATTCTGTGCGAGCTTCATACGAAATGCCACCCCATACCATTACTGATCCACCTTGGAAACTGACACGTAAACTGAAGGTACATGAAGAAAAACGTTCTCCTTCTCTTCTCCACACTCTTTCACGTACATCTGTAAACTAAATCTCGATTCATCTGTGAAGAACACTCGTCGCCACTCCCCCAGGTTCCAATTAGCATGATTGTGAGCAAAACTTAATCGTTCAACATGATGTTGCTGGAGAAATTCTGGGCCTTTAGCTGGTCTTTTGGAAACAGCCTACATTCATCCAGACGTCCTCTTACAGTTCTCTCACTCACGTTAACTTGACTTATTTTCTGGAAGGCTCTTCTGGTCTCAGTAGCAGTGGAATGGCGATTTCTTAATGTGTTTAAGACAATAAAATGGTCGTCACGAGCCGAAGTTACTCGTTTTCTCCCTGAACCGGGTCTCCTGGAATAATCTCCTGTCTCTCTAAAGCGATGGTACACTCGTTGTACGGTCGATCGAGGAATCCCAAGAACTGCAGCCACATAACGCTATTACCACCTTCTATCAATGCAACCACTTTTGCCGAATCGGTAGGACTTAGTGACATTTGTATACAATGAAGTACTTCAAGTACTCCAAGAGCTTACCAGTCTGTAGACATCTTCAGCTCAGCTTAGCTCGAAATGAGTCCGAGAAGTTTACAGACAATATTACAAGAAGAACTAATCTTCTTTTCAGATCATTGTTGGCTGTTAGGTATTCAGTATTACAGTGTTACGTATCACAAAATGAATGAATAACTAAATGAACCTCAGCACACCTACAATTATTTAAAAAATCCTACAATTTTCAAAAATTTTGAAGAAAATGTAGTTGGCTCGGTTTTTTTTGCAGGTGAGTGTATATCAAAAAAGAAAAGTACGGCATCAAAATAAACTATCACGTACTTAGCAAAATATTATACAAATAAATTCACCGATAATGTTTATTTATCGTACTGAGAACTACATTCATTAAGTTTATTTCGATCCTTTGAATCTCCACTACTCTTGTAATTCCGAAATTGAATCATAATCAGTATCCAATTCAATTTCATCGCTTTCATAGTCACTCACAGGGACGGTTGTTTTCCTTCTATTCTGAAGTTTTCGTTTTACCGGACCATCATTCGTGCTAGTACCATTTATTGCTGGAACAGCCTGTTTCTTTGTTTACTTGACTATAATGTTGAATGGTGTTTTAGAATGTACTGAGATACCGTATTTGCAGAAGTAAATAATCACACTGTTCACATTTCATGGAAACAAATATTTCAAAATTAAATACAACTATGGTCCACGAAAAATTGTGGTACATAGTTGAGGACTGACTTGTAGCCTTGAGATTAAACTTTTTTCACGCAGAGTCCTTAACCTCTGCCAGTGTAATTATTACGTGAAAGTAAACACTATAGAGCCAGTTTAATTTATTGTACAAAGAATCATATATCTATAACGTACCAGTTCTACAGAGGAGTGCTTAATAAAACAGACAATCATAAACTGAATGATTTCGTGTCTTCACACATTGAATAGAACGATGCACATTGACCTTGTTAAGCATCCATATCATTGCCACGTGTAATGGTAGATAGAAGCAACTATGGGGAACATACTTCCATCATAGTGGCGCCTTAAATGGGAAACACCGAACTCTTGGGGGACTAAGTAGTACATAATGCGTTTTGGACCATAGTTGTGTGCCTGGACCATAGTTATGGGAAATTACGGTACTTCTGGAACAAAGCTCTGGATCATATTCTATACTTTTATTTCATAAGAATCACCATAAGAATAAGTAAATATATTTTTACCCTTCATCTGAGCTCAAGGCTGAATAATATGAATGATCATAACAGGAGAAAATGTGATCGTAGGAAGTGGTGGACGCGATTTTTGGAAATTTCGTAACTTAATATCTGAGGAAATGTTGATTTTTTATAGAGCAAAATATAAATATACACGGGTGAAATTTATTTCGGTGTTAAACATGTCTGAATGTTTAAAAAGTATCAGTTAGTAATGTTTTCAAGGGTGCAAAATGTGTTATGATGAAATCTGTGTAGATGGAAAAATTAAAAAGCAGTTTATTTGTGGCAAATGCCAGTGATTCTATATGTGCCATGTAGGGATCGGAATTGTACCCACTGAGGTAGGCCTACATAATGAATCATTTTTTGTTAAATGTAATTTACTTTTCAGTGCTTAATTAAAGTGTTGAAATTTTGTTTAAATAAATATCATATCACAAAATATCCAAAGATTATGTAAACATAAAATGATAATGCACAGTCATGTATGTTGGTGGGAACAATAAAACCTGTCTTTAATTATCCATAATGTACCACCTTACCCTAAACCCTTTCACATGAATAATTTATCTATTTTAATTTTTACCCATCTTAGTATTTTGAATAGCTCTCAGCGCTCTGTAGTAAACAGACATTTTTCTTTGGACAATGGGAGAGGCCGCGCGCTTTAGGAACAATTTTTGTTGCAAGAGTTATAAGCAGATGGCAGGAACGCAACAAGATGCAAATGTCAAGTGGAAGGTAGGCAATGTTTCGGAAGAGCCAAGAAGCATGAAATATATTTTCAACTATATAAGTCTACGTAAAAACCCGTACAATTGTCAAATACATGTAATCCTATACAAGATAGTAATAAGTAATAAAGGTACAAGTAAAACAGATTTATCGGAAAACACTCACATTCTCTTCGTATCAAATTCCTTTCAGCGGCAGCCGTAGTAGTAGAACATGTAGTGGAAGTGATAGAAGAAGTAGTAGTAGTAGAGAAAGTAGAATTAGTAGAAGTAGTAGCATAGGAAGAAATAGTAATATAAGAAGTGATAACAATAGAACAAATAGTGGTACAAGAAAAATTAGGAATTTAAGTAGCAGTAGAAGGGTGGTAGCAATAGAAATAGTAGTAAAAGGAGTAGTGAAAGGAATAATAGTAGTAGGTTAATATAAAAATAAATATTGTTATTGTTAGTATTAGTATTTACTAGGCCTATTTATTTATTTAACCTGTTAGAGATAAGATCATGAGGCCTTCTCTTCCCCTCTCCCAGGGAGTTATAACTACAATAGTGAATACACAATTAAAATTGTGATATATTAGTAGAATAAGTAGTAGTAGAAGTAGAAGAAGTAGTATAAGTAGTAGTCAGGCCCGTAGCCGGGGGGGCAGAGGCGGGCTAGATAAGACGCTAGATAATTCCCTGATTATTGACTTATCTTCTCACTATTTCGCCTTTTGTATGGCTCAAGTGCTAACGCACTAGTCGTCCATCCAGGCAGCCCGGTTTCGATCCCATCCACGTCATGATGGACTTTGTGGTAAACAAAAGAAATGCTGCAGAAGGTTTTTTATGGATACTCCCGCGTCCCTATATTATTCCACCAAGAACTCTCCATATTTCCCTCATATCATGCATTATCTTCAATAATTAAATATAGACTGGTTTGTAGTTTAAGGATAGTACCAATAAAGGAAAAGCTTGGTGCTCCGTTCTCTGGAGCCTATCAGATACTCGTCTGAAGATGGGACCTGGGTATGTTAAGTCTGGGGTAATATGCATTCGACAATTCAACGGTGCACAGTACGAGAAAGTTTTTTTTTTTCTGGTCTCTCCTGGCAAGGCTTATTTGTAACACACTGCTGAGATTGGGGCTCTCTGGAAGGCGGAGTTACGCTATTCTGATGATATTATAGGATGAATATGGATATGTAGAGCCAGGAGAGGTCTTAAACCTAAACTTAACCTAATTATCAGACAATGGACGAATACAGGAACAATTCCCTTTAAAGAAAAATTCCTGTTCTAACCGGAAATCGAATCCGGGACCTCATAAACTGTACCCAGAAGTCCTGAATATTAGACCATGACAAGTGCAATTATCTGACCAGTGTCCGGCCCGCGGACGTCCTTAACTTAAACGCTCTCACTGTTGTCACACGATTAGTCACCGCTATTGAATTGAATTTTTTATTTCACTTGGTTATTTAACAACTCTGTATCAAATACGAGGTTATTTAGCGTCGATGAGATTGATGAAGGTGAAATGATATTTGGCAAGATGAGGCCGAGGATTCGCCATTGATTACCTGACATTTGCCTTACGGTTGGGGAAAACCTCGGAAAAACCCCAACTAGGTAATCAGCCCAAGCGGAAATCGAATCCGCGCCTGAGCGCAAATTCGAATTGGTATTCGAGCGCCTTAGCCGACAAAGCTACCCCGGTGGCTTTGAATTGAGTTGAAAGAGGAGAATTGGGAGGAGAAAATTAAAAGGTACGCAAAACGCGTCCTCGCAAAGGGTTCGGGGCAGAAATAAGCTCAATATGTGAGCTCCAAGCCTATTGGCCACTTGTCTCACTCTTGCTTACGCTGCTCCACTGAAGGAGCTCTAGAAAATTTTTGAAGGCGGACTACTGCTATCACAGCTTTTAATATCATTATTGTGTGTAAGAATTCTTTCTATGATATTTTCCACAGTGGCATGTTTCACATAGCCTAGTAATACTGTTCTTTTATTTATATAGGCCTACTGTACTTATGTTTCCTCATTTTTAGCAGAATTATTTTATCTATATACATATAATTCACAATTTCATTGTTGGAATTAGCTGCATTCGTAACTGGTGTTTTCACTTTTCACCTACTAGGTCTTGACGTTTACCAAGATTAATTCGAATGTACTGAGATCTCTATGATATGGCGTATGACGGATATCAGATTTGAATATTAGGACAGACAGCGTTTTAGACGGCCAGGACGGTGTTTGGTGAAAATTTGGTATTTAGTTTGTTGTGAAGTGTTTACGCAGTTTTGAAATTAATTAAACATGAAAATTTCTAGTTTTTTGTTTCGATTTGTAGATAAGCAGAGAGTTTCGAAAGAAAATGTTCCTATCTTTGGCGTGAAAAAATGGCAATTTCTCTGCAACGTGTGTGTGACTAATGCCTGCTGCTACTCACTTCACTTGCGTGATTCGGGTTCCGCATACTGCGGATAGAAGGCAGTACTGTGACCCATTTTCAAATTGCACACTACTTCAGCGGGCCACGTTATGCATGATGAGTATCTGTGAAGAGTTATGTCGTGTAAGTATTAGGGTGAGTGTATGCTAAGTGTTCGTGTAAGTGTATTGTAAAGAATGGGTGATGATGATGATGACGATGATGATGAGAAAGGGAGAAGGGGAAACCCGGTGCCAGAACTTAGTCTACTCCTGTCGAATAGCACCAAGGGCGCCGCTAGGCTTAAGTCCCCATCAGACAGATGAATCACTATCAGCAGTGACATATGCCTTCCCTTCACATGCAATTCGGAGAGATTTGAGATTTAATCCAGGCATATTGGTGCACAATTCAGTGATTAGAAGTTGTGCACCACCATTTCTCCTACTCCTGAGGTAAACATTTCTGCAAGAAAATTTCTGACCCCACCGGGAATCGAACGCGGGCCGGCTAGTCTGAAGACAGACACGCTGCCACAGAGCTAACTCGGCGGACACTTTGTCTGCAACGTAACTGTTGTCATTTCAACTAATTGAGGTATAGAGTATTCGGACCTTAAATTGCAATGCAGCGCTTATGTAGAGAGTTGTAACGTTAACTGCAAAAGACTGCGCGAAAGAGTGTCTTAAGCGGAACATCACAACTTATAATTATTTCGCGCAAGAGTGGCTTAGGCGGAACGTCACAACTACATATTAAACATCTAAGAAACAAAGTTAAAACCATTAGAGTGCTAAATTATGTACTACATACCTGTTATCGCTTCTTTCAGGTAATGGTAGTATCCCTTCAGTCATTTAAGTGCAAATCCCGATGTTCCCACTTTAGATGGTGAACTCCGTTCGAGAGAAGAAAGAGGAATTTGAGGATGTTGTGGACGAAGATAATGAAGAAGTTATTATTAAAAACTGTTCGCCGTTGTCCTGTAATTCATCTGCTTTCCATAGACCTTGAATTTTCTTTACGTGGTTCACATAATTTGCCCATTTGTCCACAGTAATATTCTCGTAGGCAGCAGTTATGGGACTCTGGATATTTTTTCTTTGAAAGATGTATTCTGCGTCCTAATGTATGGTTAATTTTTCACCTGAGCCACCCCAACTGGATGGGATTTAGCTCACAGTGATAAGGTGGGAGATGAAGAACTTGCCGTCCTTCCGCTTTTGCCATTTCATCTATTCTCAGCTTACTTATACAGTGACCTATGTTGAGAAACGGTGAGTAACAATTCTCGCTTTGGCATACCGTCCTCAAAAGAGATTTGTTTGTCATTTAATCATTGCATGATGTCAGGTTTCCGCCAAGATGTCACCGGCATAGTTTTACCCTTAGGGGAATGATAAGTGGCATTATCCAACACGATCACGGCACCTTCAGAATTGTTCGGCAACAGTTGCTCCGCAAATCACTTCTCATAAGTTTCACCGGTCATTTCGTCGTGGGCATCTGCCGTGTTTTTGAGACACAAAAATGTTAGCTCAGCATTTCGAACAAATCCATATTCATTACCCGCGTGAACCAAAGCGAATCGCGTCCCTCTGCTTTTTGGTGGTTAAAGTCCCAAACCCACCCCCTCTATAGCATCCTGCCGCGCACTTTTCACCTTCGTGTCCCTCCATTCTTTAGTTAGTCTACACTGAGACCGACATTTACTCAAGATTCATCTGTGTAAATTATAGGTTTATTTTGTGCCCTCGAACGTTTTATCCCCCGTAGGTACCTTTGCCTCCAAGTAATAATTTCATCGGTTTCGGTTATCTCTTCGTAAGTAACGGAAGCCTATCTCAAGCAAGAAATGATAGAACGTAGTCTTGGACACAGTATAGAGAACATACAGTAGCGACAACTGTTGTCGACACCTTTGATGTTGTTGGTACTAAAATCAACCTCAGCGAGGTATAGTTCTCAATGATTCCAACTATGTCGCTAGTATCGGCAGAGCTAACATCTGAGTTTAACGATCAGCTGTTCAGATCACATTCAGACATGTTAAACCACTGTGGTTAAACTTTCATATGAAATTTTGTATTAACTGTTGTTCTATAGCGATATTTGTGTCTTACAATGTACGTCTGATAAAAATTTACTTTTTCTTTTCAAATTACATATAAAATTCCAGTGTTCATGATTGAAATAAAATAATATACTATTAGCAAAGTACTTACCGTTTTATTCTGTATCATAACATCCATTGCATTTCGCTTTGGATCACAATATGTTGTAAAATACATACACCAGGGAAACATTTAATAAATACACAAGAATTCGGGTAACTTGTAGCAATTAAAAATGTGTGTTCAGTGTATACCAGTATCTGAAGTACTAATTGTAGGCCTAACTACGTACCTAGATATACAAAGTGGGCCTAATAATTATCTACCTCAACTATTATAATATGTAACTACGTAATATTTAGTCCAAAGCACGATTTACAATAATAATACCAAAATAAATACCACAATTTCAGTGTGCAGCAACGAAATGGAATAAACTATTACCTAAGTGCTTATGTTTTATTCCGTATCTTCATATCCATTGCATTTCGTCTTGGATCACAATATGTTGCACAATACATACACCAGGGAACTGTCTTTACACTGGTTTATGTCGATTTGATTCTCTTCTGTATGAATTATTGTAAAGGGAGAAATACTTGTGTCTCTTTTCCCAAGCGAGCAGATGTTCCGTAAGTTGTCAATAAATTATTAAAAATTGTTTGTGGAAACTGACTTATGCCACTTTTCTCAAGCACAATTTATTTAATGACACTGTTTCAACTACTACGTTTATAGCATCGATGGGATTGGTGATAGTGAGGTGCCATTTCACAAGACGAGGACAAGGACAAGGATTCGCCATTTATTACCTGAATTCGCCTTACAGTGCGGAAACCTCGGAAAAAACCCAATAAGGTAATCAGTCCAAGTGGGAATCGAACCCGCGCCCAACCGCAACTCCGAATTTAAGTGTTTTTCAGTTTGCGATTCATAATATGAAGAATACACCAAATAGCTTAGGTTAATTTATTTTCACTTATTAGACAGCAGCGAGTAAGAATACAAAGGTTGTATGTCAATGAAAAACAAATGTTGTGAAGTGGCGAAATAAGTTCTTTTTGTAAACAGTCAATCATGGGATTTTATCTTGTCACAATGCTCTGTAGTTTTTTTTATGAAGAGAGTGTTTTTGTAGTAATTGTCGACGTTCATGTTCGCACTTCACCGCAACGGACGCCATGATGTACTATGTTGTACTTGGATCAATTCTACCAACATAAGCATCAAACAGTGATTTGAACGTTATTGTCAATTAGCAAATATTTTCATGATGATTGCATACGGAAGTATTTATTATTATGGTTATATTGCCATTCCTTTGCCTCATATCTTTCAAATTGTTAGAAGATGGGTAATAAATGTTTTCAGTTAATATTAACTTATGCCAGCCCTGTCGTAGATGGAGATCCATCTGGTGGAAGTTCCGGATAATACACCCGGTTTCGTGACATGCGCACTCAGAATTTGTTCCCACGAAATGGCTTAGGTGTCTTTACTGTATGTTCTCTATACTGTGTCCTGGAACTATGTGGCAAAGAATCGTCTTCATTTACCCTTCTTAGAATTACGTTCACTGTCAGAGGTATGTTTGCAAATAAAAGAGAATGACCCACTCGACCAAGCCCCTACAGCCGAGGCTGCGCAGAAGTTTAGTCTAGGGACAAATTGAAGCTTGCATCCGCCGTCATGTTTTGGGAGAAGCACCAGCTAGAAGAAGGTTGTACTATGCAATGTTAAATGTTATATATATATATATATATATATATATATATATATATATATATATATATATATGTTTGGTGTATCTTATAAATCAATATGAATGAATAAATGAAATAAATCCTTTTAACATTAAAACGACCACGTTATGGACATAATCTGACACGAAATGAAAGAAGACTGGAACAATTTAATACTGTAATCAAACACGTTGTGTAGTTATTTGACAACATATAGAGCGAACAGAAATAGAAATGCATATTGTAGTAATAGTTCAGATGAAAAGAAAATTATTAGTATCAACTATTATTAACAAAACAATTACATTTCTGTAAGGCATTACTTTAGGCCTATATTGTAAACACATGTTTGTTTTGATGTGGACGAGAAACGAACAATTATTATTTATCTGTTTCCATATCACAGAATATAAACCTGTAAAATAAAACATATACCGTACCTAACATTTTAGTTTGAAATATATGCAGTTCTACCATGCATTAGCTTATTATCACAGATTTAGTATGAAATAAGCGTCATATGCATGAAATAGTTATAGGGGAATTCGGGGGAATATGGTCATCTTGGTACTATTTCGGGTGCAATATCTCTCGGTTTTCTTTCTAATAAATAATTTTACAGCTGGGATATGCTTCTTAACAATTTAGCTATATTATATAAGAATCCTGACTGATTACTCCTAAACGTATGCAAGTAAAACTGGAAAATCCAAGTTAATATGTTTTGCCCATTTTCCCCCGAGTGTGGGGGTAAAATGGGCATTAATGATGTGAATCATATTCAACTGAAAGAAGTGAAAAAAAAACATTCAAAATACTTGAAAATATAACTGTATTAACAATATTATATATTGTATATGCAATTTATGATGGTTATTGCGTAGCGCCTTTGGCAGATGATGTGACTTTTTGGCGATGAATGACGTTTGGAGAGTCTAATACATTTGAATCAGTGGAAGGAATTCTATGAATTGAAGGTTTGTCACCTGATGCTGCAGTGCCAATGTAAGCATAATCAGGAATGACACTCATGTGCAGTGGAAAAGGGCCTGAAGCTCGGAAAGCATTTACAGCCCGACATACATTGACACATCTGTTCCATGCTTCTTTGACAATGGAAGTAAACTCGACCTTCGTAAAAAGTCTCCTATTTTGCCTGAAGAAAGCTGTAGCACCACTGTTGTAAGCTTTCTTCAGAGGACCAAACACACCACTATCTGCTAATTGAAGCCAGGCTGTGGTGTGTGGAGGAAGACGAAACATGCATAATCCATTTTCTACTGCAAAGTTAAGAGTGTCAGGATTACAACTATGTGAATCACGTGCATCTACTATAAAAATTGCTGGTGCATGCTTACTGATGTTGAAATAAGCAACGGAGGTCTTGATTATTGAGAAAAATATACGAGGTGTGATCATTAAATTCCGAGATTTTGTCTGCTTTGGGCGAAGGGATCACGTAATTGACACGCGTGCGCAGCAGTGACACTAGACTACCTTGAAAAGACGCGACACGTAGTTTCGAAGCGCTACACAAGGTTATGTTAGCACGTGCATCCGCGCACTTGCGAAATTACGATGCACTCGGAACTGAAGCAGAGAGCCAACGTCAAATTCTTTGGGAAATCGGCAACCGTAACCCATGGAGTGTTGAAGCAAGCCTACGGGAATGAAGCAGTGATTCAGGCGAGATGTTTCGAGTGGCACTCGTGCTTCAGAAATAGCAAAACATCGCTGAAGGACGACGAGATGCCAGGTCGACCACACACGTGCAACACTGGCGAAAATGTCGAAAAAATTCGACAAATTGTACATAATGATCCCTACGTCCATTTTGAATATGAACGACCACAACTCTGGACAAAGAACAAATGGATGCTCCATGACGACACTGCGCCACCTCACAGAGCTCTCGCAACACTCCAGTTTTGCACTCTTAATAAGATGGGTGTCGTTCCTCATCCCCGTATTCACCAGATTTGGCCACCTGCGACTTTTTTTTTTTTTTCCGAAGATGAAATTCAAGCTAAAGGGTCACCGCTTTAGCACTGTGGAGGAGATCCAACGCGAATCGCAGAAGTTGCTTGACAGGCTTCAAGAACGTGACTTCCAGGAGGCATTCCAAAAATGCCAGACACACTGGGATCAGTATATAGCTGCCCAAGTGGACTACCTTGAAGGGTATGGCAGCCACATTTAAATGAGGTAATTTTATTTCCACTTACGGGACAGGTGTCGGAATTTAATGATTACACCTCGTATCTCCGTTAATGTAGGCAGACTGCTTGTTGAAATACAACTTACTGACAGCAGGCACCTCTTCCTTCAGTCATTATTGTCCTTACTCATTTTATAATGATACTTGGAGAAAAGTAGTTCCCTGCTGCATTGAAGCAGGCCACAAGGGTAATGGTTTCTGCCTTTTCTTTAGGGTAAATGCAATGCACCACTTTGTGTTCTTTGGGTTCAATGACATCTTTCGCTCTTGTAATCATTTGTAGGCCATTTTCATCAAGATTGAAGTGTCATTTTTATGAACTGTAATGCTTGCCCATATTCCCCCGAACATTAGCGCCCATATTACCCCGACATTTAGGGTTTACTTTGAACACTTGGCACTACCATAATCTGTTCACAAAACAACTTCTGACGCAATAGAACGGCAGTTCAAGATGTGTATTCTGTATGTATACTATTAGATTTAAATTATTTTTTTTTTAATTCATGTGTAATCTACTGCGTATAACATATATAAAATAAGTATTGTGAAATTTTAGTATACTTGGAAGTCAATACTCATGATTTAGATGGCTGTTTTAACAACAATACGAGACAATGCTGCACAGCGCGCATCCCACAGCAACCATTGCGATACTCTCACTTTATACTAACCGTTATTAGCGAAGAAACATAATTCGTTGCAAGAGTTTTGACATGAAAACGTAATATTGCCCATATTCCCCACGTGCCCATATTCCCCCGAATTCCCTTACCTCTGACAGTGAACGTAATTATAAGAAGAGTAAATGAAGACGATTCTTTGCCACAATGTTCCAGGACTACATTCTATCAATTCTTGCTTGAGATAGACTTCCGCTACTTAAGAAGAGATAACCGAATCCGATGAAATTATTACTTGGAGGCAAAGGTACCTACGTGGGATAAAACGTTCGAGGGCACAAAATAAACCTATAATTTACACAGATGAATCTTGAGTAAATGTCGGTCTCAGTGTAGACTAACTAAAGAATGGAGGGACACGAAGGTGAAAAGTGCACGGCAGGCTGCTATAGAGGGGATGGGCTTGGGACTTGTATGTATTTATTAACACTGCAAATGGGCAAGCTCCCGGTGGCAGTGGTATACACAATATAAACAATACACAATAAAATTTACAATACACAATACAATTTTACAATACACATACAATTTTATACACAATACAATAAGAATACACAATACAATTTTACACAATAATAACACATAGATAAAATACCTAATTTTACAATACAACTTACACAATTATGTATAGGCCCATACATAAGTTTGAATAGTCTTTCACTTTACTCTCATCTCACTCACTGTAGTGGCACTATGACGCATTTCACTGACACTTTAGCACACATTTCACTGACACTATAGAACACATTTCATTGACGCTATAAATTTTCACTGATCGGAACTATTCATTGCACTGTAAAACCATAACTTCACTGACTCACCTCGCTTCACTGATATAACAGTTCAAATAAGTCAAATAATTACACCCTTATGCATACTTATAAACAGAACTACATTTAAATTAAACATTTATAATCTAAGGCCCTCTTACACGCTATTTTTAAATAATTTACATTTCGAACCAAGGAAGTAACTCGTCAGGCTAAATAAATACATGTCACATTAAAAAATTAAATGTTAAATGTCAACTTTATTTTAATTTGCACTTTATACACAACTTTTTAAGTTATTCTTGAATCTCCTTAAGGAAGGACAGCCCTCAAAGATCGCTGCAGGTAGGTCATTCCAATCATTTATAGTTCTGTTTAAAAATGAGAATTTGCCTACATCCGTTTTATGTTTCCTACATTTGATTTTAAAATCATGATCGTTCCTACCATAGTACGTTGGCTTTTCTAACCGAGCCGTTATGTCTACCCATGTTTTCTGACCTAGATGTGCTCTATACAATGATGTTATTCTAGTTTTCCTATGTGAATTATACCACCAAAAGGCAGAGGGACGCGATTCGCTTTGGTTCATGCGGGTAATGAATATGGATTTGTTCGAAATGCTGAGCTAACATTTTTGTGTCTCAAAAATACGGCAGATGCCCACGACGAAATGACCGGTGAAACTTATGAGAAGTGATTTGCGGAGCAACTGTTGCCGAACAATTCTGAAGGTGCCGTGATCGTGTTGGATAATGCCACTTATCATTCCCCTATGGGTAAAACTATGCCGGTGACATCTTGGCGGAAACCTGACATCATGCAATGATTAAATGACAAACAAATCTCTTTTGAGGACGGTATGCCAAAGCGAGAATTGTTACTCACCGTTTCTCAACATAGGTCACTGTATAAGTAAGCTGAGAATAGATGAAATGGCAAAAGCGGAAGGACGGCAAGTTCTTCGTCTCCCACCTTATCACTGTGAGCTAAATCCCATCCAGTTGGGGTGGCTCAGGTGAAAAATTAACCATACATTAGGACGCAGAATACATCTTTCAAAGAAAAAATATCCAGAGTCCCATAACTGCTGCCTACGAGAATATTACTGTGGACAAATGGGCAAATTATGTGAACCATGTAAAGAAAATTCAAGGTCTATGGAAAGCAGATGAATTACAGGACAACGGCGAACAGTTTTTAATAATAACTTCTTCATTATCTTCGTCCACAACATCCTCAAATTCCTCTTTCTTCTCTCGAACGGAGTTCACCATCTAAAGTGGGAACATCGGGATTTGCACTTAATGACTGAAGGGATACTACCATTACCTGAAAGCAGCTATAGCAGGTGTTTAGTACATAATTTAGCACTCTAATGGATTTAAATTTAATTCTTAGGTGTTTACGTATGTAATTGTGACTTGTTATGAATCGACAGTTCAAACGTAACCTGAAAATAATTTTCAATAAGTTGAAAATCATACCCTGATCTCCGTATAATTTACTGCAGTAAATGCAAGCGTTCATTAATAGTTGTTGGGCTTACAAAAGGATAACCATACCCAAAATCAATAACACAATTAAACAAGGTCAGCCAATACTACTAATACTACTGCTGCTGCTGCTGCTGATAATAATAGTAATAATAATAATAATAATAATAATAGTAATAATAATAATAGTAATAATAATGATGATGATGAATCAGCTTATATTTTATATTTTTAGTGCATGGATGTTGACAACCTAGGGTCCTTGGCCTAATTGTCCTGAATTTCAATTCTTTGGGTTTTGTCACTTTTAGACTTAAGCCTAACTCTTTATCATCTCTTTTTACATTTTTTGGTAATTGGTTTGAAATGCTTTTCCCCCTTTCATCACCTTTGTATAGTTATTAATGGTGGAATTTCTTCTTAGACTATCATCTTTCATATTCAAGAAAATAACATACAGTCATAAATGAAGCCACACTTATTTCCTGAACATCACTTTGAAAGTGATCAAAATGCTAATAATGTCCTTTTTACACCATTCCCTGAAAAATTCTTGTTCTCTCTCCAACTGTTCCCTTTTCCGTAGATCTGGATTCTTTCTGAGTGCTGGAATGACTGATGGTACGGTATGAAGGTTGGTTAGGAAATGTGGTTGTTTAGGCATCACTGATAAGATTCGGAATTTCCCCAAGGAATACAATAAGCATCACCATTTACGATAGGAAATATATATTTCCTTGTGACTAATCTAGGTTCAAAATGTTTTATGTGTAACACTGTCATTCAATGGGGATAGGTAGTGGCCACACTACCTCATTATCTCTTGGCTTATTTGCTTCATAAGTGGTGTCTTGTTGGTATCATTTGTGAGGTTCAGACCGGTCTTCGGACAGTTGACTAAAGAAAAACAAACTGTAATTTGCTCAACTTGGAAATTGTCCTGATTATGCTCCTAAATCATTTGTCGCTTAGTAAAGTTGTATTTTTCGGGAACGCTGAAATATGATACACAGATTCACTATTAGATTTACAACCCGGTATACAACAAGAAAGGCCCATTTCATGACGTAATTAACACAAGACAACATCATAACAAAACCACGTGGTAATCATGGTTGGACCGCCACCGACGCCATTTTGGCCACTTTTGATACCTGCATTAAGGTCTGAGTATTAGAGACGGACTCAGACGGTCTCTCCCGCTACAGCTGATGCTGTACGTAGATATTCATGTTTACTGCTCTGTTTACAATACGAGTTACCCGTCCCTGCCGTAAGAGAAATACAAGGCAAATTCTGAAGGTATTTCAACATGGGGAGACGTAGTAAAACTGCAGAATAATAAACAATGTGAAGAGTGTCGAGTAGATTCAAACTGCGTCTTGCACACAAATAATGAACCTAGAGGGTATATAAAAGAAAAAAAGAAAACATTTGGAATCATTGAATGGTTAGGTATTTTAATGTCTCATCCCCAACCGATCATCGTCAAAAGACGATATAGTCTATGCCGGAGATCCCTTCTCCAAATACTGTATATGATTGTGATTTGTTTAACAATACATTAAATGAACAGGAATATTGAGAAACCCCACACTTCCATAAAAGTAAAATTTTCAGGAAAATGAAGAAACCACACAGGTACTCTTACATAATACTTTGAACCCGTAAAAAATGTATGTGGTTAAGTGCAATAAGTCTAAGATTTTCAGTGGATTTCATCCCTATGCGACGTCTATTTTCCGAGAAAAAATTTATAAAAAGCCGTTGGATATGATTTGTTTCTCAATATTTTGAACATAGGCTACATTAATTAGTAGAATACAATAAAATATTACATCTTTACTCACAACAAATGGTTAATTTGCAAAACTGTCACAGATCATCAATACAGGATGTTTCAGAATTCCTATTACAAATTTCTAGGGGTTGTAGAAGGGACTAAGTAGATTAAGTTTTGATTAGGAACCGGAAATGTATCGTTTCGATGCAGACGATTTCAGGAGACTGCAGTCTCGTCCTGTACTGCTCAAGGACTGAATCACAACTGTTGTGAAAAGCCAACTCCGTAGAACTCAGTGTAAACAGAAGACACGTGATATCAGGGGACTGCAGAAGTCGCTCTCAGCCCATTTTGTTTGCGTACCGTGAAGCGGAATATATTAAATCGAATCGATCTTCAAACTTATCTTGCATCGAAACGATACATTTCCGGACATGAGTTCCCAATCAAAACTTTATCTACTTAGTCCCCAATATAATCGCTAGAAGTTTGTAATATTAATTATGAAACAATCTGTATAGCATTTCCATGTGTAGTATTACTGTAAACTTCAAAACAGAACAATAAAATAAAATTTTTATTCAGAAGAAATTGTTACTTAGGATTGAATATCCTCCACACATCATCAATACAATAAAAATATTCATTCATTGTCATGTATAGTCAAACTTTAACCTTCAGAATAGAACGTTAAAATGATATTCCGTTCTTATTCAGGAAAAAATTGTTACTTATTTCGAAACCTTCACAGATCATCAATATAATACAATATGCATTCATTTTCATGTGTACTCAAACAATGAACATTGGAATAGAACAATAAAATAACATTTTTATTCAGAACAAAGGGTAAAATTAAAAAGAAAATCCCTGGCGCTACAGCCCATAAAGGGGCCAAGACCGACCAGCTGAAGCAGAGTTAGACGAACATCCAACCAGAATGGAGGTATCGTGTGGTTAGCACGATGATGCCCCCAGCCGTTAGAGCTAGTTTGCGAAACAAAATTTTCGCTAGGCCTACCTATCGCAGATCCCCAAGTGCATCACAATGCTGGGTGGGCACCGGTCCCATACACTAGCCGAATTTTTATGAGAAAATTTCTTCCCTCATGAGGATTCGAACGAGCGCGCATTCCTCAGAACAAAGGATACATATTGCAAATATCAGGAGCATTCAAAAAGAAACGAGTCGGAGGCCAAGGAACAGAAACCAGTACCTGTATGTCAGAAGTATTGGTCCTGGCTGTTGAGGCACTTGTCTCTCTGCGACACAAGGCGGTGAATGGCTGTCTCGTAAAATTCCCATGGTATGCGTTGTAAACCAGTTCCGCACGTATTGCTTGACGTCGTCCGAGGTGAATCGTTTGCCCCTCAGAGCCTTTTTAGAGGATCAAAAATGGCGTAGTCGCAGGAAGAGAGGTCCAGACTGTATGGAGGGTGACCGAGAACCTCCCGCTTGAATTTCTGCAATAGTGCCGTGATTGTGTTGGCCGTATGAGGCCTTGCATTGTCTTTTGCCATTAGAGCCTATTTTTAGGAGACCAAAAATGGCGTAATTGCAGGGAGAGAGGTCTGGACTGTATGGAGTGTGACCGAGAACCTCCCATTTGGATTTCTGCAACAGTGCCTTGATTGTGTTCGCCGTATGAGGCCTTGCATTGTCGTTTGCCCCTCACAGCCTTTTTTAGGGGACCAAAAATGGCGTAATCGCAGGGAGAGAGGTATGGACTGTATGGAGGATGACCGAGAACCTCCCACGTGAATTTATGCAATATTGCCGTGATTGTTTTGACCGTATGAGGCCTTGCATTGTCTTCTGCCATTAGAGCCTTTTTTAGGGGACCAAAACTGGCGTAATAGCAGGGAGAGAGGTCTGGACTGTATGGAGGGTGACCGAGAACCTCCCACTTGAATTTCTGCAATAGTGCCTTGATGGTGTTGGCCGTATGAGGTCTTGCCCCTCTCAGCCTTTTTTATGGGACCAAAAATGGCGTAATCGCAGGGAGAGAGGACTGGATTGTACGGAGGATGACCGAGAAGCTCCCACTTGAATTTCTGCAATAGTGCCGTGATTGTGTTGGCCGTATGAGGCCTTGCATTGTCTTTTGCCCCTCACAGCCTTTTTTAGGGGTCCAAATATGGCGTAATCGCAGGGAGAGAGGTCTGGACTGTATGGAGGGTGACCGAGAATCTCCCACTTGAATTTCTGCAATAGTGCCTTGATTGTGTTGGCCGTATGAAGCCTTGTAGTATCTTTTGCCATTCGAGCCATTTTTAGAGGACCAAATATTTCGTAATCGCAGGGAAAGAGGTCTGGACTGCATGGAGGGTGACCGAGAACCTTCCACTTGAATTTTTTAATGATAGCCATGATTGTGTTGGCCGTATTAAGCCTTGCATTGTCGTGGAGCAGAATGACCCCACGGGTGAACTTGTCTGGTCGTTTCGATTTGATCGCTGGGCATTCACTGTTGTCACGTGCTGCAGGAAGTCTTGTTGTCAACACTTCGAACCAGAATCGAAACGACAAATTTTGCAATGGAATCATCCAGGGTCACCACCACCAAAAAACCGAGGCCATCCACACAAGTGCAGGAAAGGTAATGCTGATGTTCTTCTTTGACCAAGACGGCCCCCTTCTGATGAACTTCCTACAGCACAAGACAACAGTGAATGCCCAGCGTTACTCGCAAACCTTGACGACACTTCGCCAAGCGATCAAATCGAAACGACCAGACAAGGTCACCCGTGGGGTCATTCTGCTCCACGACAATGCAAGGCCTCATACGGCCAACACAATCACGGCACTCTTACAGAAATTCAAGTGGGAGGTCCTCGGTCACCCTTCATACAGTCCAAATATCTCTCCCTGCTATTACGCCATTTTTGGTCCCATAAAAAAGGCTGTGAAGGGCAAAACCGACAGTGCAAGGCCTCATACGGCCAACACAATCAAGGCATTACTGCAGAAATTCAAGTGGGAGGTTTTCGGTCACCCTCCATTCAGTCCAGACCTCTTTCCCTGCGATTACTCCATTTTTGGTCCCCTAAAAGAGCTCTAATGGCAAAAGAAACTGCAAGGCCTCATACGGCCAACACAATCACGACACTATTGCAGAAATTCAATTGGGAAGTCTCGGTCATCCTCCATACAGTCAAGACCACTCTCCCTGCGATTACGCGATTTTTAATCCCCTAAAAATAGCTATGAGGGGCAAAAGACAATGCAAGACCTTATACGGCCAACACAATCAAGGCACTATTGCAGAAATTCAAGTGGGAGGTTCTCGGTCACCCTCCATACAGTCCGGACCTCTCTCCCTGCTATTACGCCATTTTTGGTCCCCTAAAATAGGCTCTAATGGCAAAAGATAATGCAAGGCCTCATACGGCCAACACAATCAAGGCACTATTGAAGAAATTCAAGTGGGAGGTTCTCGGTCATACTCCATACAGTCCAGACCTCTCTCCCTGCGATTACGCCTCTTTTGGTCCTCTAAAAAAGGCTAAGGGGGGCAAACGATTCACCTCAGACGACGACGTCAAGCAATACGTGCGGAACTGGTTTACAACGCAGCCATGGGAATTTTACGGGACAGCCATTCACTGCCTTTTGTCGCAGGGGGACAAGTGCCTCATCAGCCAGGGCCAGTACTTCTGACATATAGGTACTGGTTTCTGTTCCTAGGCCTCCGGCTCGTTTCTTTTTGAATGCTCCTTATACTTCATAGATCATCAATATCATATTATAAGATTCAATCATTTTCTTGTGTAATAATAGTGTAAATGTCCTGCACCTCTTCGTTTTCTGGACATAATCTGTGGTACTTTTTCAGATCATCCGTCTTTTTCTTGTTGATTTGCAAACTTCCTTTATATGATATGATTTTAGGACTCTCAGGAATCAATGAACGTTCTGACAATACAAAGCATATTCTATTACTTTTCCATCTATGTGTACTTTTACAACTCTGGGATTTTCATTGGAGTAATGAAACTTGTGAAATTCATATATTGAAAATGGTTCTCACTGAGAACGTGGGGTTCCTCTTACTTGAGCTTCCAGAGACTATGTATTCTTGCGATAATTGTGAGGCCACCATTCTTTAAAATCGATATTTCTGTTCTTTCTGGAACAGTAACTTCAAAATTACTTTTTGAACTAGAGTGTCCCTTTCAGTTTCCTTTTTATAACGCCAAAATCGCGGTCGCAGGGGAGGAAGAAATGGCGCCTTATGAGGAAGTAATGTGTTATTGTTTCAAACCTCTCCTGTGCTAAGGAAAATTGTATTTAATATACAATGTTATTAAGCTATAAATAATAATTATTTTTAATTAACTGATGGTAAATCCTATGCATGTACTGCCAATCTAAGAATGTAAAATATTCAGAATCCCCACAAGTCCTGAACATGTGTGGTTTCTCTTCATATTTGTGGGGGACTGCCACATAATAAAACTAGCACAAGGTTACCTTCATTCGTGTTTAATTAGTAGCCGTCTTGGAGCTTCCGAACGATACAGAGAGATCCGCTGGTGATGTGGCACTTGAGATAATGTATTATTTATGATTGAAACAAATAGTTAGAACATGGCGGTTAGCACTTGAGAGAGAACGTCTGTATACAAAACTGGCGTTGTCTCCACTGCAACAATATAGGTGGAGACATCTATACTAACATTAAAAACACAAAACAATCACAGTGGAAACATGTAAACCGCAAACATCCACCCACCAAAAGACAGCTAGCTTTTAAAGTTCACGGTAAAGGACGCAGTTTATGAATGGATCTCTTGAGTTCACCATTTTTTGTGCGAACTGTTACCACACGAATCAAGTTATCATCACCAGGATGGACATCCTTCACGACTGTACCTTCCATTGAAGAGGAGGTAGATTTTCTTCCTTGATGACCAAGGTTCCAGGTTGGATGTTGGACTGGCTAGTTGTCCACTTGGACCGAGGTTGTAGGTTGCTCAAGTAGTCCCTGGACCATCTCTTCCAAAAATGATGAGTAAGACGTTGAATATTTTGCCATCTTGATAGAGTGTTAATGGAGGATGACAGAAATTTGTGATCAGGAATGCAGTTAGAGTAGCGTGCAAATTAATCCGCACACGACATATTTTTACATTTTCTGTCATTGTTGGCCTCACAGTTGCTCATACCGCTTTAATTGACATCTGTAGTACGTGTAATTCCATTGTTGAAGGTCTGTCATTATTTTTTTATAATATGTGACATTTTTCCTGTTGTTTTGAACTTATAAGCATTTCAGTTGTGTTGAAGACTTAATACTGCAATCCTGTGTACATTCTGTCGTCTTCAGAAATGGATACAACTCCACGAAAACGGTCTAAAATTATAACATTAGCAGAGCATTCTTCTATGACACACAGGCAAATTGCTGCAGAATATCACATCTGTTTGGCTACTGTTACTTCGATCATAAAACGGTACAGGGAGACTGGATCCATCACACCCCAGAAAAAAGGAAACTGTGGCCGGAAAAGGAAGACTTCACCTGAAGACGATCGTTTAATTGTCAGGAAAAGTAAATTAAATCCTAGACTAACTGCTGTTGACTTAACCCTCGAGTTAATGGCTACCACTGGGGCGAATATTCACGTCACAACAGTGCAGCGTAGGCTTTTGGAAGCTGGACGAAGGGCCCGTAAGCATATTAAGAAGCAACTGCTAACCCCTGTTATGTGCAAAAAACGCTTAATGTGGGCAAAATTACATCAACACTGGACAGTGAATGACTGGAAGAATGTACTTTTTTCCGATGAGTCTCATTTCGAGGTCCATGGCCACCGTGTTTCTTACGTACGGAAAGGATCCGAAAAAGTAACAGCAGCTTATCTCCAACAAGCACCCAAATACCCCCCTAAAGTAATGTTTTGGGGTTGTTTTACACATGAAGGGCCTGGAGCATTAATACCTATCAAGGGAATGATGAATTCTGACAAACATATTCACTTATTGGAAACCAGGATCGTACCCCAGCTGCAAAAATCATTTCCGGATGGCAGAGGTGTGTTCCAACAAGACCTGGCACCATGCCATACGTCTCGAAAAACTACAGAATTCTTCAACAAGAAGAATATTCAGGTACTCCCCTGGCCAGGCAACTCACCCGATATCAACCCCATTGAGAACTTGTGGTCAATTTGCAAAAGAAGAATGCAATAAATGGATTGTTCTACAAAGGAGAAGATGATTTCTGCCCTCATTGGTGTATGGTTTCGCGATGAAGAAATGAAGAATATTTGTGGTAAATTAGTGGAATCCATGCCAAATCGTCTCAGAGCTGTTATTAGGAACAAGGGAGGCCACATAGATTACAGAGGTATGTCTTAGATCCTTTTTTTTTATCTCGTTTGAGTGTTTTTGCATAAGTAATTACGTTGTTCGGATTAATTTGCACGCTACTGTAGATGTTCTCCAATTAGAGAAAGTGCAGGAGTAAGGTAGGAATAATCAAAAGTATCATCATTGAGCTTGGTTAGATGTCGAGAATTTAAGCAAGCATCTAAGCATGCTTAGAGTTGTTAATTCTTCGAATGTGACGCAGTGTTTGCCCATAACTCTAATTAAATGATATTTTAGACTTCACAGCTGCTTCCCAGATTCCTCCGAAGTGCGGTGCTGCTAGTGGGATGAAATACCATGTCAGTCCCATTGTTGCAGTTGTAGTAAATAAACTGTTCTTCTGAAGTTCAAGAAAGTTGTATAGTTCTCGAACTGCCCCAACAAAGTTTTTACCATTGTTACTATGTATTGTGAGTAGTTGTCCTCTGCGGGAAATGAAGCGTCTAAGTGCTGCAATGAAAGCCTTGGTTGAGAGATCAGAAATTACCTCTAAATAAACAGCCCTTGTAGAAAGGCAAATAAAGACTCCAAGATATGACTTTACTACTGTTTTACTTCGCCGTGTGCCAGTTTTTATTAAAATAGGACCTGCATAATCGAGGCCAGTGTTGAGGAATGAGCGTGTAGGTGTGACCGTTTCCCTTAGGTAAATTTCCCATCAGTTGTTTGCCAGTGGTACATTTCATCTTATGACAGACGATGCATGTATGAATATATTTCTTTGCAGTTCGTCTTGCTGATTGGATGTAATATCTTTGGCGTAAGGAAGCAATAAAAAGTTGAGGACCTGCATGTAGTAAGTGAATGTGCTCAGCAATTATTATTAGTTTCGTTAAATGATTATGAGTGTGTAGAATGATTTGGTGCTTGGCTTCTTCAGAAATTGATGCATTATGAAGCCTTCCTCCAACTCGCAAAATTCTCTTTTCATCTAATAGGATTCAAGGCTCTTATATTGCTTGTTTAATTTACAGTGTGATTGCCGTTGAGCATTGCAATCTCTTGTGGGTAGGAGACTGCCTGCATGATTTTTGTGCTACAGTCCAAAGAATTTCTCAATTCTTGTGCCGTGAGTTGACCATAATTCCTTTGATCAATTGATATGCGTCAGTTTGCGATAAATCGTATGCAAAAACCATTACTCTTAGCAATTTGTGCGGTTTTGAGAATTTTGTGATGAAATTATTATCATATTGTGCGCTTAATAGTGTTACTGTAGCTCGTTCTGAGAGGTTGGTTGATTGTTCTTGCGGAATAGGTTGTGGCAACTTGAAAATTCTTGACTTAACCATGAGGGACCATGCCACCAGAGTGAATTGTTAATGGTCATTTTACGTTGAAGTCCTCGTGATACCAAATCCGCAGGATTATTCTTGGATGGCACATGTTGCCATTTGCTAATATATGCAATTTCCTGAATTTCTGCAACACGATTAGCTATAAATGTTTTCCATCTAGTGGGACACGAAGCTATCCATACTAACACTAGAATAGAGTCTGTCCACAGTTGTATCTTAATAGGATTCAAGTGTTCCAGAGCCCTTAGAACTCTTCTTAGAAGTCTTGTTAGGAGAACTGCTCCACACAGTTCTAATCGAAGAAGTGAGATCTGCTTCAAAGGTGCCATCTTGGATTTTGCACAAAGAAGCTTACTGATTATTTATTAAGGTTGCTTAACCTGATGTATAAACAGGCGCCATACGCCCTTTCGGAAGCGTAAGAAAAACCATGTATCTCAACAGTTAGAGTTGTATCTTTGACAACTAAAAATCGAGGAATGCTGACATTATTTATGTATGGAAGTTGGTTTGACAAGTTTTTCCAATCTTGACTAAGGTTGGAGGTCAATGGTTCATCCCACGAAGGACCTTCTTGCCATAGTCGTTGCATAAAGATTTTGCAGAGTATTACAATAGATGATAGCAGTCCCAATCGGTCAAATATAGATGCAATTTTAGATAAAATCATACGTTTCGTTGAATTGCTCGAACATTTTGTCTCACTTTGATCTAGATCACTGATGATCTAAAATTGATCCTGGGAAGGTTGCCAGATAAGTTCTAGCTTGCTTACAACATCACTATCCTTCGACGTTAGTGAATGTTACGATTGTCTGAGCTCAATAGGAATAGTATTGAAAAGGTCTGCATGGTTGGAATTCCATTTTCTCAAATTAAAACCTCCATGACTGAGCATGGTTTAAAGTTCACTGCGAATCTTGATGGTTTCAAACAGGTTGCTTGTGCCAGATATGCAGTCATTTACATAAAAGTCTTTATCGACGATTTTGGCTGCTCGAGGGAAATTGACACCTTCATCTTGGGCGAGTTACTTCAGGCATCTTGTAGCTAGGAATAGTGCAGAGGCTGTACCATAAGCGACAGTAGTGTGCGCATTTATGTCTTGAGTGGTTCTTGGGAATCTTCAGAGTATGCACTGCAAAATAATTCTTGGGATTGATATTCACTTGCCTATACATCTTCTCGATGTCAGCTGTAAATGCAATTTGATGAGTACGAAATCTAACGATTATACAGAAAAGATCATCTTGGATACTTGGTTCTGTAACCAGGATGTCATTCATACTAATACTGTTGTCAGTTTTGGCTGAAGCATCAACTACAACATGAGTTTTGGTGGTTGTGCTTGACTGCTTGAGAATAGCATGGTGAGGAATGTAGTAATAATCATTTCCTTCTGAAGGCTTGACATTGATCAACTTCATATGAACAAGCACTTCATATTCACGCATAAATTTGATGTAATCCTGTTTAATATTTTCATCATTGTTCAGTTTTCTTTCTAAGTTGAAGAAACGCCTTGCTGCCATTTGTCTTGACTTGCCAGGTTTCTTGCATTCTGATCTAATAGAGAAGTTCTACCATGTATCTTCTTCATGCAGCTCTAATGGTATGCTCCTTGAAGTGTGCTTCACATTCCTTTTCTTCAGGGGAATGTACAGTAGTGGCAGAAAAACCGGACCGACGGAATAATCAAAGTCCCCGAAATGAGCCACTGCGCATGCCACGCCCGCATTCACAAGATAGCGAGCAATCAATTGAAATTGTTGTAGCTTCGACTGCTGACGTAGCCCATTTCGAAAGCCATTAGAAAATAAGCTGGTAAACTTCATGTGCTGGGAATAATAAAATAATTAAGTAGTAAAATATCGCTGCAATCGAAAAGTATTCGGAATAAATTTGAATAAGGAACAAAAAAAAGTTTCCTTCCCAGGCAGGATTCGAACCACGAAAGTCTTAGTTACCAGTCTATCGTGTTGTCACTCTGAACAAGGCTCTTAAATCAGTTACAAGGTTCGGTCCGGTTTTTTTTTTTTTTGCCACTACTGTACAATCTCATTGACTTCTTCAAGATTCCAAAAGTTTTGTAATTTTTTCTCTAGGTTGTGATCAACACGCAGGAAAAGAGATTGTTGAAATTGTGCACCATGATTTGCCTTAGCAGCTTGAGGATATTCACCACTAAGTATCCAACCAAGTTGAGTGTTTTGGAGAATTGGATATTTCCCAGGACGTGTTCTCCTTTCCATTACTAGAAGTTACATAAACACTTGAGCTACCAGTAGTATATCTGTTGTTTGAGGTGTATGGAAAGTTGGGTCAGAAAGTGATAGAGTTTGTGTGATATTCCAATCATCATGGTGTATGTAGGTTGAAGGAATATGATTAGTGATCTTGGGTAGGACAATGCAATCAACATTGAAGTGATAGTGTTTACATTGGAATGGACTTCTAAATTGACTGTACTGTTAGCTCTTGATGTGAGATCTCCAAAGGCTTGTAATGTGATGGGATTTCTTCTTTTCTTCAGATGAAGCTGTTGTACAACACGTTCAGAAATTAAATTGGTTTTTGATCCATTATCTAGAATGGCTCTAACTGTAATGAATCCTCCATGTGGATTTCTTAATTTGACAAGAGCTGTATTTAGGAGTACTTGACTTGTGTTTCCCTTTAGTGAGTGGTATGTCGGTTGTTGGGTCTCATTTGTCTGTTGTGTGACTTGTGCATTGTGATTTTCCTGAACGATTGAATTGCGCCTAGAGTCATTATGGATTAAGAAGTGGTGATATTTGCCGCAATGTCTGCAAGAACTTATTGACGTACATGTCTTCCAGGTATGTGTTAAACTGAGGCAGTTGCTGCATAAACCTTTGTTCTTGAGTATCTTAAACCTCTCGCTAGGATTCGCTTGAAGAAATTGAAAACATCGATATAATTTGTGTCTACAATTACATAAACAACACTGATTGTTCGTTGTTAAGTAGGATTGATGTTGGGGCTTGGTGATTTGTCTAGTTCTAGTGAGTGATGTCTGAGATTTCCTTACATAGTTGCTGGGAACACATAATTGCATTGTTTGACTTCTAAGTTCAAGAAACTAAAAAAATCTGCTGTTTTAAATGTTACTACTGATTGTTAAGCGTAATTAGTTTCAAACTCCACTCTAACCCTTCTCTCTATTCTTGATAATTAATACGAGTTCATTTTTAGAATCATGTCTACAATATTAGTTTGAGTATTAAGTCCTTGCAATGCGTCTACGCTACCTTGAAATTTATTTATTAGTTGACATAATTCAGATTCCGTAGAATAAATCTTGTTTGTGTGATTCAAAAGTTGCTACACATATTCTGCAGCGATTAACTTGGAAAATGGTATCGATTATTTTAGAGTTCATACCCTACCGTATAATTAGTTTCTGTGACACTAATATGTTTAACAATGTCTTTAGCCTCACCCTTAAAGGTTGAAATGAGATAGTGAAAGTTCTCAATTTCAGACAGGTCGTCATTTTTAGCAATTAAGTTATCGAAAGTATCCGTAAGCAACACTGGCTGTAGGACGACGTTAGTTGTCTACTTTACTGCTGTACCTTCAGGTTCGCACGCGAAATAAAAGACGTTGAGTGAAGGGAGATCTATTCATTCGAAGTTTAATGGGTGCGTCACTATCTATTTTTCAATGAAAAATCCCAGGCCCGTCCGGGACTCGAACTCGGACCGCGTGCGTGACAGGTTGAAGGTCTGACCACTCAGCCACCGCAGGGGACAATGAAATATTTAAAATAGGGATTCTCAAGTTTATTCAACGGAATATTCACACATATCATTATAAGAAATTGGACTCATACGTAATAGAATCACTGAACAATTTGACATTTTAGATGTCTTCTGTAGTCACTAGGTTTTTCAAAATCACGACGCTTACTAACTTTAATGCAAAACTTATACACTTTACACCATAATATATTTTCTACCTAGACTAAAAATAGCCATCTTCGAAGTCTTGGTTGTTGTAGTCGGCAAATTTCTAAACGTTTAACTTTCAATGTAGAATAGTGTTTAATATGTGGATTGTCAAGTTTATGGGAATGAATCTGTTACTTATCCTTCAATTACTGAAACGTTCGAACAAAAACAAAACGTGACGGCATTCTGTGGTCACAGATAACTGTAAAGATGGTGATAACAACTGTTGTTTCGGAAACTCGTTTCAAACATATCAGCACGTTAAATCGCAGGTAACTCTGTATGTACAGGTAATTAATTGTCTTTTCAGAAACCGGGATAACAGTAAGGCTGCAGTATTAATTTGAAGCCTCAGTAGGCCTATGTATAAGCAACACTTCACAATAAGATGTCTAACAGTTTGCCGCAGACGACAGGCGCATCAGAATAAACAGCTCGAGATGAATGCGTCCATGGTAGAGATGAACAACGATCGAGAAAGCGAGACTAACAGCACCCGCTAAGCCGAAAACCCTCACGACAATGTTGTATTACGTAGCGTCATTGACGTAAGACTTCCGAGACTCAATATTGATCATCTCCCGAAGTCCCTAAGTCAAGTAGCCTTGAATCGCCACAGTTGTTTATACCTGACTGAACTTTTATCTACTTTGGCAACTGTTATACAATGTGTAAACAATCAAGTAACCTATTTTAAACATCTCTATCTTTCAGTATATGGGCCTAATAATCCGTTCCCCACTCTTTATTTAATTACTAGGCCCTTATTAAAAGGCTAGGAATTTTCTTTTCGTATGTTTAAGATCAAGTGTGCAATCTCAAGTAGGCCTAAAACGATATTAATGTCATGTTTTATGTTTCTTAGAAATACAAATTTATTCGAGAATCGTTTTTTTATATTTATATAACCATAGGTAATATCATATACTAGAACCAGAACACTTTTTATAACTAAGATACTGTTCTGTTTTGTCTTTTTGTCTCAATTAAACATTTATGTTATTTATTTCAATGATGTAGGCCTATGTTATTCAAAGTTACGAAATCTTTCTACGCCGACCAAATGTTATTTCGAGAATGATGAACGAGACTCGAAGAGCACGAGAATGACGAGCCGAGACTCTAAAGTCAAATGCAGCGAACACAGCGATCGAGAGCGGAAGTTAGTTTTGTTCATCTCTAGTTCATGGTTTAAAGTTTCGTTGATAATAATTTTTTCTTGATCTCTCTTCAACTGTTTCGTTACCAACAAATTTAGTTCTTTCGATTACAGCTGCATTTGATGAAGAGAGATAGAAGATTTGAACTAAAATACAATGTAACTTAGACTAATATGATAGATGGCATAAAGATATATGGATCATATGAGGAGACAAAGAGGAAGACAGACAATAGGAACGATTGGAGAAAGCTGGGTTTGCAGTGAAAGACATGCCCTTGGGCAGAACACTGAATGAATTAGTTCTTGAAAATATCTTGGAATATCTTCTTTAGAAATTACTAGACCGCGGAACTTCATGTAATTGCATATTTTCATTGATTTAGGATAGAAGTAGGTGTACAAGTGCATCTTTGCCGATTATGACTTTTATGTTCGAATAAAGTCAACTTTATTTTCTATAAACGCATATTTTGTAGATTTTCCCCATTAAATGCATATAAATTATATATTCTTCCGCCCCGAACTCTTCTCCCGTTCATCATTCCTTCCAATGCATCCTTCAGCAGACAGTTTTTTCTCAGCCAGTGACCCATCCAATTCCTTTTCCGCTTCCTGATCAGTTTCGGTATCTCTCTAGAACTATTTCTATCCATTATCTACGGGTCCATTCGCCTGGTAATTGTTCAACATTTATTTAGACGTCAATGTCGCTTTCTCCGAAATTAATAACATGCGCTTTCAATTCAGTCCACATGAAATGAATTTTCTTAGACTTCATAGACCTATTACTTAAATAAGACCCGGGTGCTTATAGCTCGTTCGAGTCACTGCAGACCAAACCAAACTCTCCATTCCACCTTCCTCGTTTGAGATAGTTATGTTTCGGTGAGGTACGAGCAGACAGGAAGGTCAGTGACGAATTGCATCTTGTGGGCATCACAGCTTTCATGGACTTTCAGCTCTCGCTGCTGGCCTAAAATCCACTACACTAGACGACATTTCGGAAGGCGGTCAGCTGCTATATGCACCGTAGCATTTCTTGTATGTGACGTCACAAGCTTGTACAGTAGAACCAATCGGAATCAGTCTATAACAAGTAGGCCTACTTCCCGAGTTCGTTTGTTCACGTGTGAGTGTTTCAATACATTGAATAAGTAAAACTAACATTTAAGGCCTACTGTGTGTGAGATAAATAAATGTAAAAAGAGACTGTAAAAAAGACAAGTATTGCACTGGCAGGCGCTGGAACTAGTGTTTAAGGTGTATAATTATTTTAAAAACGTTCACAAGCAGAACACTGTCGGCCATCTTGATGCTGGCTGCAAAGATGGCAACGCGCAAGAAACTACTGCAGAAGCATGTGGTGTGAGATTGAGAACCGTGCAAAGAATATTGTTACTGAAGGAAAGTCGGTTTGTTTGGTGTCATGCTTACAGTAATCAACGGCCAAGGTCATTATTGTCTTTTAAAAATTTAAATTCTCTCCTGCGCTATTTATATTGCACGTGCGCGTGAAGTAGGCCTACGATGTGGCAATGTTGTACGCTGCCTTGCTCTCTCTATCTGTCTCTCTCGACGCAAACGCTAGCAGACTACCGCCTTCCGAATTGCCGTCGACTCTAGTGATGCACAGATCCTTACTGGGCTCATACAGTAGGGCCTACAGTAAATATCTGCGACATTCCTTATTTCCGATGTAGGCAATGCAATGTCAAGTGACATAGAAAGAAGCTTTTTTCGATACAATGTTTAAGTGATACTAATAGGAGAAGTTGTTTACTACACTACAATATGTTGTAATTCTATGTGATGAAGTGAATCAGAAATAAGTATCATTTTATTGTATTTTATTACTTTCTGCAACATGTTTAAGAGCTTGAAAGGTTGTTTTAGAATGTTTGATGTTGAATGTAAAACATGGGAAATGCAGCTCACATAGGCCTAAACAATATTATAGGCCTATAGCACTTTAATGCATAAATACATTTCAGTCTCACTTCTTCCACCTGATTGTACATGTGGTTAACCGTTCTTTTTACCTCCTGTACCGTCGATGCACGCCGAGCAGAGTGCAAGCTGTAGTCGGGTATGGCTCAACTTATCGTATTTTGCAACCGCTGTCGAAATATAGGCCTAGTTATAATGTGGGCCCAGTGTTTGTAGCAAAAAAAAGACATATTTTATGAACAAAGAAGCCGTGGTCTCATACTATTAATCCATTATCAAATACAATATTTATCATTTTTTGTAATCTATAGTTTAATTGCTCTATATCAGTATTAGGTCTATTGCTATGAAACTGTTGCACTTCGCTCTCAAAGAAAGAAAGAAAGAAAGAAAGAAAGAAAGAAAGAAAGAAAGAAAGATTAAATAAATAAATATCAATTTATTTTTATACGCTCGAGGATTTAGTAGGGCCTATAGCATTTTAAAGGGGTTTTATGTTAGGCATCTTTACCGTAATTTTTCCCCAAGGAATCTATGCTACATGTTCCATTCTGATTATGAAATTATCGCCGTCGGCTAGTTTTAAACCTGCGAATCACCGTTTCAACGTCTAACACTAGGTCTAGACCACCGAGGATGATATTCCTCTACATTTGAATAAGAGTCATTATTTCGTCCACTAATTAAAACAGTGCAAACACTGCTGTACTGTCCAAATTTCATGAGAGGATTCCTGCGAGTGAGAGTATGGTCTCCTTGCGGGGTAAGAGGAGAGGGTAAGCTAGTAACCTAGCGCCTCTGAAGGAGCAGGTATATGAGGTGGTGTCATTGGCCGACTGGGACAAAAAAGGCTCAGTCATTGGCCTGACTATTCCTTGTCGGGGTTGGGTTATAAGAGGTCGGTTCCGTGTCGGGGATGGTTATAAAAGGGGGGAAATGCATTCCTTGCTCCGATTTTGTCCAGAAATGCAAACAGTAGCCTATCTTACAGAGTACTGTAGGAGAACCACAGTTTTAAAAAGAACTACTTTTCCGCTCCAGTCTCTGATTGGATGCGACAGAGTGTATCATTGTGTTTTAATTTGATCGCTGATTTGATTAGTGGAACGCAGCGTAGCGCAAAGAGGGTGGAGCTCGCACACACACAACAGCTGACGTGGTGGGGAAGATAAACGGCTGATGACAAGATAGTACAGCAGTGTTTGCACTGTTTTAATTGGTATGAACCATAGCCCGGCGATGCTGCTCTTGCTCTTGCCTTCAGCCGCCATCTTGCTTCACTATACCGCACTCGTAAACACGGTAAACTGCACGTAAATCAATGAGAACAAATCTTACGAGAACTTCGAAAAAGGACAAATGTCATAATCTCCTCCTGTAAATTTCATATCCAGTGACAAAATATACTGAAACCATTATTTTAAGAAACTTGCTCTCTTAGGCCTAATATTTATGCTTAAATGTGACTTCTGTTACATGTTAGAAATGAGGTTGTAGACTATTGTGGGTAACAATTTGACAGCCGCTTACCTCACACAGAATACATGCTAGAAGAAAGTTATCTAAAGAAATCAGAAAAGAATTAGGCCTAATGTTGTTTAAGTTAGGCTACACCGAAATTGTAAACATAATAGGCCTAGGCCTAATTAGAGGAAAGAGTGTGCAATAAAACAACTCATTCTGGTTTGACTATTTATTCTTTAATCGTTAATCGTTACTGGAATGCTATGTAGGCTATAATAGTAAAATTGTGAAATGATAATGAAGATATTTACATATAAGCCTAAAATATATTTTCATTCTATTCAATTCTGTATTATTGAAATGCCAAAGTTGATAAAAGTTCAGTCAGGTATAAACAACTGTGGCGATTCAAGGCTGCTTGACTTCGGGATTTCGGGAGATGATCAATATCGAGTCAACGCTACGTAATACAACATTGTCGTGCGGGCTACTAATATTCAAACAGATTCCCGGACATTTTCCCGAATCCGCATTCCCGAACATCCATTTCTCCGAATAGCGTTTTTCCCGAATACAAAATTCCCGAATCCACATTCCCGACAGATATTTTCCCGAATTCTTAGATTTCCATTTTCCCGAAATTCCATTTTACCGAATACAAAATTCCCGAATCCACATTCGCGATTTTTTTTTTCCCGATAATACAGTAGTGTATATTACCACACAAATGTAGGCCTATTTAATATAAGTATGGTATAATTAATTACACATTATCTTTACAAAGTAAAATAATATCCAATCGAGGTGTCGGCTGCATAGGTGTGATAATTCTTATTCGTGTTTGAAGGTGTACTCCGTCTCTCTTCGATTGTGTCCTCACGCGCCTACCCAATGTGAATTCCGCAATCATGGTCCTCATGTCGCTTCCTTTTGGAGCTCAGTCGGGATGCGACTGGCCTTTTCAGTACTTGCAGGTTATTATGCGGTCCAGAAGTAATCACTTGCGCATAACATTATTTGGAACGTACTTTTGGACAATCCCAGTAGTCTATATTTTTCCTCCAGGCGCACTCTTGCTCTTCAAATTCATGTAACCTTCCAACATAAGCTTTTTACCTACTCGCGCTGAAGTTATAATTAATAGGCCTAATTGTAGCTTCATCCGCCATGTTTCTCATAACATAAATTTAATAAATTTCTTTTCCTAAATATTGTTTTTGTAATTTTTTTCGTTTCCTGGCAACATTTAGTGATTGTCAGTTCATGTCTTTTACTGTTCGGGAATTTATCGCATAACATAATCGGGAAACCGAATAGTAGTCTAAATGAAATTCGGGACCGTGGCTTCGGGAAAGTCGATTTGGGAAAGTAGGCCCAGCATTCGGGAAAAGGTAGCTTCGGGAAAACGTCCATTCGGGAATACGGATTCGGGAAAATGGGTGGGAACTATCCAAACAATATACAAAATATTAGGCCTTCCTGTACGATTAACAGCTTAGGCCTACATAATTGCTGGACATCCATCATTAACATTACTAGATAATACAGGCCCATCTTTAAATTATATATCATTAAGAATATTAGGCCTAATTGTTTACTAATGCAAGTGTAAATTGATCTGTGTTCAAGCTTATGTTTAGGGTCTATTAAATTCTCTGATTGCGTGGTTAATAGTCTATGATGATGAAATTAGGGCCTCTATGATGATGAAATTAGGACCTACTTGTAGGCCTATCAGTCGATTAACATAAGCGTCAAATGGATTTAAGTCATACAATACGTGAATATTTAAGCAAGAAAATATATTCAGTTCATTTGCTTGTGCTGTTATTTTGTAGGGTGTGTTATTTTTCACAACTGAATTTATACCGCTTCTTTTTCATGCCAGCATAACTTTTCTGTTTTCTCACTTAGTAATTCGGTCAATAATTTTCTTTTTCCGAGGTGCTGATTGCTCAGATTCACTACTGTTGTCACATGCAACACTCTCATCACAATTTGCACCTATTTCGCGGCTGTTAGTTTATGAAGTATTGATTTTAAAATAGATTATTTTACTACGCTTTATTAACTACTATGGTTATCTAGCGTCTGAATGAAATGAAGGTGATAGGCTAATTCTGGCGAAATGAGTCCAGGTTCAGCGCCGAAAGTTATCCAGCACTTGGTCTTAATGGGTTGAGGGAAAACCCCGGTAAAACCTCAACCAGAGAGGCCTAACTCCTGCCAACCAGAATTGAAACCCGGGCCCGCTCGTTTCACGGTCAGGGTTGCTAACCGTTACACCTCAGCGGTGAACGATATAAGTAAGCTTATTGATTTCACTGGCACTGGAATCAGCCTTTCAAGACGTGTTTTCTTTCTTTAGGTGACTGCCGTCTGGCAACACATGGTGTTATAGGCCTACAGGACAGGAAGGAAATAGGCCTACACTGGGAACAGTACCTTTTCTCAGTCTCCTCGTTTGTACCATTAATCCATGCCTTTGGGACGGAATTGTTGAGATCATACTCCCAAAACTGTAGTCGGTTGCCAGTTTTCATTGTTGATTTTCTTTACCCATGCTTCCTGTACCCTATGTATTTTTTCTTCAAAATTCCGTAACAAACGTGTAAGCCTATGCGAAATATGCAACCGATAAGTAATATAATTAATTAGACACATTGGATATAGGCCTATTAGGTTTCAGCACGCAGATACGTTTGTACTGAAACTTTTTATTATCCTTGTTTCTTTCTGTTGGAGTAAGAAGATTTATACCCGAATAACAAGCAGATATCCACCATTTTAAAAAAAATATTAAAAATAGAACAAACCAGTAAATAGTTTCTGTTCACATGAACTATCATAGTGCAGCAATGTGACTGACCGCGCAACAACACGGCATTGACTCGCCTTTACGAGAGCCAATGATGTTACATAGAGCATTGCTGATATTCTATTCTACTAGACCTAAGTAAGCTTATATATCTTTGATACCGACAAACTAACATTATTGCTGCTGTCACTTTCCGCATTGAAATAATATTTGAAAAGAAAGCACTCTCTCTCAATTCCGAAACTCGCGTTGAATTCGAATTCTGAATCCCACGGCGATGTGGAAACTCAAATAATCTCCATTCTTCTGTATTAATCTGTTCCCAGGCAAAGTTGTTGATCAGATACAAAAACCCCTGTTAGGCCTATGTTCTCTAACGCCGGCTATCCTTAACCATACAGTGAACATAATTATATTTTCTTTGTGGGTAATTTTACGATGCAGTACTCGTATTTTGCCACGTGGCATTTGAAAGTAGTAGTTGTTAATGCTTCACTCAGAGCCGTCGCTTGGGGATTGATTGACACACAATTTGTTGTTTTTTTATATCAGTATTAAAAATACAGTCCAAAGACAATACATGAAATGTGAATCGTAAAGGGTTTCTAATAGGGTAGTAATAAAAAACCAATCATAGGCGTACTCAGATAGGCCTATTTATTTTTTACATCCCGCTTTCAATCTCTTATTGGCAATCAAAAGTTTCGGTGCAGTATTCATTGTTAAAACGGTGTTCCTCAGCTTCCTGCATGATAAGTTATCCACAATTTAATAAGTATTAGATTGTAAAGGAAATTAGCCTGGTTGTGGATCAGTTGCCTCCCGTGATCAGTTTCACTGCCACATTCCCTCCCTGTCCTATCAGATTCAAAGATAATAACAACCCATGTCTCTCCCGGTCACATTTTATTTGGAAATAGGCCTGTTAACATTATTCTTTCCTCTCGTTCTAAAGTCCAGTTCCAATAAAAATCTAAGATAACATTAACATTCATAATTATTGATCCTATTGCATTGTGTAAGTTATAGGAATTTCAAAGTCCGCAACAACATCAGATGGACTAAAGTTTAAATTTATTTGAAATACTCACCACTAAAAGTACCAAATCCATTTATTTATATTATTACAGAAGTCGCCTAAGTAGATTTATTAAACGAATGAAATAGATCTGACCACTGTATCAAAGACGAAAATTAACGGTAGACCTAGCTTAACTGAAAACCTCCCCCGAATAAGGGTGTACCAATAAATCTACTGTACGCATTTCACGAGAAGATTCGAACAAGGAATGCGAGTTGTTTCCCCACTCTTATAACCTATCCCCGACACCGAACCATCTGGCCATTGGCTGAGCCTTGTTTCTCCCAGCCGGCCAATAACACCACCCTTATCCACCCGCTTCTTTAAGAACGCTGAGTTACTGCTTACCCTCTCCTCTTTTCCCGCAAGTACCGTGCTCCGATCGCAGGGATCCTCTCTCGAAATTTGGACAGTATAATACACGTTTCAAGACAAGGAAAATAATTTCAGGGGAATATTTCTTTAGACATATAATTACTAGTAGAAATGTGATTAATCAAGGATACACGTTTATTCAGTTATTGGATACAGTAATTGATTTTAATAAATGAATGCTTCAAAATTAGTTTTTCCATCTAAGTTCATATATTTCATTAGTTTTATGTTAGGCTTAACCTACATTCTTTTTCATGGGAAGTCTTCAATTATTACATAGGCCTACAGCAAAACAATAAAGAAATAGAAGTTGTATATTTATTTTTTAATTAACTTTTCAGTGCCAAGTGACTTACATTTATAGCTTAAGCTTATCAGTAGAACCTTGTGTTTGGTTACCTGAAGCTTTCAAACAACCCGCAACAGTGTAGATACAGTTACAAATGTTATTCGTAGAGATCGTATTTTAAATTTGATATAGGCCTAGTAATTTTATTTTTTAATTCAGTGACATTCGTTTCAGTATGGTTTTAAATTTTATATAAGTTATTAGCATACAAGAATTTCATGAAGTTCTTTACATTATATCTTACTTAGGGTGTAAAATAAATGTAGATGTAAAGACGAAAACTGCCCTTAAATAATATCACTTTTCTACTCGTACAGTGTAGAGTCCAGATCGTATTTTGTATAGGTCCTATGTATTTTGTATTCCAAGCGAACGACGAGTGTACACAGGTACTGTCCAAATTTCACGAGAGGATCCATGCGAGGGGAGTCTGGTCCTTGCGGGGTAAGAGGAGAGTAAACCGGTAACTCAGCGTTCTTGAAGGAGCATGTGGATGGAAGTGGTGTCATTGTCCGGCTGGGACAAACAAGGCTCAGTCAATGGCCGGCCTATTCAGTGTCGGGGATAGGTTATAAGAGTGGGGGAAAAACTCGCATTCCTTGCTCAGATCTTCTCGTGAAATGCGGACTTGTACTACGTAACTTACTATGCTTAGCCATCAGTGTCCGTTTGTGTAGGCCTACTCTGTGTGTCAGATCTGTCCGCAATGAGGAAAGGAAAGGAACTTTCGTCAGATCTGAAACAGGTAATAGTTAATTTGGCACTGAAAGAAAATTCTTTGCAAAAAATAGGCCACTTAGTTAATAAATCACATTCTACAATACAGTATAGGCTATTATTAAAAATTCAGATAATTTATAACGGTTATGTTAAGAATCTGAAAAGAAAATCTAAGAAAATAAAAAAAGAGAGGTTTGTTGTAAATAAAATAATAGAACAAACTCCTGACTGAGTGTGCCTAAACTACGGCCAATAGTTGAGGACACGACGTCAAAAGCAATGCTAAACATTTCACGAGAAGATCCGAGCAAGGAATGCAAGTTTTTCCCCCATTCTTATAACTTACCCCCAACACGGAACCGGCCGGCCATTGACATCACCCCCATCCACCTTCTTCTTCGAGAACACTGAGTCACTGGCTTACTCTCTCCTCTTCCCTGCAAGGACTATACTCTCCTCGCAGGGATCCTCTCGTGAAATTTGGACATGTATCACACTATACACTACACAGTACACATATACACTCGTGGCAGGCTTGGTAGAAAGACTTCCTGGTGCAGATGCGATGGTGGAAACCATGGCTCGCAAAGCGGGTGACGTAGGGCAGTGTTCCGCAACCGGTGTGACGCGGCACACTGGTTTACCTGTAAGAAATAAATAAAATTAAATTAAAATTTGAGTAATAAAATTGTGGATTTTAAATAAGATTGTACTTGATAATTCTTTATTAGTCCAAATTTCACCACAGGACCCCTGCGAGGGGAGTATGATCCTTGCGGGGTAAGAGGAGGAAGTAAGCCAGTGACTCAGAGTTCTTGAAGGAGCAGGTGGATGGGGATGATGTCATTGGCCGGCTGGGACAAACAAGACTCATTCAATGGCCGGTCGGTTCCGTGTTGGTGGTGGGTTATAAGAGTGGGGGGAAAACTTGCATTCCTTGCTCGAATCTTCTCGTGAAATGCGGACAGGTCCGCACTTCAGGAGAAGATCCGAACAAGGAATGTGAGTTTTTTCCCCCCACTCTTACAACTAACCCCAACACAGAACCGACCGGCCAATGACTAAGCCTTGTTTGTCCCAGCTGGCCAATGACACCATCCCCATCCATCTGCTCCTTCAGAGGAGCTGAGTTACTAGTTGACCCTCTCCTTTCACCCCGCAAGAACCATAGGCCCCTCGCAGGTATCCTCTCATGAAATTTGGACAGTACATACAGAAGTGCGATGGTTATCACGGGGTAAAGTGTTAGCGCGAATTTTTTAAATTAAAGATGAAGTAGGGGAATATTGCCATCAATGGACCACCTAACGATTTCTTATTATATCTGACAAAATCAATGCTTTAAAATTCCGTTTTTAGGCTTGAACAATTACTTTACTAATAAGGAATAATAAAATAAAATTTTAGGGCTACATCTTATTTCTATCTGTTTAAAAATTAGCTCATTAAAAATTCGACTATTGGTCCATTGCAGGCGACAGGTTTCTATGAATGAACCACCAAGTTCCCAGGAATGAACCAAAAGAAAAATTTAAAAACTATCTCGAAATAATGTCTACAAATGACAAATCATAGCAATGAAGAAACATAGATTCGATTAATGGATGTTGAACTTACTTTTAAACCAATTGTAAATGTATTTTGAAACTGAAACCATAAAAAATACAGTCCTTGTCGTTTCACTACTTCAAAGTTCTAGGTTGTTTTGAAATAAGCTAATATTGTAGCTAAAAATTTTAGCAGACAACTTTAAATTACAAGACAGCAACATAATGATACATAGGCCTATAAAATTATTTTCGAGTTCGAGATTATTCTTATACTGTAGATCAAACAGTACTTCCTTTTCAAGACACACATGGCACGCAAAGCATTTCTTTTGACTCCGTCTAACATTTCCACAAGTTTCATTAACCGTACTCATTTCCTGCAAGACATACACTGAATCATATATTCCTCAATGGTTTCTTCACACACTAAACAAAACCAGGAGTTGATTTTGATTGTTTCCTGATGGGTTCTTTATTGTCTTCTTTTTTCGACTCGCTTATTTAATTTTCTTCTCCACTGGTGAATAACAGTCCCTTTTTGAGGTTGAAATTATCTTAGTCTTAGATCCAAGTTCAGCTTCTTTTACAGCTCTCTTATAAGGTGAGGCCGTTAATTTAATAGCTCTTTGCTGTGGTCTCTGGCTTCTCAACACATGGGCTGCTGCCTGGGATAAAAGAGAGAGCGAGATTAGACTTTGTGTTCTCTCTGCTAGATGTGGCATCATGACAATTCACGTAAATAATTATGAATGTATTAAGTCTGCAACTGAGATCAGAAATGGCGTCGACTTCAGTTGTGAAATCCACTAAAGGAGCAAAGTGATGATTTTGAAAAATGTCTCTATTCACAGGCTAAAATCTTGCTGTACGAATGTACGAAATCAACTCATGGCTGTGAATAATGAAGAATAATGTAGCTGCTTTAGCACATGCCTTGCCTAAAACCATAGACCTATTGATTTTTTTAGTTTACTTTCAGTCCCATGTCTCTAGAATATTCTTGTAAGCATTTCTCTGTTTCTTCAATCACCTTGCTGGGAGAGGTTGCACGAAAGCGGTATCGAGAGGCTGAGATGGGATGAAACTGTCAAGTTCATTTCTACTAGAATTGATTTCCATGAATGATGCATTTTAAAATGCAGTCCATGCATGGGAACTCCAGCTGGTCCATCCATAGGGACTTCGCCATTTTCTAATCACACTTCAAGAGCGCTGAAGAGATTACACTGGTCAACAATGAAAATGTTTCTTGCTCAAAAATAGCTAATTCTTATGTACTTCCATCTGCTGAATTAAAAAATCACCATATAAATGACATATTAGCTCTTGCTTTGTAGATAAAGTGACATTTCATTTTTTAGAGTCAACATTTTCAGTTTGGGGGAAATTTGGGGGAAATTTTGTTTTGGGAGTTGGCACACCTGTCAAATAACAAAACACAAATGTTCTTCAGCTGTTTATAAGTTACAAACATAGGTATTGTTGCTGTCACTGTGAATTTCATATTATTTCTGCTGTAATTAATGCAGAATTTCTGGTTTGGAAGTATTTTTAAAGCGTAAAATTTGTAAAAATGCCACGAAAATTGTGTGTTTGAAGTTGAAAATGAAGACAGTGTGGAACAAGAAGAAGAACCCAACAAGCCTTCCACATCCCAGGACCCTGATTTTGAGAAAAAAGATGATAAACAGCACAGACTGAGTCAAGCGGAATTGAATGATCTCATTAGAAACCTTGACCTGTCAAAGGAGAAGGCAGAAATTCTAGGGTCTAGACTACAGCAATGGAATCTTCTCGAACGTGATGTCAAGGTCTCACAGTACAGACAATGTCACAGGGATCTGCTTCCCCTTTTGTTTTAGAAGAAAAACAATCTTGTTGCTGCGACATTAATGGCTTGATGAAATGTTTGAATTTGAACCATGATCCAATTGAATGGAGGCTATTCATATACTCCTCCAAGCTTAGTTTGAAAGCTGTATTACTTCACAATGGCAACCGCCTTCCTTCTATTCCTGTTGGTCATGGAGTTAACATGAAGGAGATTTATGCAAATATGACAGCCCTCTTCGACTCAATCGAATATCATGAACACAAGTGGAAAATCTGTGGTGATCTAAAACGCATTGCTGTACTCTTAGGAATGCAACTGGGGTACACAAAATATTGCTGATTTTTATGTATGTGGGACAGCAGGGATAGGAAATCACATTATATTCAGGCAGACTGGCCTGCAAGAAATCATAACCCTAGCGAGAAAAATGTTGTTGCCGAGCCTCTCGTGGACCTAAAAGATGTTCTTCTTCCACCCCTGCATATTAAGCTGGGTTTGATGAAAAATTTTTTCATAGGTATGAACCAAGAAGGACAGGCCTTTAAGTACGTAAGAGGGAAATTTCCGAAATTAAGTGATGCCAAAGTCAAGGAAGGTATTTTTGTCGGGGAACAAATTCGAGAACTTGTAAAGGATCCTGCATTTGACCAAGTTTTGGAGGGGAAAGGAAAGGAAGTTTGAGAAGCCTTCAAGGGAGTTATTCATGGATTTTTAGGCAACAAAAGAGATGATAACTACACTCAGTTGGTGTCAGTGCTCCTGCAAAAATACCATCAACTCGGATGCAAAATGTCCCTTAAAATCCATTTTCTCCACTCCTACCTAGACTTTTCCCCTCCTAGTTGTAGAGCTTTCAGTGATGAACACGGAGGAAGGTTCCATCACGATATTTCTGTTATGGAACAAAGATATGAGGGCCGCTGGAATGAAACAATGCTTGCGGATTACTGCTGTCTTTGCGTAGGGATGCTCCGGAACTCACAAGAGGCAAGCTAAAAGACGACGATCTCATGAAGCTACACATGATTCTCTTCAGACCCAACCATCTGCCAGGTATTCTTCCATAAATTTAGAACTCTTAGAATGTAACTGCCATTAAAAAAAAATAAATGCACTTTCAATGTTGTTGGCATATGTAATTAAAATGTATCGTTTTCTCTTAATCCGTTAAACTAAAATACTTCCACCTATTGTGTATCACAGAAATTAGAGCTAAGAAAAATTTTTCATTGTCATATTCGTTTTTCTCAACCCAAAATTAGTAAGAATTGATTCATGAAGTGCAAGAAACATTCAAAAAAATTTTTTTTGTTGGCCAGTGTTATACAAAATTTATGAATATACAACTAAAAAGGAAGCATACAGAACATTGCTTCCAGCTATATATGTGATTTCATAATTTATTGTTATTTAGTCAATGTACTCTGTACTTAAATTTACTTTAAAATTATAGTAAAAATAAGAAAAACATATCCGAGCTTCTTGTTCAGCCTACGTGTTTGCTGCCGCCACCAAATGCAACTCAGGAGCGACATATGCGAGGAGGAAGCTTTGAGGTGACGTTTCACGCACATACAGTCAATATGACAACGGTCCATTGAAAGCAACGGTCCATTGATGGTTACTCTCCCCTACTTGCCTTTTTTTTACTATTGAGGGGCATCAGTACACGGATTTATTTGCTGATGATGAATGGGTGTCTAAGTTGGCACATCTTTCCGATATCTTCATACATTTGAATGAGCTTCACAGAAAAATGAATGGTAGGAACAAAAATATTCTGATTAGTATGGATAAGAGTCAAGGATTTGTGAATAGCCGTAAGCTGAATCTGTGGATACTGATTATTAAAAATGAGTCGTTTGAGATGTTCCAAACTGTAATGAAGTGTTGATGGACTTAATTAAGGAACAGTTAATAATCTTGCAGCAGAATTTCAAGAATTATTTTGGACAGTGTGTTCAAGATTTCGACTGGGTTCGTGATTCATTCATTGTGGATTCAAAACATCATCCAAATAATATACTCGTACAAGAGAAACTGGCAGATTTAAAAGCAGACAGAACATTGAAATTAAAACTTCTGGAAATGCCTTTGGAAATATTTTGGTTGTCAATAAGGAGTGAATACCCGGCTATTTCCGAGATAGCAGTTAGTAAATTATTGTCATTTTCAACCGCATATATGTGTCAATTGGGCTTCTCGATGTTAACTGAAATTAAAACACCAAAGAGGAGAGATCTTCTAAGCTAAACCTGAAGACCTTAGAAGGAACACGAAAGTTACTGGACATAGATTATATCTACTTAACTTAATTGTTATTTCATAGGGTAAGGTGGTACATTATGGATATAGGTACAATACGGATCACGCTAAGATTAGCGTAATTTTCTACAATACTATTGTTGGTAGAACTGTTTTGAGCATTGCCTCAAGAAGGAGGATCCTTGTTGTGTTTATCATGTGAGTTTCAGTACAGCTGTGCCTTTCATTGAAGCTCTACAATTTATTTTGCATAGCAAGGTAAATACTTGCACATGGAAGATATTCAATTTATAAAACTGCACAGTATTTAAGTTCCTGGTGTAGCTTCAAACATAGCAGAATCATTTTCCTTTTTATACAGTCTTATGATGCCATGAAATAGACGACTGTAGGTGCAAGTGCTGTCACCTATTGTTGCATTGTAACAATGAATGATCCCCATACATTTAACATTACTAAAGTACAATATGGATCAGTAGTCTAGGTACAATATGGATCAGTAGTCTAACTACAATATGGATATAGTCTAGTAGTACAAATGGGATCGGGAGAAGTTAGACGATTATTTTTTGTTGTAATTATTTTGATATATAGTCCTACGCGTATATTTTATATATTACAATTTTTTTTTCGTTTTGTTGTTAATTTTAATACTTTTTTCTTACATGTTCATGGGTAGATGTCAAGGGTAAAAACAGAACTTAAATGCAGACGAAAGTGGAAGCCATCGGTGATGAACACTGCAATTAAGAGCGTCAAGGAAGGGTATTTGTTTATACGTGAGGCTTTCGAGTGACTGTTACTGCACTCCATAGAAAACTGAAGCTTGAAGAACAGAGGGCTACTGGGTGAAAGCTTCGTGTAGGAGACGCAATAGTCTTGGTTTAACACCTCTTCAGGTGAGGCAAGCCGCATTTAACTTTGCAGAGGGAAGTCAGGTGAAACACCGATGGAATACGGAGAACAGATTTGCAGGGATTGATTGGTTTCTCGCATTTCTAACGAGGCATTCAAATTCGAGTGTAAGGGAACCCGAGTGTCTGTCACGTGCCAGAGCTCAAGGATTAAATAGGCAATCAGTTGCGCATTTTTTCGGCAACTTGAAAGAAGTTACGGACCAATTTGAATTGTGTGACAAGCCTTATAATGTGCCCTTTATGGATGAGTGTGATTTTCCACTTAATAACAGGCCTTCTAAGATAGTATGTCAAAAGGAGAAATTAAAAGTTGTTGCTATTACCAACGCAGAAAGAGAGGAAAATGTAACCATCGTTGCATGTTGTAACACATCCGGTGGATTCATTCCTCCAATGGTCATTTTTGAAAGTGTTAGGAAACACCCAGAATTTCAGGACAGCTTACCTCCAGGCTCGATAGTGGCAATGAGCGAGTCAGGGTACATAAATGAAAATCTCTTCTTGGCATGGTTGAATCACTTCAATACATACAAAACCCCAGGCAGAGTCTTGATAGTTCTGGACAATCATTCAAGCCATGTGAGTTTGCAAGCTTTGGAATATTTTCAGATGAATGAGATGAATTTTTAGGGTTACCACCACATAACACTCATGTCTTACAACCATTAGACAGAACATTGTTTAAGTCACTGAAGACCAAATACCATAAGAATGCAATTGAATGGTTTCATCCAAATGAAAATCTGTCGAAGAAAAGATTCTGTCCCATATCCAACATGGCTTAGAACAGTACGGATTCCGTAGGTGCAACTGTTAAAAGGTTTTCAATGTACTGGGATATTCCCATTCAATGATGACATTGTTCCGGAGGAAAAATTTGAACGTGCAATCACGTCTATATAGTCAAATAATGATGCCGAAAATAATGCTGGTCATGCAACCGCTAGCACTAGTAGGCCCCAAACCTCTGGAGAGCCCTCAAGCAGACGCACAGATGCGACCAAGTCTATAGTTTCAGAAACTAGACCACCCACGGAAACTTGTGGCAACTTCTCAAGTCATAAAAGTTGTTTTTCGTCATCAGAGGATACCATAAAAAATGTGTTGCCTTTTCTATCTAGAAAAGAGTCTTGCCGAAAACGGAAACTGCAGACCTCTGTCCACCTTACTTCCCCACAAAACATTGACACCACTCGTGTTAAGATGTGTGGCAATGAAACCACAAATAAAACCAAAATCCAAGGCGAGAAGCGCAGCAGTGCTAAAAGGAAGTGTGTTGGTTTCATCAAGGAATTACCAATAAGAAAAGATGTATGTGGATTCTGTTTGTTGAATTATTACAGTCCGGAATCCATAAGGAAAGGGGACTGAATTTGTTGTCAAGGGTGCCAAATGTGTTATCATGAAATCTGTGTAGGTGGAAAAGGTAAAAAACAGTTTATTTGTGGCAAATGCCAGTGATTCTATATGTACTATGTAGGGATCCGAATTGTACCCACTGAGGTACATTATGGATCATTTTTTGTTAAATGTAATTTATTTTTCAGTGCTTAACTTAAGTGAAGTAATTTTGTTTAAACACTTGCATCATATCAGAAAATGTCCAAAGATGATATAAACATAAAATCATAATGCACAGACATGCATGTTGGTTGGAACAATAAAATCTGTCTTTAGTGATCCATAACGTACCACCTTACCCTATACTGTATGATATCACTGAGGACGCAATACTAGAAATTTTTCCCTGATCCCCCGGAAAAGTAGAAGGCCATGAAAGTGAAGAAAAAAGTTTTGCCTCTTAGTAGAAATACCAAACTGAAAAACGCCGAGGATAACCCTCACAACCTTGGCTTTTATCCAGCAAAAACAAAACTACACAGGGACACGAACTAGGTCCTCGATCGCTGTAAACCAGAGCCCTATCAATGGAACTACCAACAATTTAGGAAGTGTACTTACAGTACCAACTGCTGGATGGTCACTAGAAGAAGCCCGGCCCCTACATGATAGGAGAAGCAGCGAGTAGAAAGCGGGAACAGCTAGAAGGCCATTGCTTTAACCATACAAAGTTGGAAAGGTGGAGCATGCTACAGGTTAATTGAAATTCCCAGCAAAACCGGTTGAAAAGTTCCAGCTTAAGAAAACAGCATTGGTCTTACAGTAAAGGTCTTGCCTACTGTTGACGAAAGATGCCTCTATCAGAAGAAAGAGTGAGGTATAGTATCTCTGTCTCGCTCTCTTCCTAAACGTACAGTGTTCTCGCAAGTTTATCGCACAAGATAGGTAGGCCTACGTCGAATCCGCTCAAATGATAAAAGAAAACCTACTAATCAGTGGCGGTTCCTCGGGGAAGGGAAGGGAGGAACGTCCTCCTCACATTTTCTTCTTTTGAAAGTAAATACCAAATAAAATATGTGCCTTGAAATTCGAGGAAGATTCGATAATTTTTAAGTTCACAGCTATAAGAAAAACTCGGTTGATCGAGTTCTAACGACGCGCGCTCATGTGCTGTAGAAAACTGTGAGAAAAATGCGAGATTGTCTGTGTTGAGGAAAGGCACTCCATTCCTCCTCTACTGCAGTTAACACACATAGACAACAGCGCACTAGCGGCCAGAGAGAGAAGCAGAGTTTTAAAGCAAGTAAATGAACAGAGAGGGAGGAGATCCTCCTCTGAATCAGCGCATGGGCGGGAAATAGAAACTGACTGGTCGTGCAGCAAGCTCGCTACCGCTGCCACCTAACGATGCTGCATTCAACAACGCTATGAAAGACACCATGTAAACTTTTTTAAAATTATAAATCAAAAATATTATTCATTGCACTTTATATAGGCTACTATTCATGGTTTGAACCTTTCGTGGATATTTGAAAGTTAAAGTCGGGTTTATGTAAAACAGAGAGGAAGTAGTTCTACGTAGTTGGCCCCTGAAATTCACTTCTATTCATTGTTTACTAGACAGGGCAACAGCCAAGTTGTCAGTTTTTTACAAATATATTTGAAACTGAAAGTAGGTACTCCAAACTACACCATTTTTAACATAAAACATTAATCGGCCACCGGCAACTTTGAACAATAATGATAGTATGACTTTCCAAGAACTGACATTCTTCAAAAGGATGTGATACTGAAGTTGTAAAATGTACATGTGGCAACACAGACCACGTGGGTCAGTGCAGTGTTCTCGCTTTCCTCAGATTATTTCCCATTCCCATTCCCATTTCCATTTCCATAAAACGGTTCCGGTTACGAGTTAGTAGCTAGTCTCTTCCAACACGTGTGATGCTGTAGTGTGCTCGAAAAACGCTACGAAGTTGTGAATTTCCTTGTAATTGTTATTTTACGCAATTATTCAACAATGAATGGAAGTGAAAACGTAATATATTTTGGACAATTTAGGAAACTCAGTTTACAAGAACAGATTATTGCTATACAGAAGGGAAGGCCAACCCCAACACTACCTGGTCTTGCATGTATGCAAATTTGTAGCATTTTTTATTCAAGAAGGTGTCATTTCGTGCTGTTAACTTCTTTCCTCCTCTTAAGAAATATGCAGGAGCCGCCACTGCTACTAATGCCATAATGATTCCTGCAAAAACATATAGGCCTACATTATACCTTACATAGGCCTACATTATAACTAAACTTCGGACATTTAGGCCATAACCAACTGTTAGACACCTCAACCAGGCTCTAAAGTAATAAGAAGTAGACATTAAAATACAGTTTTAGGCACACAAAAATATAATTTCAGGCAGCTAGATATACGATTTTAGGCACCCACTCAAACTACAATAACTATAACGATGCAAATAATTAGTGAATATTGAGTATTACGGTATACAGTGACAAAGACAGTAGGAAAATTTTTGTGGTTAGGAACTTTATTCTTAACTTATGAATAATTAACTGATTCATTGGCCTCATTGCTCTCTATGGCTGCTGATACATTGATCTCATTATTACATTTAAAAATAATTAATTTCCTATTAACACATTCATAATTAGCTTTGCATGGCATAATGATTAACTAGGTGTAAATTTTCTGTTTTGAGACTTTGCCTTTTGTTAGAACTATTTTATAAGCGCAAAATTATCTTTCCGCGCGACAATGTTCTTTTGTATTCCTACTGTCCGCCAAAGTGCTCAATTTAAAACCAGTTACTTTCCGGGAATTTCTTAATTCCTTCAACCAAACTATTAGGCCTACAATGTCTTTGAGTCTAAACTTTATCTTCAATTGCTGCACTAAAAATAGACCTACCTCGCCCGTGATGGAGTGGCTAGCCTCTCTACCTTCCACTGTTACGTCCACCACACATTTTCCTTTTTAACTGTTAAGAAGAACTTATAATACAGATGTTATATTATATGCAGCACACGTTTTCCGTTTTTAACTTCACACTATAATCAGACAAGAACTTAAGTTACATACCTAATGCCTTTATTGTCTTGTTGATAGTTAAATTTTGTGTACTTTATATAATAAACGCAATGTTCTACGTGTTTTAACAGTGTGAAATCTTGGCTTTAACTGTACCACCCCTACATGTCTCTTAAGTTCCACAACAGGGTGTTTAGCAAGAAAGAGGTTGGCTATTCCACCAATTTAGCTGTTATTCCGTTATTCGCAAATTATATATAGGCCTATGGTAATTTTAGAGGTGTAACAGTATTTTAGCACATGAAACCGATCTAGTTCTTCATGAAATTGTATTTGGTAAATTATAGGAAACTAATTAATTCTCAATTCTCAAGAAAATACTTATCAATAGCTGATGGAACATCCCTCCATATGTTCAGTGTTATTTTCCTGAAGTGAAATCTTCTATAGCTGGCTAGAATCTGGGCCACCATCCAACTTCGCCTTCGCCTTCGAATAAATGAAATTTGTATAAGAATGATGGTCCTTCTGTGCTCTTCCCGTGTCCTTCAATACTAGAAATTTCATTCCCCAGCACTATTTCATGTTAGATATAGTGCGTCAGATATAAGTTAGTAGTACTGTGATGCCGGCCTGGGATTGATCCCGATGTAAACAAAAACAGCTGTTGCTGCTCGCTTATCACAGGCAGACTGATTCCTGCGAACAATTCTGCGGCATTGCGCTTTGAAGTACAGGGCTTTCATTTTAAAATGTCTGAGTCTAAATAATTAAGTTATTCATTTCAAGTAAATTTAATATAAACATAAATCATGTCAAGTATGATATTGAGGGCGGAGTTTAAAAATCATGTTAATTGCATTTTAGTTTCATTCCCTCACTTCAACCACAGACGGAGATACGAGGGGGGCGTAAGGAGGCAATGCTCCCAGGCTGTCTCTCTTTTGCATTAGGTATTATGAAGAAATTATAAGTTAACTCTGCAATTAATAAGCTATAGGCTACAAATCAACGTTTACGTAAAGGTTACACTTCTATTTCTTTATAAGTGTTGATTGTGCAACTTCATGCAGGCCTAGCCTAAGAGTGAGCTTGCAAGATAAACTTTCCTTTTTTAAAAGCATAGAACATAGTGGAAATCATTCATTCATAGTTCACTGTTCAAGAGCAAGTGTTTCACTGCAACTTTCCCTATTATGGAGAACCAGTTAGAAGGGACTACTACAGACGATAGTGTAATCGTTGGTGTATCCTATCAGCTATTAGACCTATTACAGATGATGACATTCAACCTACAACTAGTGGCGTTAGGTTACAAGCGATAACAAATGGCGAAGTGGGCAAATATCAACTACCCTACAAAATCAGTGATGACACAGATCTATAGGTCACAAAAGAATCTTAGGATCTCCTTAACAAAATTCAACAACATCAATTTGATATACGAGGAAGAATAAAAAATAAACTTAATAATTGTTTTATTTGAATAATTTCAAGGGAAAAATTGTTCCGGGACCTCTGGTTGAACGTACCAGCGCTCTCCCAACTGAGCTACCCGGGAACTCCACCCGACACCGTCTCAACTTTTCCCTTTTTTATCCACACAACTCGCGTGGGCTAACGAAATGCCAGAGACCCACACCGAGTGTACACAAACTCTGTGTGACTTGGAATTGTGGTTTTCTGTTAACGTACACAGTGAAATATATATTATACAAATCTAGTCTTTCAGGTGAAGCTCCCTGTAAAGCAGATTTGAATAATTTCAATGGGAAAAATTATTCCGGGGCCGGGTAGCGATCCCGGGAAATCTGGTTGAACGTACCAGCGTTCTCCCAACTTCGATACCCGGGAACTCCACACGACACCGTCTCAACTTTTCCCTTTTTTATCCACGCAACTCGCGTGGGCTGACGAAACGCAAGAGACCCACAACGAGTGCAAACAAACTCTGTGTGACTTGGAATTGTGGTTTTCTGTTAACGTACACAGTGAAGTATATATTATACAAATCTAGTCTTTCAGGTGAAGCTCCCTGTAAAGCAGATTTGAATAATTTCAAGGGAAAAATTGTCCCGGGGCCGGGTATCGACCCCGGGACCTCTGGTTGAATGTACCAGCGCTCTCCCAACTGAGCTGCCTGGGAACTCCACCCGACACAGTCTCAACTTTTCCCTTTTTTATCCACACAACTCGCGTGGGCTGACGAAACGCCAGAGACCCACAACGAGTGCACTCAAACTCTGTGTGACTTGGAATTGTGGTTTTCTGTTAACGTACACAGTGAAGTATATATTATACAAATCTAGTCTTTCAGGTGAAGCTCCCTGTAAAGCAGATTTGAATAATTTCAAGGGAAAAATTGTTCCGGGGCCGGGTATCGATCCCGGGACCTCTGGTTGAACGTACCAGCGCTCTCCCAACTTCGATACCCGGGAACTCCACACGACACCGTCTCAACTTTTCCCTTTTTTATCCACGCAACTCGCGTGGGCTGACGAAACGCAAGAGACCCACAACGAGTGCAAACAAACTCTGTGTGACTTGGAATTGTGGTTTTCTGTTAACGTACACAGTGAAGTATATATTATACAAATCTAGTCTTTCAGGTGAAGCTCCCTGTAAAGCAGATTTGAATAATTTCAAGGGAAAAATTGTTCCGGGGCCGGGTATCGATCCCGGGACCTCTGGTTGAACGTACCAGCGCTCTCCCAACTGAGCTACCCGGGAACTCCACCCGACACCGTCTCAACTTTTCCCTTTCTTATCCACACAACTCGCGTGAGCTGACGAAACCCCAGAGACCCACAACAAGTGCAAACAAACTCTGTGTGACTTGTGTGACGGGTAGCTCAGTTGGGAGAGCGCTGGTAAGTTTAACTAGAGGTCCCGGGATCGATACCCGGCCTCGGATCAATTTTCTCCTTGAAATTATTCCAATCTGCTTCACAGGGAGCTTCACCTGAAAGACTAGATTTGTATAATATATACGTCACTGTGTACGTTCACAGAAAACCACAATCCCAAGTCACACAGAGTTTGTGTGCACTCGTTGTGGGTCTCTGGCTTTTCGTCAGCCCACGCGAGTTGTGTGGATAAAAAAGGGAAAAGTTGAGACGGAGTCGGGTGGAGTTCCCGGGTAGCTCAGTTGGGAGAGCGCTGGTACGTTCAACCAGAGGTCCCGGGATCGATACCCGGCCCCGGAACATTTTTTCCCTTGAAATTATTCAAATCTGCTTTACTGGGAGCTTCACCTGAAAGACTAGATTTGTATAATATATACGTCACTGTGTATGTTAACAGAAAACCACAATTCCAAGTCACACAGAGTTTGTGTGCACTCGTTGTGGGTCTCTGGCGTTTCGTCAGCCCACGCGAGTTGTGTGGATAAAAAAGGGAAAAGTTGAGATGGTGTCGGGTGGAGTTCCCGTGTAGCTCAGTTGGGAGAGCGCTGGTACGTTCAACCAGAGGTCCCGGGATCGATACCCCGTTCCGGAACAATTTTTTCCCTTGAAATTATTCAAATCTGCTTCACAGGGAGTTTCACCTGAAAGACTAGATTTGTATAATATATACTTCACTGTGTACGTTAACAGAAAACCACAATTCCAAGTGACACAGAGTTTGTGTGCACTCGTTGTGGGTCTCTGGCGTTTCGTCAGTCCACGCGAGTTGTGTGGATAAAAAAGGGAAAAGTTGAGACTGTGTCGAGTGGAGTTCCCGGGTAGCTCAGTTGGGAGAACGCTGGTACGTTCAACCATAAGTCCCGGTATCGATACCTGAAAAAATTTTTCCGTTGAAATTATTCAAATCTGCTTTACAGGGAGCTTCACCTGAAAGACTAGATTTGTATAATATATACGTCATTGTGTACGTTAACAGAAAACCACAATTCCAAGTCACACAGAGTTTGTGTGCACTCGTTGTGGGTCTCTGGCTTTTCGTCAGCCCACGCGAGTTGTGTGGATACAAAAGGGAAAAGTTGAGACGGTGTCGGTTGGAGTGCCCGGGTAGCTCAGTTGGAAGAGCGCTGGTACGTTCAACCAGAGGTCCCGGGATCGATACCTGGCTCCGGAACAATTTTTCCCTTGAAATTATTCAAATCTGCTTCACAGGGAGTTTCACCTGAAAGACTAGATTTGTATAATATATACGTCACTCTGTACGTTAACAGAAAACCACAATTCCAAGTGACACAGAGTTTGTGTGCACTCATTGTGGGTTTTTGGCGTTTCGTCAGCCCACGCGATTTGTGTGGATAAAAAAGGGAAAAGTTGAGACTGTCGGGTGGAGTTCCCGGTTAGCTCAGTTGGGAGAGCTCTGGTACGTTCAACCAGAGGCCCCGGGATCGATACCCGGCCCCGAAACAATTTTTCCTTGAAATTATTCAAATCTGCTTTTCAGGGAACTTCACCTGAAAGACTAGATTTGTATAATATATACTTCACTGTGTACGTTAACAGAAAACCGTATTTCCAAGTCACACAGAATTTGTGTGCACTCGTTGTGGGTCTCTGGCGTTTCGTCAGCCCACGCGAGTTGTGTGGATAAAAACGGGAAAAGTTGAGTCGGTGTCGGGTGGAGTTCCCGGGTAGCTCATTTGGAAGAGTTGTGGTACGTTCAACCAGAGTTCCCGGGATTGATACCCGGCCCCGGAACAATTTTTCCCTTGAAATTATTCAAATCTGCTTAACAGGGAGTTTCACCTGAAAGACTAGATTTGTATAATATATACGTCACTATGTACGTTAACAGAAAACCACAATTCCAAGTCACACAGAGTTTGTGTGCACTCGTTGTGGGTCTCTGGCGTTTCGTCAGCCCACGCGAGTTGTGTGGATAAAAAAGGGAAAAGTTGAGACGGTGTCGGGTGGAGTTCCCGGGTAGCTCAGTTGGGAGAGCGCTGTTACGTTCAACCAGAGGTCCCGGGATCGATACCCGGCCCCGGAACAATTTTTCCCTTGAAATTATTCAAATCTGCTTGACAGGGAGCTTCACCTGAAAGACTAGATTTGTATAATATGTACTTCACTGTGTACGTTCACAGAAAACCACAATTCCAAGTGACACAGAGTTTGTGTGCACTCGTGTGGGTCTCTGGCGTTTCGTCAGCCCACGCGAGTTTTGTGGATAAAAAAGGGAAAAGTTGTGACTGTGTCGTGTGGAGTTCCCGGGTAGCTAAGTTGGGAGAACGCTGGTACGTTCAACCAGAGGTCCCGGGATCGCTACCCGGCCACGGAACAATTTTTCCCTTGAAATTATTCAAATCTGCTTTACAGGGAGTTTCACCTGAAAGACTAGATTTGTATTGTTTGATTTATTGAATATGTACAATAAGACTACAAACACTTCACAACTTTTCAACATAGTTCCCAGTACGTTCAATGCATATGTTTCTGTTATAGGCTACTATTATATTATATTTTCGACCCGGATAGCAGACCTACTAGGATTTCCAAATGACTTGATAATCTTTCTCTGTGAATTTTAATTAACCTTAGATTTTATATCTTGGACAATAAGTTTAAGTTATGTTTTGCAGTATTAACATACAAAGCTTGATCCTTAGCTGTCATTCCTTAATTTATTTATCCATGGCCTTTTTTGACAGTCCAAATGTGGTAGTCACAAGCACTTCCTTTGTCTTCAGACAGTCGGCAGTAGGCGGCTACCTTACGCTGCTTACCGGGATGATGTGTTGTCTATCATGAAACATCATCTGATGACAAATGAAGTGTAAATTCGATCGATTATAGGATTGGGAAGAAAACGGACGATGTCCCTATGTAATTGGTTCTGTCCCTTAATTTGCCTGGAGGGATTTCCGAAATCACGAAATACTACTTAAATCAGGTTAGCTCTCACTTTGCACAGAACCTCAACCAATTAACTTTTTCCAACCTAGATTTGAACCCGGGCCCGCTCGTTTCACGACCAGGCATGCTAACCCTTACTCCATAGCGGTGGATAGCAGGCGTGTTAACCACCACAGCTTAATAATAATAATAATAATAATAATAATAATAATAATAATAATAATAATTATTATTATTATTATTATTATTATTATTATTATTATATACTAGTCTTCAAAAGCAACACTATTATGAGCAGTGAGTTCATCATCACGTATCTAATAACTTCCAGCTTCTAATTACAGCTGACGAGCTTTTCCAGAGTCCGTACTGGATGTGCACTTGGAACCACTGTGGCCCATTGTGCATCCTGTAGACTTCGGGCGTCGGAAACCTCACACCAAAATTTGCTACCTCGATTTCGGTCATATAGGACCTGCACACCAACATTTTCTACCTGGATTACTGTTATATGGAAACTGCACACCAAAATGTTTTCTACGTGCTTTGTTTTAATTTACCAAACTAACGACACGATGTGATTCACCACAAGCGCTCCCTCAGTGGTTGAGACCTACTTCCGACATAATAACCTTGGTTTTGCAATAGTTTTTCATATCATTCGAGATGAAGCGTTCGTTTACGTCTGAAAGTGAACGGGAAAATTTAGTGCTGGTATACGAGGACTATAAATTTTATAAAGACAAGGAATTGAAAATCTATGAATTTGTAATTTCTAATTTCAGTGAAAGATTTTTAGTTTTACGTTATATTAAGAAGTAAACATATTATTTTCTTAAATTTGTCCTTTATAGGCCTATTGGACATGACAAATATTAAGTGTGCCAATAGCCTACCTTTTGGTGTCAGTGTATGCATCACATCATGGGCGATTGCATTCCCTAATAATAGTCTAATAGTCTACAGCTACACAATAGAATACACTGCAGAATTACAGTACACTAAAGAAGAAACTAGTGTTTTGTGTTTGCCAACAAAACAGTAGTGCTCAGCATGCTGCCGATCAACTCTCGACATGACTGCAGAATCACTGTAGCCTACAACATTTGTAAGTATATCTAATATAATTTTGGCTTAACTAATGTAGGTTAGATCCCATATTTTTAAATTGTGCAGTTTCCGGGTGGGATTAGTAAGACCCCCGTGTACCAGTGTGCAGTTTCCGGATCAAAGTCTGCAGTTTTCGCCTATCCGTAGGCCTATAACCTATAAGATTGTTGTTCTAAGTTCGTTAGTTGCCCAGGGTAGCATTCGTGAAATCTACACTGAAAATGAGAACCATCTACCTCATCTCTAACAGAGCCAGGTCCCATCACCAAACAAGCAGCCTACTAGATAAAGCTAACCAAGGGTCAAAAACCCCAAGCAATTTTTATACTAGTATCGGAAACCCGTAGGCTGCTACCCACAAGACTTCACCCAGCCTACATTTTCATTATTGGATATGATATATAGGCCTAATTAGAAGAAGATGGATTGAGTTGGTGGAATGATAGAGTGAAATGGGAGAACCCCGAGAAGAACCCTTTGCTCTTTCTGTTTTTTCCGTGATAAATTTTGTGATGACCTGACCAGGGATCGAACCCGGGCCGCCTGGATGGAACAATAGCGAGCTAGGATTAACCAAAGTTGGGAGAAAATTACCTTCATAATACAAGAATTAAACGGTAATGATGCGCACCAAATAAAGTAATTTTTCTTAAACATTAATGGGTTTGTATTCACAATCAGAACCACATCTGTAGTGGCGGTCAAGATCAAGATATAGACAAATATTAATCACTACTTTCTGTAAAGTATTACGTAAAATAATGTTCATGTGAGACGATGAAAGGAAAACCTTTGCTACTGGAATTTAGTTACCGTAGCTTAGGCTATTATAATTATTACAAAATCTATAAAATTATCCCCACATTTCATTAATCGCTGGCGGTACATGTACAGCAGTTTTCACTACTGTATTCTGCCAATCAGTTTCTCCTGCCTACATACCTCCAGCCAGTCTCAGAAGCCTTCGAAACTAGACAACAAAAACTTGTCCTTTGCGCAAGTGGTGAAAGGGATGTTTGGTCCAATGAACGCGTGGCTGAGGCAGGTTTGCTTGGAGGGGACAATGTAATCAATAATCACATAGATCCTACCTCTTCTGTTTAGACTTTTATAAGAGAGGATATTATGCCCGACATTTTACGGCATCATACACCGCTTGGCTCCATCCACTCCCTTTCACCCTCTTACACTATAGCCTATGCGACGTTGTTCCACAGAATCCTGAGACGGACTGTACTTACTGTAGGCCTATGTCTTAAGGCAGACCATTCCAACACAGTGTTTGAGGGCTGGCACGAACCGACCGGAACGGAAATCTACAGCAGTCCGTCTTCCGCGGAAGCTCTGACGCTCACTGCTCGGAATATTCCGGTACAGTCGACAGGCAGTCTGGTTTAAACATGGAGTGGGATAGTAGTGATAGTAGCAGTTCCGAAGATGATTCTATTTTACTGAATCTTTTAGATGGGGAGGAGGAAAAAAAGAAAAAATAATAAAATATGGGGGCATAACTAGAGCCCTGATTTTATGTAATATTAAAATGAGAAATATGTACATAAATATGTAGCTAAAATGACAAAATATGTAGATAAATATGTAATAAATAAAAAATATGTAATTTAAAATCTAAGCTCTATTAGATGTATTTCTGCACACTAATAACAGATTACAAGTGCACATGTGATTCGACCTCATTAATAATTGTTTGGAGGCGCAATTAATATAATTAAATATTTTTCCACATTTTCTGCTGTCATTGATTGTCTCGTCAACGGCAACCCATACGCAGGAATCATCCAGTTCAGCTCTAATCATTTCCATTGTGTCAGTGTAGCAGGAGTTCAAATAAATTTTCCAGAGTGTTGATTCATGTGAAATATTGAAGTTGCAGTATTTGCTTAGGAATGCTTGAAACTTTGGAACTTCTCATTCATACCATGGTATCTTTGCAGCTACGATTGCCATGCACAATTTTTTTTAATTCACTCGTAGAAGACGAAAAATGTTTCAGCACCACTTGTGTAAGAAGAACTTGTTTCTTTTAGTCGGAGCACGTTTTTTTATTTATCATAATGAAGTCAAATTTTCAAATGCTATTCTAATTGTGACTTTATGGAGCAACAAATGTATTTGTTACGCACTTTACACAGTGCAGTTTTACCATCGTAGTGAAGGAATCGAATCGTCAATTGCCATCCAGTCTTTTAAATTGGACACGAATGGCAGTAGAGTAGCTACTTCTACCATCTGATGTCAAAATAAGCTTCTCAAGAAAACAGGGGAAAAAACTAATGCTTTCTATTAGAGCAATAGGTTGGGGGTAAATTTCACTCTTTCCTTTACTGTGTTAGCAATACAATGACCCAATCCTTCGCAATGGTTTTTGTTCCTATTGAAAATTGTAATTAAAATTTGTACCGGTACAAAAAAATTATATTTAATGTACTATGCACATTTCCTTCAATTGGCTGTGTTAAAATCACGTCAGTATATATAACAATAACGTGTAAAAATATCATGGGCCTACTGCTAGCGGTTTCAGACAAAAGCTGCATGAAAAATAATGATATTAACATAGCCGAGATAGGGTGTACCGGATCCCCTTAAGTTAAACATTCTGACACCCACGTTCATATTATCGCCTGAGAGAGGAAGGCATTAATAACGTGCTTTCTTTGTCTTCCGAAATATCCAGAATTTCATGAAATGTTAAAGATTTTACCTTTCCTTTTCTTGGAATTTTTTGAAACCTAAAATAAAAATAAATTTTATTCTAATTACTTCATAATGAATGTACAGTATAAAAACTCCATACTTACTCTTTTATATATAGCCTACCTATAGAACGATAATGCAATTACAGACGAAATCAGAGATATTACTTCCAGATATTACGTAAATAAAAATGTACTACAGCACGGAATAGAACTACGAACTAGTCAGTAGTGAAGAAAAGAATTCCTATAAAAATATATATTATGTCATTGTTCGTTTCCAGCGTTAGCAATGGTAAAATTTGCAAGAATTTGTAAAATAGATATACGTACAATCGTAAGTGCCCAACTAGCAACTAAATTTGACATACAAATTCAGACCACTCTAATGAAATTGTAATATATTACACAATAAGAACTTGGTTAATATAATAAAATTGCACATATTCTTAATAGATTTATGTAATTTAAATTGTTACGCAGCAAATGTTAGACATAATTATAACTACATTAATGAAGGAATGTGTAGCAGTCTAGAATTTTCGTGTGATTTTATGTATTGAAAATTTAGCACAGTCTCATTTAGTAGGGAAATATACAGATTAGGTATCAGTATGTAAGAAAATACTGTATATATAACAGAAAATTTGCAACATTTGTGCAACTTTCATCACTCTCTCTCGCGAGTAGTACGCGTAGACTAACTGCAACTACATATACACAATCTGCCCACTATGCAAGTTAAGGCAAAACCGGGGTATGGCCAGACCTCGGTAGCCTACTTGTGGCTGAGATGTACGTACCTGCTGGGTGACTGTGGTCCGTTTTTTAAGGGTTAGCATCTAACCAGTGACATGGAGAAAGGTTTGAACCCCACATTGATCGCTGAACATGACTAGCCACCCCTGGAGCGGACTACGGGCCAGATGGGACCGGTACCATGAAACGGCGTAGGCTCTGGTTTAGGACGGGGACGTCTGTACAGACACAGGGAGCATTTTGCAATGATTGCAACGTATTCTTTTCTCTATTACAGTAATCAATATATGAAACTATTACAGTATACAATATATAAGACAAAAAAGGTTTAATATTTTGAAAGAAAATACAAGTTTTAACATTTTGGATTATTTGAACGTTTTTCTGTATGTTTGGCTTTTTCTTTACAAAATGTATTTTTTTTTTCAGTTTCTATTTCACATAGGACTTTGAAATTTTCACAGCACGTTGCCACAAGCTCTGTCCCTAATTTAACATGAGATTTTCAATAAATCTGAAATATGAAAATAATTATGTAATGATATATATATAGTAAATTAAAGTTAAAATTTGTACCGATACAAAAAAAATATATATTTAATGTACTATGCACTTTTCCTTCAATTGGCTGTGTTAAATTCAGGTCAGTATAGGTAACAATAACGTGTAAAAAATCATGGGCCTACTACCAGCGGTTTCTGAGAAAAGCTACATGAAATATAATGATTTTAACATAGCCGAGATAGTGCGTACCGGATCCCTTTAAGTTAAACATTCTGACACCCACGTTCATATTATCGGCGAAGAGAGGAAGGCATTAATAACGTGCTTTCTTTGTCTTCCGCAATATCCAGAATTTCATTAACTTTTAAAGATTTTACCTTTCCTTTTCTTGGAATTTTGTGAAATCCTAAAATAAACCTAAGATTTATTCCAATTACTTCATAATGAATGTACAAAATCTCTATACTTACTCTTTTATATCTAGCCTACTTATAGAACGATAATGCAATAACAGATGAAATCAGAGATATTAGTTCCAGATATTAAGTAAATAAAAATGTTCTACAGCACGGAATCGAACTACGAACTAGCCAGTAGTGAAGGAATGAATTGCTATAAAAAATTTATGTATTAACACCCCTTGGGAGGGCTTGTATCTTGTTTAATCTGACGACAACAATGTTCAATATTTAATATGCCACATCAAAGTACAGGTATAAACGTACAATATTAAGGTCGCTTTAAGGCACTCCGAACAGTTGAAAATGTTGAATTTTTTAATTTTTGGTTTTTCGTAGATTCGAGTTTTTCGAAATCTCCTCTTTTGAATGAGATATGGTTAATGTGAGTTTTCACGTTACAAATACTTTTAATAGTTCCTCTTTATTTGTTTTGAGTTTTGACCCTATGTTTTGAAGCAAGATTTGTAGGGATAACTCTGAAGTTTGCTGAATAATGTTTGTGTTTTTAATATTTATGTTAAGAGGAGTAATTTATTAAACATGGGAAGAAAAGAATACAAAGTTTAGTTTTATTGTTATCTTTTGAATGATCACTTCAGACACAAAAATTTATTTTGCACATTAATGGCTACTATAAATAATATGATGGTGTAATCACAATAATAATTAGCAGGCTTTTTTTTAATTTAAATTAGTTTTGTGGCAAAGAATATTTTCTATAGCTGTTATTGCACAATATTCTGAGCATATGTATTTATAATGTAGCATAGTCTCATTTAGTAGGGAAATTATAGATTAGTTTTAAGTATGTAAGATAATACTGTATATATATATATATATATATATATATATATATATATATATATATATATATATAACAGAAAATTTGTGGCAAAAAATGTTTTCTATAACTGTTATTAAACTATATTATGATCATATGTATTGATAATTTAGCACAGTCTCATTTAGTAGGGAAGTATATAGATTAGGCAGCAGTATTAGGTAGCAATTATTAAATATTTTACCATTCCTTTCTTGGCATTTCTTTTGAAATCCTAAAATAAACATAAATTTTATTCCAATTACTTCATAATGAATGTATAAAACCTCTATACTTACTGCTTTATATATAGCCTATATATAGAACGATAATGCAATAACATATGAAATCAGAGATATTAGTTCCATATATTACGTAAATAAAATTGTAATACAGCACGGAATCGAACTACGAACTAGTCAGTAGTGAAGGAAAGAATTGCTATAAAAATGTATATTGTGTCACTGTTCGTTTCCCTCGTTAGCAATGGTAAAATTTGCAAGAATTTGTAAAATAGATATACGAACAATCGAAAGTGCCGAACTAGCAACTAAATTTGCCATACAAATTCAAACCACTCTAATGAAATTGTGATAAGTTATACATTAAAATTTTGGTTAATATATTAAAATTGCACATATTCTTAATAGATTTATGTAATTTAAATTGTTGTGAAGCAAATGTTAGATATAGTTATATCTACATTATTGAAGGAATGTGTAGCAGTAGACAATTTTTCGTGTGATTATATGTATTGATAATTTAGCACAGCCTCATTTAGTAGGGAAATATATAGATTAGGTATCAGTATGTAAGAAAATACTGTACACACACACACACACACACACACACACACACACATATATATATATATATATATATATATATATATATATATATAACAGGAAATTTGAAACATTTGCGCAACTTTTATCTCTCGCGAGTAGTACGCGTTGACTAACTGCAACTGTATATATACACAATCTGCCCACTATGCAAGTTAAGGCAAAACCGGGGTTTGGGCAGACCTCGGTAGCCTACTTGTGGCTGAGATGGACGTGCCTGGTGGGTGGCTGTGGTCCGTACTTGAAGGGTTGGCATGTAACAATTGACATGGGGAGGGTTTGAACCCCCCATTGATAGGTGAACATGACTAGCCGCCCCTAGAGCGGACTTCGGTCCAGATGGGACCGGTACCATGAAACGGCATAGGCTCTGGATTAGGACGGGGTACGTCTGTACAGGCACAGGGAGCATTTTGCAATGATTGCAACATATTTTTTTTTCTCTATTACAGTATTCGATATATGAAACTATTACAGTATACAATATATAAGACAAAAAAGGCTTAATGTTTTGAAAGAAAATAAAAGGTTTAATATTTCGGATTATTTGATCGTTTTTCTGGAAATTTTGTTTTTCTTTACAAAATGGAGATTTTTCAGCTTCTATTACATATCGGACATTGAAATATTCACAGCACTTTGCCACAAGCCCTGTCCCTAATTTAACATCAAATGTTCAATAAATCTAAATTATGAATTATTTATGTACTGATATATATGGAAAATTGTAGTTAAAATTTGTACCGGGACAAAAAAATATATTTAATGTACTATACACTTTTCCTTCAATTGGCTGTGTTATATTCAGGTCAATATAGGTAACAATAACGTGTAAAAAAATCATGCGCCTACTACTAGCGGTTTCTGAGAAAAGCTGCATGAAATATAATGATTTTAACATAGCCGAGATAGTGCGTACCGGATCCCTTTAAGTTAAACATTCTGACACCCACGTTCATATTATCGGCGAAGAGAGGAAGGCATTAATAACGTGCTTTCTTTGTCTTCCGCAATATCCAGAATTTCATTAACTTTTAAAGATTTTACCTTTCCTTTTCTTGGAATTTTGTGAAATCCTAAAATAAACATAAGATTTATTCCAATTACTTCATAATGAATGTATAAAATCTCTATACTTACTCTTTTATATCTAGCCTACTTATAGAACGATAATGCAATAACAGATGACATCAGATATATTAGTTCCAGATATTAAGTAAATGAAAAAGTACTACAGCACGGAATCGAACTACGAACTAGCCAGTAGTGAAGGAATGAATTGCTATAAAAAATTTATGTATTAATACCCCTTGGGAGGGCTTGTATCTTGTTTAATCTGACGACAACAATGTTCAATATTTAATATGCCACATCAAAGTACAGGTATAAACGTACAATATTAAGGTCGCTTTAAGGCACTCCGGACAGTTGAAAATGTTGAATTGTTTAATTTTTGGTTTTTCGTAGATTCGAGTTTTTTGAAATCTCCTCTTTTGAATGAGATATGGTAAATGCGAGTTTTCACATTACAAATAGTTTTAATAGTTCCTCTTTATTTGTTTTGAGTTTTGACCCTATGTTTTGAAGCAAGATTTGTAGGGATAACTCTGAAGTTTGCTGAATAATGTTTGTGTTTTTAATATTTATGTTAAGAGGAGTAATTTATTAAACATGGGAAGAAAAGAATACAAAGTTTAGTTTTATTGTTATCTTTTGAATGATCACTTCAGACACAAAAATTTATTTTGCACATTAATGGCTACTATAAATAATATGATGGTGTAATCACAATAATAATTAGCAGGCTTTTTTTTAATTTAAATTAGTTTTGTGGCAAAGAATATTTTCTATAGCTGTTATTGCACAATATTCTGAGCATATGTATTTATAATGTAGCATAGTCTCATTTAGTAGGGAAATTATAGATTAGTTTTAAGTATGTAAGATAATATTATATATATATATATATATATAAAACAGAAAATTTGTGGCAAAAAATGTTTTCTATAGCTGTTATTAAACTATATTATGATCATATGTATTGATAATTTAGCACAGTCTCATTTAGTAGGGAAGTATATAGATTAGGCAGCAGTATTAGGTAGCAATTATTAAATATTTTACCATTCCTTTCTTGGCATTTCTTTTGAAATCCTAAAATAAACATAAATTTTATTCCAATTACTTCATAATGAATGTATAAAATCTCTATACTTACTGCTTTATATATAGCCTATATATAGAACGATAATGCCATAACATATGAAATCAGAGATATTAGTTCCATATATTACGTAAATAAAATTGTAATTCAGCACGGAATCGACCTACGAACTAGTCAGTAGTGAAGGAAAGAATTGCTATAAAAATTTATATTGTGTCACTGTTCGTTTCCATCGTTAGCAATGGTAAAATTTGCAAGAATTTGTAAAATAGATATACGAACAATCGTAAGTGCCGAACTAGCAACTAAATTTGCCATACAAATTCAAACCACTCTAATGAAATTGTGATAAGTTATACATTAAAATTTTGGTTAATATATTAAAATTGCACATATTCTTAATAGATTTATGTAATTTAAATTGTTGTGAAGCAAATGTTAGATATAGTTATATCTACATTATTGAAGGAATGTGTAGCAGAAGACAATTTTTCGTGTGATTATATGTATTGATAATTTAGCACAGCCTCATTTAGTAGGGAAATATATAGATTAGGTATCAGTATGTAAGAAAATACTGTACATATATAGATATATATAAAACAGAAAATTTGGAACATTTGCGCAACTTTTATCTCTCGCGAGTAGTACGCGTTAACTAACTGCAACTGTATATATACACAATCTGCCCACAATGCAAGTTAAGGCAAAACCGGTGTTTGGGCAGACCTCGGTAGCCTACTTGTGGCTGAGATGGACGTGCCTGCTGGGTCGCTGTGGTCCGTACTTGAAGGGTTAGCATGTAACAATTGACATGGAGAGGGTTTGAACCCCCCATTGATAGGTGAACATGACTAGCCGCCCCTAGAGCGGACTTCGGTCCAGATGGGTCCGGTACCATGAAACGGCATAGGCTCTGGATTAGGACGGGGTACGTCTGTACAGATACAGGGAGCATTTTGCAATGATTGCAACATATTTTTTTCTCTATTAGAGTATTCGATATATGAAACTATTACAGTATACAATATAAAAGACAAAAAAGGTTTAGTGTTTTGAAAGAAAATAAAAGCTTTAATATTTTGGATTATTGAACGTTTTTCTGTAAGTTTGGTTTTTTCCTTACAAAATGCAGTTTTTTTCAGCTTCTATTAGACATAGGACTTTGAAATTTTGACAGCACGTTGCCACAAGCCCTCTCCCTAATTTAACATCAAATGTTCAATAAATCTAAATTATGAATTATTTATGTACTGATATATATGGAAAATTGTAGTTAAAAGTTGTACCGGGACAAAAAAAAATATATTTAATGTACTATGCAATTTTCCTTCAATTGGCTTTGTTAAATTCAGGTCAGTATAGGTAACAATAACGTATAAAAATATCATGCGCCTTCTACTAGCGGTTTCTGAGAAAAGCTGTATGAAATATAATGATTTTAGCATAACCGAGATAGTGCGTACCGGATCCCTTTAAGTTAAACATTCTGAAACCCACGTTCATATTATCGGCGAAGAGAGGAAGGCATTAATAACGTGCTTTCTTTTTCTTCCGCAATATCCAGAATTTCATGAACTGTTAAAGAATTTACCTTTCCTTTTCTTGGAATTTTGTGAAATCCTAAAATAAACATAAGTTTTATTCCAATTACTTTATAATGAATGTATAAAATCTCTGTACTTACTGTTTTTTTATATCTAGCCTACTTATAGAACAATAATGCAATAACGAATGAAATCAGAGATATTAGTTCCAGATATACGTAAATGAAAATGTACTACAGCACGGAATCGAAATACGAACTAGCCAGTAGTGAAGGAATGAATTGCTATAAAAAAATTATGTACTAACACCCCTTGGGAGGGCTTGTATCTTGTTTAATCTGACGACAACAATGTTCAATATTTAATATGCCGCATCAAAGTAGAGGTATAAACGTACAATATTATGGTCGCTTTAAGGCACTCCGGACAGCTGAAACTGTTGAATGTTTCAATTTTTGGTTTTTCGTAGATTCGTGTTCTTTGAAATCCCCTCCTTTGAATGAGATTTGGTAAATGTGAGTTTTGACATTCCAAATAGTTTTAATAGTTCCTCTTGATGTGTTTAGAATTTTGATCGTATGTTTTGAAGCAATATTTGTAGGAATAACTCTGAAATTTTACTGTATATTGTTTGTGTTTAGTATTTATGTTAATAGGAGTAATTTATTAAACATTGGATGGAACGAAGACAAAGTTTAATTTTAATGTTATCTTTGGAATGATCACTTCAGACTCAAAAATTTATTTTGCACTTTAATGGCTAATATAAATAATATGATCGTGTAATCACATGAATAATTAGCAGGTTTTATTTCATTTAAATTAGTTTTGTGGCAAAGAATATTTTCTACAGCTGTTATTTCACAATATTTTGAGCATATACATTGATAATTTGGCACAGTGTCATTTAGTAGGGATATTCATAGATAAGTTTTAAGTATGTACGATAATATTGTATATATATATATATATATATATATATATATATATATATAATAGAACATTTGTGGCAAAATATATTTTCTATAGCTGTTATTTCATTATATTTTGATCATATGTATTGATAATTTAGCACAGTCTCATTTTGTAGGGAAGTATATAGATTAGGAGCAGTATGTAAGAAAATACTGTATATATAACACAAAATTTGCTACATTTGCGCAACTTTTATCTCTCGCGAGTAGTACGCGCAGACTAACTTTAACTATATATACACAATCTGCGAAATATGCAAGTTAAGGCAAAACCGGGGTATTGCCAGACCTTGGTAGCCTACTTGTGGCTGAAATGGACGTGCCTGATGGGTGGCTGTGGTCCGCTCTTGAATGGCTAGCATCTAACCATTGACATGGAGAGGGTTTGAACCCCATATTGATTAGTGAACATGACTAGCCTCCCCTGGAGCGGACAACGGTCGAAATGGCACCGGTACTATGAAACGGCGTAGGCTCTGTACTAGGACGGAATACCTCTGTACAGCCACAGGGAGCATTTTGCAATGATTGCAACTTATTTTTTTTCTCTTTTACCGTATTCAATACATGAAACTATTACAGTATACAATATACATGACTAAAAGGGTTTAATATTTTGAAAGAAAATGAAAGTTTTAATGTTTTGGATTATCTGAACGTTTTTCTGTAAGTTTCGTTCTTTCCTTACAAAATGCAGTTTTTTTCAGTTTCTGTTACACATAGGACTTTGAAATTTTCACAGCACGTTGCCACAAACCCTGTCCCTAATGTAACATGAGATTTTCAATAAATCTAATTAAAGAAAATAATTATGTACTGATATACATGAAAAAAGGAGTTAAAATTTGTCTCGGTACAAAAAAAATTCATTTAATGTACTATGCTCTTTTCCTTACTTCCTGTTTTATATATAGCTACCTATAGAACGATAATGCAATAACAGATGAAATCAGGGATATTATTTCCAGATATTACGTAAATAAATATGTACTACAGCCCGGAATCGAACTACGAACTAGCCAGTAGAGAAGGAAATAATTGCTATAAAAATGTATATTATGTCATTGTTCGTTTTCAGCGTTAGCAATGGTAAAATTTGGAAAAATTTGTAAAATAGATATACGAACATTCGTAAGTGCCCACTAGCAACTAAACAAGCCATACAAATTCAAACCACTATAATGAAATTGTGATAAGTTATACTTTAAAAATTTGGATAACATAATAAAATTGCAGATATTCTTAATAGATTTATGTAATTTAAATTGTTGCGCAGCAAATGTTAGATATAATTATATCTACATTATTGAAAGAATGTGTAGCAGTCTAGAATTTTTCGTGCGATTATATGTATTGATAATTTAGCACAGCCTCATTTAGTAGGGAAATATATAGATTAGGTATCAGTATGTACGAAAATTCTCTATATATATAACAGGAAATTTGTAACATTTGCGCAACTTATATCTCTCGCGAGTAGTGCGCGTAGACTAACTGCAACCAAATATACACAATCTGCCCACTATGCAAGTTAAGGCAAAACCGGGGTATGGCCAGACATCGGTAGCCTACTTGTGGCTGAGATGGACGTGCCTGCTGGGTGGCTGTGGTCCGTTCTTGAAGGTTTAGCATCTAACCAGTGACAAGGAGAGGGTTTGAACCCCCCATTGATTGGTGAACATGACTAGCCGCCCCTGGAGAAGACTACGAGCAAGATGGGACCGGTACCATGAAACGGCGTAGGCTCTGTATTAGGACGGTGTACGTCTGTACAGACACAGAGAGCATTTTGCAATGATTGCAACTTATTTTTTTTCTCTATTACAGTATTCAATATATGAAACTATTAGAGTATACAATTTACAAGACAACTAAGGTTTAATATTTTGAAAGAAAATAGAAGTTTTAATATTTTGGATTATTTGAACGTTTTTCTGTAAATTTGGTTTTTTTTTTACAAAATGCATTTTTTTTTTTTTTTTCAGTTTCTGTTACACATAGGACTTTGAAATTTTCACAGCACGTTGCGACAAGCCCTGTCCCTAATGTAACATGAGATTTTCAATAAATCTAAATTAAGAAAATAATTATGTACTGATATATATGAAAAAAAAGGTAGTAAAATTTGTCTCGGTACAAAAAAAATTACATTTAATGTACTATGCACTTTTCCTTACTTACTGTTTTATATATAGCCTACCTATAGAACGATAATGCAATAACAGATGAAATCAGGGATATTATTTCCAGATTTTACGTAAATAAATATGTACTACAGCCCGGAATCGAACTACGAACTAGCCAGCAGAGAAGGAAATAATTGCTATAAAAAATTTATATTATGTCATTGTTCGTTTTCAGCGTTAGCAATGGTAAAATTTGGAAAAGTTTGTAAAATAGATATACGAACATTCGTAAGTGCCCACTAGCAACTAAACAAGCCATACAAATTCAAACCACTATAATGAAATTGTGATAAGTTATACTTTAAAAATTTGGATAACATAATAAAATTGCAGATATTCTTAATAGATTTATGTAATTTAAATTGTTGCGCAGCAAATGTTAGATATAATTATATCTACATTATTGAAAGAATGTGTAGCAGTCTAGAATTTTTCGTGCGATTATATGTATTGATAATTTAGCACAGCCTCATTTAGTAGGGAAATATATAGATTAGGTATCAGTATGTACGAAAATTCTCTATATATATAACAGGAAATTTGTAACATTTGCGCAACTTATATCTCTCGCGAGTAGTGCGCGTAGACTAACTGCAACCAAATATACACAATCTGCCCACTATGCAAGTTAAGGCAAAACCGGGGTATGGCCAGACATCGGTAGCCTACTTGTGGCTGAGATGGACGTGCCTGCTGGGTGGCTGTGGTCCGTTCTTGAAGGTTTAGCATCTAACCAGTGACAAGGAGAGGGTTTGAACCCCCCATTGATTGGTGAACATGACTAGCCGCCCCTGGAGAAGACTACGAGCAAGATGGGACCGGTACCATGAAACGGCGTAGGCTCTGTATTAGGACGGTGTACGTCTGTACAGACACAGAGAGCATTTTGCAATGATTGCAACTTATTTTTTTTCTCTATTACAGTATTCAATATATGAAACTATTAGAGTATACAATTTACAAGACAACTAAGGTTTAATATTTTGAAAGAAAATAGAAGTTTTAATATTTTGGATTATTTGAACGTTTTTCTGTAAATTTGGTTTTTTTTTTTACAAAATGCATTTTTTTTTTTTTTTTTTCAGTTTCTGTTACACATAGGACTTTGAAATTTTCACAGCACGTTGCGACAAGCCCTGTCCCTAATGTAACATGAGATTTTCAATAAATCTAAATTAAGAAAATAATTATGTACTGATATATATGAAAAAAAAGGTAGTAAAATTTGTCTCGGTACAAAAAAAATTACATTTAATGTACTATGCACTTTTCCTTACTTACTGTTTTATATATAGCCTACCTATAGAACGATAATGCAATAACAGATGAAATCAGGGATATTATTTCCAGATTTTACGTAAATAAATATGTACTACAGCCCGGAATCGAACTACGAACTAGCCAGCAGAGAAGGAAATAATTGCTATAAAAAATTTATATTATGTCATTGTTCGTTTTCAGCGTTAGCAATGGTAAAATTTGGAAAAGTTTGTAAAATAGATATACGAACATTCGTAAGTGCCCACTAGCAACTAAACAAGCCATACAAATTCAAACCACTATAATGAAATTGTGATAAGTCATATTTTAAAAATTTGGATAACTTAATAAAATTGCAGATATTCTTAATAGATTTATGTAATTTAAATTGTTGCGCAGCAAATGTTAGATATAATTTTATCTACATTATTGAAAGAATGTGTAGCAGTCTAGAATTTTTCGTGTGATTATATGTATTGATAATTTAGCACAGCCTCATTTAGTAGGGAAATATATAGATTAGTTATCAGTATGTAAGAAAATTCTCTATATATATAAAACAGGAAATTTGCAACATTTGCGCAACTTTTATCTCTCGTGAGTAGTACGCGTAGACTAACTGCAACCAAATATACACAATCTGCCCACTATGCAAGTTAAGGCAAAACCGGGGTATGGCCAAACCTCGGTAGACTACTTGTGGCTGAGATCGACGTGCCTGCTGGGTGGCTGTGGTCCGTTCTTGAAGGTTTAGCATCCAACCAGTGACAAGGAGAGGGTTTGAACCCCCCATTGATTGGTGATCATGACTAGCCACCCCTGGAGCGGACTACGGGCCAGATGGGACCGGTACCATGAAACGGCGTAGGCTCTGTATTAGGACGGTGTACGTCTGCACAGACACAGAGAGCATTTTGCAATGATTGCAAGTTATTTTTTTCTCTATTACAGTATTCAATATATGAAACTATTACAGTATACAATTTACAAGACAACTAAGGTTTAATATTTTGAAAGAAAATAGAAGTTTTAATATTTTGGATTATTTGAACGTTTTTCTGTAAATTTGGTTTTTTCCTTACAAAATGCATTTTTTTTTTTCAGTTTCTGTTACACATAGGACTTTCAAATTTTCACAGCACGTTGCCACAAGCCCTGTCCATAATTTAGCATGAGATTTTCAATAAATCTGAATTATGAAATTATTTATGTACTGATATATATGGAAAATTGTAGTTAAAATTTGTACCGGGACTAAAAAAAAAATATATTTAATGTACTATGCACTTTTCCTTCAATTGGCTGTGTTACATTCAGGTCAGCATAGGAAACAATAACGTGTAAAAGAATAATGCGCATACTACTAGCGGTTTCTGAGAAAAGCTGTATGAAATATAATTATTTTAACATAGCCGAGATAGTGCGTACCGGATCCCTTTAAGTTAAACATTCTGACACCCACGTTTATATTATCGGCGAAGAGAGGAAGGCATTAATAACGTGCTTTCTTTGTCTTCCGCAATATCCAGAATTTCATGAACTTTTAAAGATTTTACCTTTCCTTTTCTTGGAATTTTGTGAAATCCTAAAATAAACATAAGTTTTATTCCAATTACTTCATAATGAATGTATAAAACCTCTATACTTACTGTTTTATATCTAGCCTACTTATAGAACGATAATGCAATAACAGATGAAATCAGAGATATTAGTTCCAGATATACGTAAATAAAAATGTACTACAGCACGGAATCGAACTACGAACTAGCCAGTAGTGAAGGAATGAATTGCTATAAAAATATTATATATTACCCCCCCCCCTTGGGAGGGCTTGTATCTTGTTTAATCTGACAACTATGTTCAATATTTAATATGCCACATCAAAGTAAGGCAAAACCGTACAATATTAAGGTCGCATTAAAGCACTCCGGACAGCTGAAAGTGTTGAATTTTTCAATTTTTGGTTTTTCGTAGATTCGTGTTCTTTGAAATCTCCTCTTTTGAATGAGATATGGTAAATGTGAGTTTTCACATTCCAAATAGTTTTAATAGTTCTCTTTATTTGTTTGAATTTTGATCCTATGTTTTGAAGCAAGATTTGTACGGATAACTCTGAAATTTTACTGGATAATGTTTGTGTTTAGTATTTATGTTAAGAGGAGTAATTTATTAAACATGGGAAGAAATGTATACAAATTTTAGTTTTATTGTTATCTTTGGAATGATTACTTCAGACACAAAAATTTATTTTGCTCTATAATGGCTAATATAAATAATATGATGGAGTAATCACAAGAGTAATTATACAGGCTTTATTTAATTTAAATTAGTTTTGTGGCAAAGAATATTTTCTATAGGTATTACTTCACCATAATTTCATCATATGTATTGATAATTTAGCACACTCTCATTTAGTAGGGAAATTTATAAATTAGGTATCAGTTTGTAAGAATATACTGTATATTTAACAAAAATTTGCAACATTTGCGCAACTTTTATCTCTCGCGAGTAGTACGCGTAGACTACCTGCAACTATATATATATACACAATCTGCCCACTATGCAAATTAAGGCAAAACCGGGGTATGGCCAGACCTCGGCAGCCTACTTGTTTCTGAGATGGACGTGCCTGCTGGGTTGCTGTGGTCCGCTCTTAAAGGGTTAGTATCTAACCAGTGACATGGAGAGGGTTTGTACACCCCATTGATCGGTGAACATGACTATCCGTCCCTGAATCGGTCTACGGTCGAGATGGATCCGGTACCATGAAACGGCGTAGGCTCTGGATCAGGACGGGGTACGTCTGTACAGCCACAGGGAGCATTTTGCAATGATTGCAACTTATTCAATATATGTAACTAGTAGAGTATACAAAATATATGACAAAACGTTTTAATATTTCGAAAAAAAAATTTCAATATTTTAGATTATTTGTTTGTTTTTCTGTAAGTTTGTTCTTTTCCTTACAAATTGCAGTTTTTTTCAGCTTCTATTACACATGGAACTTTGAAATTTTCGTAGCACATTCCCTCGGACCCTGTCCATAATGTAACATGAGATTTTCAAAAAATCTGTATTGTGATAACAATTATGTACAAAAAAATTTAAATTCAATATACTATGCAGTTTTCCTTCAATTGGCTGTGTTAAATTCAGGTCAGTATATCTAACAATAACGTGTAAAAAAGTCAAGTGGCAACTGCTAACGGTTTCTGAGAAAAGCTGCATGAAAAGTAATGATTTTAACATAGCCGAGATTGGTCGTAGCGGATCCCCTTAACTTAAACATTCTGACACCCACGTTCATTTTATCGGCGAAGAGAGGAAGGCATTAATAACGTGGTTTCTTTTTTTTTCCGCAATATCCAGAATTTCATGATCTGTTAAAGATGTTACCTTTCCTTTTCTGAAAATTTTTTGAAATGCTAGTATAAACGTAAACGTTATTCCAGTTACTTCATAATGAATATATAAAAACTCTTTACTTAATGTTTTACACATAGCCTACCAATAGAAGGATAATGCAATAACAGCTGAAATCAGAGATATTAGTTCCAAATATTACGTAAATAAAAATGTACTACAGCACGGAATCGAACTACGAACTAGCCAGTAGTGAAGGAAATAATTGCTATAAAAAATTTTTATTATATCATTGTTTGTTTCCAGCGTTAGCAATGGTATTATTTGGAAGAATTTTTAAAATGGATAAACAAACAATCGTAAGTGCCCACTAGCAACTAAACTTGCCATACAAATTCAAACCATTCTAATAAAATTGTGTAAAAAGAATCATGTGCCTACTACTAGCGGTTTCTGAGAAAAGCTGCATGAAAAATAATGATTTTAGCGTGCCGAGATAGGGTGTACCGGATCCCCTTAGGTTAAACTTTCTGACACCCACGTTAATATTATCGGCGAAGATTGGAAGGCATTAATAACGTGCTTTCTTTGTTTTCCGCAATATCCAGAATTTCATGAAATGTTAAAGATTTTACCTTTCCTTTTCTTGGAATTTTTTGAAATCCTAAAATAAACATAAATTTTATTCTAATTACTTCATAATGAATGTACAGTATAGAAACTCCATACTTACTCTTTTATATATATAGCCTACCAATAGAACGATAATGCAATAACAGATGAAATCAGAGATATTAGTTCCAGTTATTACGTAAATAAATATGTACTACAGCACGGAATTGGACTGCGAACTAGCCAGTAGTGAAGGAAAGAATTGCTATAAAGAATTTTTATTATGTCATTGTTCGTTTCGAGCGATAGTAATGGTAAAATTTGGAATTTTGATAAGTTATACATTAAAAATTTGGTTAATATAATAAAATTGCACATATTCTTAATAGATTTGTGTAATTTAAATTGTTGTGCAGCATTTGTTAGATATAATTAAACCTACATTATTGAAGTAATGTGTAGCAGTCGAGAATCTTGCGTGTGATCATGTGTATTGATAACATTAGTCTGCGATGAAATTTCTGCCTCCAAAGTTTGAATGTTTTTAGGGTATTTTTGGCATGCTGAAGTCAAATTCGAAGCCAGAAAGTTCCTATCACGTACCAATATTTTGTTATTTTAATTTTCTTATAATATATTACGACAATTAATAGCGTTATTATTTAAACTGTAATACTTTAACAACTGTAGTTTTAGTATGTTAAGATATGAAAACCAAATGTATTCAACATATTTTTAAGATGTTTATATTGAAAATCAAGGATAACAGACGTTTCTTAGCAGATAGAGTGTGCAAGCGTATGAGGAAGTTAGGGTGAAATAAAGTGCAGCCTTGCCATTATCTTTATTTGTGGGAGATAGAAATGTCAGTCATATCTTGGTGAGAGACTCAACTCAACTCAACTCGTCTAGTTCCTCTCACATTTCAATTGTTAGTGTTTCATGTGGAAACGAAACGAAATCAGTTTGTGAAGGTTTATTGTGTAGTAGAAATTTGAGAGTTTTTAGTTCAGTAAGAAAGTATTTACCATGTCACATCAAGAATGTATAAATAATCCAGATCATTTTTGTTATATAACTTATATAAATTATACCCATTGCCCATGCAGAGGCGTAATTTTACAGATTTTGTGAAAAAGTCATATCTTGCTTATTTTGGAATCAAACTTGGAGATCAAAGTAAAGCATGGGCACCACACAAAGTATGTATAGTATGCATTGAAGAACTTCATCTTTGGATCAACGGCAGAAGATTGTTGCTATCTTTTGGAGTACCTATGGTTTGAACAGAGCAGTCGAACCATAGTAATGACTGCTATTTCTGTTCGTGTGATGTGAAGGGGTACGATTCTAAAAATAAAAAGCAAGTCGTGTACCCAGTTATTCGGTCAGCCATTTTACCTGTACCCCATGGGCCTGATGTACCAATCACTGTGCCACTAGAAAATCTTGAATAGTTTTCATCTGAGTCTGATGTAGAGATGAGGGAAATCGTGAAGAGTGACAGTGACTATCTACCAGAGTCGAGTGCTGCAGAACGTGGCTTTAAATAAGGAAAGAGACTGTTTCAGTACATATGTGAGAAATTTCCACTACTATCTGAAGCAAATTAAAACAAGATATATTTAATGGCCCTGACAAAATAAAACAGATGTCTGATGCAGCATTTAAAAATACTGTGGATGAAAAGGGGAAAGCAGCATGAGTAACTTTCTGTGAATTTGTTTTAAAATTTCTTGGTAACAACAAGGGTCCTAATTACCAAAACATTGTGGGTAACATGCTCGAAGCATACAAGGAACTTGGTTGCAACATGAGTATCAAAATGCATTTTCTGTTTTCTCACTTAGATTATTTCCCTGAAAATCTAGGATTTTTGAGCGAAGAGCAAGGTGAACGATTTCACAAGGATCTGCAGGAGTTCGAAAGGAGATAACCAGGGACGAAGGAGCATCAGTATGCATCCTCAGTATTGTTGGATGTTAAAGCGTAAAATATCTGAAGACAAAAATAAAAGAGAGAGAGGAGCAGGAGGACTTCCTCAACTAACGAGCATGTGGTGTAATTTTTTGTGTGATACATTGTGCTAATTTATACTCCAATAGTAAAGTAAACAAGACAAAACAAAGCAAAAACACAATAGTGACATTTATGAACAAACATACACATAATTTCAGCAAGTTCTGTCTTTTAAATATTGCTTTTGTATTTGATATAAAAGTGTGAAATGAAAAAGTTTGTGATGACGTTCACGTAATTATACAATACATCAAAGTAATTTTCCAAATAAACCTGACGTGATAGAAGAAAACGGACTGAAAATTCGAATTCAGCACATCGACATTATATAAAAACACATTCTTTACTTTAGGCAACAAACACAAAGTTGAAATCCGCAGGCTAATGTAATTTAACACAATCTCATTTAGTAGGGAAATATATAGATTAGGTATCAGTATGTAAGAAAATACTGTATATATAACTGAATATTTCCAACTTTTGCGCAACTTTTAACTCTCACGAGTAGTACGCATAGACTAACTTTAAATATATACACACAATCTGCGCTATATGAAAGTTAAGGCAAAACCGGGGTATGGCCAGACTTCGGTAGCCTACTTGTAGCTGAGATGGACGTGCCTGCTGGGTGGCTGTGGTCCGCTCTTGAAGGGTTAGCATCTAGCCAGTGACATGGAGAGGGTTTGTACATCCCATTGATCGGTGAACATGACTATCCGCACCTGGAGCGGACTACGGTCGAGATGCCACAAGTACCATGAAACGGCGTAGGCTCTGGTTTAGGACGGGGTACGTCTGTACAGCCACAGGGAGCATTTTGCAATGATTGCAACATACTTTTTTTATTACAGTATTCAATATATGAAACTATTACAGTATACAAATGTATGACAAAAATGATTTAATATTCTGAAAGAAAATAAAAGTTTTAATATTTTTAATTATTTGAAAGTTTTTCTGTAAGGTTGGCTTTATCATTACAAAATGCAGTTTTTTTTCAGCTTCTATTACACATTGTACTTTGAAATTTTCACAGCACGTTGCCACAAGCCTTGTCCCTAATGTAACATGAGATTTTCAATAAAGCTAAATTATGAAGATAATAATGTACAAAAAATCTATTTAATGTACTATACACTATTCCTTCAATTGGCTGTGTTAATTTCAGGTCAGTATATCTAACAATAACGTGTAAAAAAATCAAGTGCCTACTACTAGCGGTTTCTGAGAAAAGCTGCATGAAAAATAATGATCTTAACATAGGCGAGATAGGGAGTACCAGATCCCCTTAAGTTAAACATTCTGACACCCACGTACATATTCTCGGCGACGAGAGGAAGGCATTAATAACGTGCTTCCTTTTTATTCCGCAATATCCAGAATTTCATGAAATATTAAAGATTTTACCTTTCCTTTTCTTGGAATTTTGTGAAATCCCAAAATAAACATAAACTTTATTCCAATTATTTCATAATGAATGTATAAAATCTCTTTACTTATTGTTTTATATATAGCCTACCAATAGAACGATAATGCAATAACAGATGAAATCGGAGATATTAGTTCCTGATATTACGTAAATAAAAATGTACTACAGCACGGAATCGAACTACGAACTAGCCAGCAGTGAAGAAAAGAATTGCTACAAAAATTTTATATTATGTCATTGTTCGTTTCCAGCGTTAGCAATGGTGAAATTTGGAAGAATTTGTAAAACAGATAAACAAACAATCGTATGTGCCCACTAGCAACTTAACTTGCCATACAAATTCAAACCACTCTGATGAAATTGTGATAAGTTATACTTTAAAAATTTGATTAATATGATAAAATGGCACATATTATTAATTGATTTATGTAATTTAAATTGTTGTGCAGCAATTGTTAGATACAATTAAACCTACATTATTGAAAGAATGTGAAGCAGTCGAGAATCTTTCGTGTGATCATATGTATTGATAATTTAGCACAGTCTCATTTAGTAGGGTAATATATATATATATATATATATATATATATATTAGGTATCAGTATGTAAGAAAATATTGTATATATAACAGAAAATTTGCAACATTTACGCAAATTTTATCTCTCGCGAATAGTACGCGTAGACTAACTTTAACTATATATATATATATATATATATATATATATATATATATATATATATACAATCTGCTCACTATGCAAGTTAAGGCAAAACCGGGGTACGGCCACACCACGGTATCCTACATGTGGCTGAGATGGACGTGCCTGCTTGGTTGCTGTGGTCCGCTCTTGAAGTTTTAGCATCTAACCAGTGACATGGGGAGGGTTTGTACCCCCCATTGATAAATGAATATGACTATCCGCCCCTGGAGCGGACTACGGTCGAGATGGGACCGGTACCATGAAACGGCGTTTTCTCAGGATTAGGACGTGGTATGTTTGTACAGCCAAAATGAAGCATTTTGCAATGATTGCATCTTATTTTTTTCTCCATTACAGTATTCAATATACGAAACTATTACAGTATTAAATAAATATGACAAAAAAGGTTTAATATTTTAAAAGAAAATAAAAGTTTTAATATTTTTCATTATTTGAGCTTTTTTCTGTGCGTTTGGTTTTTTCCTTACGAAATGCAGTTCTTTTCAGCTTCTATTACACATAGGACATTGAAATTTTCGCTGCACTGTCCCTAATTTCACATGAGATTTTCAATAATTCTTAATTATGAAAATAATTATGAACTAATATATATTGTAAAATTGTAGTTAAAATTTATACCGGTACAAGAAAAATTATATTTAATGTACTATGCACTTTTCCTTCAATTGGCTGTGTTAAATTTAGGTCAGTATATCTAACAATAACGTGTAAAAAAATCAAGTGCCTACTACTAGTGGTTTCTGAGATGAGCTGCATGAAATTTAATGATTTTAACATAGCCGAGATAGGCCGTACCGGATCCCCTGAAGTTACACATTTTGACTCCCACGTTCCTATTATCGGCGAAGAGAGGAAGGCATTAATAACGTGCTTTCTTTGTTTTCTTTAATATCCAGAATTTCATGAGCAGTTAAAAATTTTTACCTTTCCTTTTCTTGAAATTTTGTGAAATCCTAAAATTGACAAATTTTATTCCATTTGCTTCATAATGAATGTATAAAATCTCTATACTAACTCTTTTATATATAGCCTACCTATATAACCATAATGCAATAACAGATGATATCAGAGATATTAGGACGGGGTACGTCTGTACAGGCACAGGGAGCATTTTGCAATGTTTGCAACATATTGTTTTCTCTATTACAGTATTCAATATATAAAACTATTACAGTATACATTATATATGAAATAAATGGTTCAATATTTTGAATGACAATAAAAGTTTTAATATTTTGGATTATTTGAACGTTTTCTATATAAATTTTGTTTTTCCTTACAAAATGGAGATTTTTCAGCTTCTATTACACATCGGAGTTTGAAATATTCACAGCACTTTTTCAAAAGCCCTGTACCTAATTTAACATGAGATTTTCAATAAATCTGAAATATAAAATTGATTATGTACTGATATATATTGAAAATTGCAGTTAATATTTGTACTGTGGAATTTTCCTTCAATTGGCTATGTTAAATTCAAGTCAGTAAATCTAACAATAACGTGTAAAAAATCAAGTGCCTACTACTAGCGGTGTCTGTGAAAAGATGCATGAAATGTAATGACTTTAACATAGCCCAGATAGGGCGTACCGGATCCCCTGAAGTTAAACATTCTGACACACATGTTCATATTATCGGCGAAGAGAGGAAGGCATTAATAACGTGCGTTCTTTGTTTTCCGCAATATCCAGAATTTCATGAAATGTTAAAGATTTTACCTTTCCTTTTCTTGGAATTTTCTGAAATCCTAAAATAAACATATATTTTATTCCAAATGCTACATAATAAATGTATAAAATCTCTATACTTGCTGTTCTATATATAACCTACCTATAATGCAATAACAGATGAAATCAGAGATATTAGTTCCAGGATATTACGTAAATAAAAATGTACTACAGCTTGGAATCGAACTACGAACTAGCCAGTAGTGAAGGAAAGAGTTGCTATAAAAATTTTATATTATATCATTCTTCGTTTCCAGCGTTAGCAATGGTAAAATTTGGAACAATTTGTAAAATAGATGAACAAAGAGTCGTATGGCCCACTAGCAACAAAACTTAACATACAAATTCAAAACACTGTAATAAAATTGTGATAAGTTATACATTAAAATTTTGATTAATAAAATAAAATTGAAAATATTCTTAATAGAATTATGTAATTTAAATTGTTATGCAGCAATTGTTAGCTATAATTAAACCTACATTATTGAAGGAATGTGTAGCAGTCGAGAATCTTTACATGTGATCGATCATATGTATTGATAATTTAGCACAGTCTTATTTAGTAGGGAAATATATAAATTAGGTATCGGTATGTGAGAAAATGCTGCATATATAACAGAAAATTTGCAACATTTGCGCAACTTTTATCTCTCGCGAGTTTTACGCGTAGACTAACTTTAACTATATATACACAATCTGCGAACTATGCAAGTTAAGGCAAAATTTTGATCACACGTATTGATAATTTAGCACAGTCTCATTTAGTAGGGGAATATATAGATTAGGCATCAGTATGTAAGAAAATACTGCATATATAACAAAAAATATGCAACATTTGCGCAACTTTTATCTTTCGCGAGTAGTATGCGTAGACTAACTGCTACCACATATACACAATATGCGCACTATGAAAGTTAAGGCAAACCGGAGTATGGCCAGACCTCGGTAGCCTACTTGTGGCAGAGATTGACGTACCTGCTGTGTGGCTGTGGTCCGCTCTTGAAGGGTTAGCATCTAACGAGTGACATGGAGAGGGTTTGTACCACCTAATTAATCGGTGATCATGACTGTCCGCCACCGGATCGGACTACGGTCGAGATGGGACCGGTACCATGAAACGGCGTAGGCTCTGGATTAGGACGGGGTGCGACTGCATAGCCACAGGGAGCATTTTGCAATGATTGCAACATATTTTTCTCTCTATTACATTATTCGATACATGAAACTATTACAGTATACATTATATAAGACAAAAAAGGTTTAATATTTTGAAAGAAAATAAAAGTTTTAATATTTTGGATTATTTGTACGTTTTTCTGTAAGTTTGGTGTTTTCCTTACAAAATGCAGTTTTTTTTCAGCTTCTATTACACATAGGACTTTGAAATTTTAACAGCACGTTGCCACAAGCCCTGTCCCTAATTTAACATGAGATTTTCAATAAATCTGAATTATGACATTATTTATGTACTGATATATATTGAAAATTGTAGTTAAAATTTGTACCGGGAAGAAAAATATATTTAATGTACTATGCACTTTTCCTTCAATCGGCTGTATTAAATTCAGGGCAGTATATGTAACATTAACGTGTAAAGAAATCATGCGCCTACTACTAGCGGATTCTGAGAAAAGCTGCATGAAAAATAATGGTTTTTAACATAGCCGAGATAGGGCGTACAGGAACTCCTTAAGGATATAATAGATATTTACTGTAATATTTAAAATGATGTATATTTCAGTCCATTCATGCAAAGGAAATGGAAGGTATATGGTGCTTAGAAAATATTTAGTGTTCAAATATGAGATCATAGAAATTCTGGAAAGTGATTTAAAATATAATGAGAATAAATTTTATCATAAAACAATCTATTCAATGTGTAGTTGATGACGATCAATTTAGAAGTCAGTACAGACTTTTTAATACAATTAGTAGCGGTAATATTAAGCCTAGGATTATTGGTAATAGTAGGCCTAGTAGTAGTGGCAATAGTAGGCCTAGTATTGGTAATAATAGACCTAGTAGTAGTGGTAATAATAGCCCTACTAGTAGCGGAAATAGGCGCAGCAGTAATGGTAATACGAGGCCTAGTTTTGGTAGTATTAGTAGGCCTAGTAGTAGTGGTAATATTAGGTCTATTAGTAGTGGTAATAATAGACATAGTAGTAGTGTAATAGTAGACCTAGTAGTAGTGGTAATAGTTGGATTAGTAGTAGTGGTATAATAGGTCTAGTAGTAGTGGTAATAATAGACCAAGTAGTAGTGGTAATAAGAGCCCTATTAGGCGTGGTAATAGTAGGCGTACTAGTAGTAGTAGTAATATTAGGTGGTGCAGTATTGGTAATAGTAGGCCTAGTACTAGTGGTAATAGTAGGTGTAGTAGTACTGGTAGTAGTAGGTCTAGTTTTTTTGGTAATAATAAGCCAATAGTAGACATAGTAGTAGTGGCAATAGTAGGCCTAGTATTATTGGTAGTAGTAGGCCTAGTCTTTGTGGTAATAGTAGGCCTAGTAGTAGTGGTAATGGTAGGCCTAGTACTAGTGGTAATAATAGGCCTACTTTCTGTTTTAATTGTAGGCGTACTAGTATTGGTAATAATAGGCCTAAAAGTAGTGGTAATATTAGGCCCAGTATTAGTGGTAGTATTGGACCTAGTTTTTGTGGTAATAGTAGGCCTAGTACTAGTAGTAATAGTAGGCCTATTTCTTGTGGTAATGGTATGCCTAGTAGTAATGGTAATAATAGGCATAGTAATAGTGGTAATAGTAGGCCTAGTTTGGTGGTATTAGTAGGTCTAGTAGTAGTTAGTAGTAGTGGTAATAATAGAGCAATCGGTAGTGATAATAGTAGGCCTAGTGCTAGTGGTCATAGTAGACCTAGTAGTAGTGGTAATAATAGGCCTTCTGTACTAACAACGTAACGAACGGATCAGCTAAAACTCAACACGAACTTGTGGAGGATATTTTAATCTTTTTACCAATTTATGTTTATTAGGAGTAATTTATTAAACATGGGATGTTATCTTGTTATCTTTGGAATCATCACTTCAGACTCAAAATTTTATTTTGCACTTTAATGGCTAATGTATATATATATATATATATATATATATATATATATATATATATATATATATATATATATATATATATATATAAAATATGATGGTGTAATCACACGAATAATTAGCAGGCTTTGTTTAATTTAAATTATTTTTGTGACAAAAAATATTTTCAATAGATGTTATTTCACTATATTTTGAACATATCTATTGATAATTTAACACAGTCTCATTTAATAGGGAAATATATAGAATAGGCATCAGTGTGTAAGAAAATACTGTATATATAACAGAAAATTTGCAACATTTGCGCAACTTTTTTTTAGTATGCCACATCAAAGTACAGGCAAAAACGTACAATACTAAAGTCGCTTTAAGGCACTCCTGACAGCTGAAAATGTTGAATTTTTCAATTTTTGGTTTTTCGTGGATTCGTGTTCTTTGAAATCTCCTCTTTTGAATGATATATGGTACATGTGAGTTTTCACAGTCCAATTAGCTTTAATAGTTTCGTCTTTATTTGTTTTGAATTTTGATCTTATGTTTTGAAGCAAGATTTGTAGGGATAACTCTGAAATTTTACTGGATATTTTTTGTGTTTAGTATTTATGTTATTAGGAGTAATTTATTAAACATGGGAAGAAACGAATACAAAGTTTAGTTTTATTGTTATCTTCCGAATGATCACTTCAAACTCACTTCAGTTCCTCTTTATTTCTTTTGAATTATGATCATATGTTTTGAAGCAATATTTGTAGGTATAACTCTGAAATTTTACTGGATATTGTTTGTGTTTAGTATTTATGTTATTAGGAGTAATTTATTAAACATTGGAAGAAACGAATACAAAGTTTACTTTTATTGTTATCTTCGGAATGATCACTTCAGACTCAAAAATTTATTTTCCAATTTAATGGCTAATATAAGTAATATGACGGTGTAATCACACGAATAATTAGCGGGCTTTATTTAATTTAAATTAGTTTTGTGGCAAAAATATTTTCTACAGCTGTTATTTCACAATATTTTGTTCATATCTAATGATAATTTAGCACAGTCTCATTTAGTAGGGAAGTATATATATTAGGTAGCAGTATGTAAGAAAATACTGTATATATAACACAAAATTTGCAACATTTGCGCAACTTTTATCTCTCGGGAATGGTACGAGTAGACTAATTTTAACTATATATACACAATCTGCCCACTATGGGAGTTAACGCAAAACCGGGGTATGGCCAGACCTCGGTAGCCTACTTGTGGCTGAGACGGCCTTGCCTGCTGGGTGGCTGTGGTCTGCTCTTGAAGGGTTAGCAACTAACCAGTGACATGGAGAGGGTTTGAAGCCCCCATTGATCGGTGAACGTGACTAGCCGCCCTTGGAGCGGACTACGGTTGAGATGGGACGGGTACTATGCAACGGCGTAGGCTCTGGATAAGGACGGGGTAAGTCTGTACAGCGACAGGGAGCATAATGCAATGATTGCAACTTATTTGTTTCTCTATTACAGTATTCAATATATGAAACTATTACAGTAAACCATGTACAGTAGCGTGCAAATTCATCCGAACACGACATATTTTTACATTTTCTGTCATTGTTGGCCTCACAGCTGCTAATACCGCTTTAATTGACATCTGTAGTACGTGCAATTCCATTGTTGAAGGTCTGTCATTATTTTTTTTTTTATAATATGTGACATTTTGCCTGTCGTTTTGTACTTATAAGCATTTCATTTGTGTTGATGACTTAATACTGCAATCCTGTGTACATTCTGTCGTCTTCACAAATGGATACAACTCCACGAAAACGGTCTAAAATTATAACATTAGCAGATCATTCTTCTATGACACAGAGACAAATTGCTGCAGAATGTCACATCTGTTTGGCTACTGTTACTTCGATCATAAAACGATACAGTGCGACTGGATCCATCACACCCCAGATAAAAGGAAACTGTGGCCGGAAGAGGAAGACTTCACCTGCAGATGATCGTTTAATTGTCAGGAAAAGGAAATTAATCCTATACTAACTGCCGTCGACTTAACCCGCCAGTTAATGGCTACCACTGGAGCGAATATTCACGTCACAACAGTGCGGCGTAGGCTTTTGGATGCTGGATGAAGGGCTCGTAAGAATATTAAGAAACAACTGCTAACCACTGTTTGTGCAAAAGACGCTTAATGTGGGCAAAATTACTTCAACACTGGACAGTGAATGACTGGAAGAATGTACTTTTTTCCGATGAGTCTCATTTCGAGGTCCATGGCCACCGTGTTTCTTACGTACGGAAAGGATCCGAAAAAGTAACAGCAGCTCATCTCCAACAAGCACCCAAGTATTCCCCTAAAGTAATGTTTTGGGATTGTTTTACACATGAAGGGCCTGGAGCATTAATACCTATCAAGGGAATGATGAATTCTGACAAATATATTCACTTATAGGAAACCAGGATCGTACCCCAACTGCAAAAATCATTTCCGGTTTGCAGAGGTGTGTTCCAACAAGACCTGGCCATGCCATACATCTCGAAAAGCTGCAGATTCTTCAACAAGAAGAATATTAAGTTACTCATCTGGCCAGGCAACTCACCCGACATCAACCCCGTTGAGAACTTGTGGTCAATTTGCAAAAGAAGAATGCAAAAAATGGATTGTTCTACAAAGGAGAACATGGTATCTGCCCTCATTGGTGTATGCTTTCGCGATGAAGAAATGAAGAATATTTGTGGTAAATTAGTGGAATCCTTGCCAAATCGTCTCAGAACTGTTATTAGGAACAAGGGAGGCCACAGAGATTAGTGAGTTATGTCTTAGATTCCTTTTTTATCACGTTTGAGTGTTTTGCATATGTAATTACAATGTTCGGATTAATTTGCACGCTCCTGTATATGACAAAAAAGGTTTAATATTTTCAAAGAAAATAAAAGTTTTAATATTTTGGATTATTTGAACGTTTTTCTGTAAGTTTGGTTTCTTCCTTAGAAAATAAGGTGTTTTTCAGGTTCTATTACACATAGGACATTGAAATTTTCACAGCACGTTGCCACAAGCCCTGTCCCTAATTCAACATGAGATTTTCAATAAATCTCAATTATGAAAATAATTATGTACTGATATATATTGAAAATTGTAGTTAAAAGTTATACCGGTACAAAAAAAAAAAATATGTTTAATGTACTATGCACTTTTCCTTCAATTGGCAGTGATAAATTCAGGTCAGTATATGTAACAATAACGTGTAAAAAATCAAGTGCCTACTACTATCGGTTTCTGAGAAAAGCTGCATGAAATATAATGAATTTAACATAGCCGAGACAGGGCGTACCGGATCCCCTTAAGGACATAATAATAATAATAATAATAATAGATATTTACTGTAATATTTAAAATGATATATATTTCAGTCTTTTCATGCAAAGGAGGAGGAAGTTATATGGCGCTTAGAAAATATTTAGTTGTGAAATATGAGATCATATAAATTCTGGAAAGTGATTTAAAATATAATGAGAATAAATTTTATCATAAACAATCTATTCATTCTGTAGTTGATGACCACCAATTTAGAGGTCAGTACAGACTCTTTAAAATAATTAGTAGCGGTAATAGTAAGACTAGGAGTATTGGTAATGGTAGGCCCAGAAGTAGTGTTAATAGCAGGCCTAGTATTAGTGGTAATAATAGACCTAGTAGTAGTGGTAATAATAGTCCTAGTAGTAGTGGAAAATGGGCCTAGCATTAATGGTAATAGGAGGCCTAGTTTTGGTACTATTAGTAGGCCTAGTAGTAGTGGTAATATTAGGTCCAGTAGTAGTGGTAATAATAGACCAAGTAGTAGTGTGGCTTAGGCCTAGAAGTAGTGGTAACAGTAGGCCTAGTAGTAATGGTAATAGGTGTAGTAGTAGTGGTAGTAGTAGGTCTAGTTTTTGTGGTAATAGTAGGTCTATTTTTGTGGCAATATTAGATGTAGTAATAGTGGTAAAAGTAGGCCTAGTAGTAGTGGTAATAATAGGCCTAGTTTTGGTTTTATAGTACGCCTAGTAGTAATGGTAATAATAGGCCTAATAGTATTGGTAATAGTAGGCACGGTATTAGTGGCAGTAGTGGGCCTAGTATTTGTGGTAATAGAATGCCTATTTTTGTGGTAATAGTAGGCCTAGTAGTAATGGTAATAATAGACCTAGTAGTAATGGTAATAGTAGGTCCATTTTGGTGGTATTAGTAGGCCTAGTAGTAGTTAGTAGTAGTGGTAACAATAGACTTATTGGTAGTGATAATAATATGCCTAGTACTAGTGGTCATATTAGACATAGTAGTAGTGGTATTAATAGGCGTAGGCAGGCCATGAGCTATGTTTTCACTAATTTCTTTGCATTTAATACAACCTAAAACTCGACATGCGTACAGTACAATACTGAAATTACATGATTAATTTATTTATTCTGAAACAAAACAGTTTTAGACAGACATAGTCTGAGGAATTTCTTGTGCACTCTGCTGTTATAATCCACTGTAATATGATGGCACATAAACCTTTATCCAGCACCTTGCTAATCAATATTGGAAGAAAAACTTATGAAACTGTTTGTTTCAAAATAATTGAATGTAATTACACAATAATATATAAATAACTCAGTGCATTATTTCTATTGTCATTAATATTAAAATCAAGTGTAACTTGCAAATGGAACAATAAATTTAAAGTGAAAACAACATATCTACAACACAGTTTTTTGATGTAACACTTAGCTTAAACACAAAAGACTTGTTGAGAAGATGTAAACATACTCTAATAAAAACCAGGTATCACATATGTCCCACACAATCACATAGGCGTTAACAGTGATAGTGTTTCAGTTGTTGCAAAACTTCTTTTGCATTTATCTCAAAACATGAATTTTGTAGATACGTCGTTATGACTCTAAAACCCCGAATTGTAAATACATTATTGAAGGAAGGTGTAGCAGTCGAGAATCTTTCGTGTGATCATATCTATTGATAATTTAGTACAGTCTCATTTAGTAGAGAAATATATAGATTAGGTATCAGTATGTAAGAAAATACTGTAATATAACTGAATATTTCCAACTTTTGCGCAACTTTTATCCCTCGCGAGTAGTACGCGTAGACTAACTTTAACTATATATACACAATCTGCGCACTATGTAAGTTCAGGCAAAACCGGGGTATGGCCAGACCTCGGTAGCCTACTTGTGGCTGAGATGGACGTGCCTGCTGGTTGGCTGTGGTCCGCTCTTGAAGGGATAGCATCTAACCAGTGACATGGAGAGGATTTGAAACCCCCCCCAAATTGATCGGTGAACATGAGTAGCCGCCCCTAGAGCGGACTACGGTCGAGATGGGACCGGTACCATGAAACGGCGTAGGCTCTGGATTAGGACGGGGTACGACTGTACAGCCACAGGGAACATTTTGCAATGATTGCAGCTTATTTTTTTCTCTATTACAGTATTCAATACATGAAACCCATAAAGTATACAATATATATGACAAAAAAGTTTTAATATTTTGAAAGAAAATAAGAGTTTTAATATTTTGGATTATTTGAACGTTTTTCTTTAAGTTTGGTTTCTTCTTTACAAAATGCAGTTTTTTTCAGCTTCTATTACACATATAACTTTGAAATTTTTGTGGTAATAGTACACCCAGTAGTAATGATAATAATAGCCATAATAGTGCTGGTAATAGTAGGCCCATTATTAGTGGTAGTAGTGGGCCAAGGACATAATAATAGATATTTACTGTAATATTTAAAGTGATCTATATTTCACTCCTTTCATGCAAAGGAAGAGTAAGGTGGTGTTGCTTAGAAAATATTTAGTGGTGAAATAAGAGATCATAAAAATTCTGGAAAGTGATTTAAAATATAATGTGAGTAAATTTTATCATAAAACAAACTATTCATTTTGTACTTGATGACCATCAATTTAGAGGTAAGTACAGACTTTTTAATGCAATTAATAGCGGCAATATTAAGCCTAGGAGTATTGGTAATAGTAGGCCTAGTAGTAGTGGTAATAGTAGGCCTAGTATTAGTGGTAATAATAGGCCTAGTAGTAGTGGAAATAGGCCTAGCAGTACTGGTAATAGTAGGCCTAGTTTTGGTAGTATTAGTAGGCCTAGTATTAATGTTAATAGTAGGTCTATTAGTGGTAATAATAGACCTAGTACTGGTGTAATAGTAGGCCTATAAGTAGTGGTAATAGTACGCCTAGTAGTAGTGTCATAATAGGTCTAGTAGTAGTGGTAATAATAGACCTAATAGTATTGGTATTGTTAGGCCTAGTATTAGTCGTAGTAGTAGGCCTAGTTTTTGTGGTAATATTAGGCCTAGTAGTAGTGGTAATAATAGGCCTAGTAGTAGTAGTGGTAATAATAGCCCTAGTTTTTGTGGTAATAGTACGCCTAGTAGTAATGATAATAATAGATCCAATATTGGGCCTAGTATTATTGGTAGTAGTGGGCCTAGTTTGTTTGGTAATAGTAGGCCTAATAGTAGTGATAATAATAGGCCTAGTTGTAATAGTAATAATAGGCCAAGTAAGTAGTAGTTGTAATAGTAGACCTAACTTGGTGGTATTAATAGGCCTAGTAGTAGTTAGTAGTAGTGGTAATAATAGACTTATTGGTAGTGATAATAGTAGGCCTAATACTAGTGGTCATAGTAGACCTAGTAGTAGTGGTAAGAATAGCCCTAGTAGGCTTGGTAATAGTAGGCGTAGTAGTAGTAGTAATAGTAATAGTAGAAGTTGCAGTTGTGGTAATTGTAGGCCTAGTAGTAGTGGTAATAGTAGGTGTAGTAGTAGTGGTAGTAATAGGTCTAGGTTTATGGTAATAGTAGGTCTAGTTATTTTGTGCAATATTAGACATAGTATTAGTGGCCATAGTAGGCCTAGTATTAGTGATAGTAGTAGGCCTAGTTCTTGTGGTAATAGTAGGCCAGGTAGAATTGGTAATAGTAGGCCTAGTAGTATTGGTAATAATAGGTCTAGTTTTTATCTTAATAGTACGCCTAGTAGTAATGGTAATGATAGGCCTAATAGTAGTGGTAATAGTAGGCCCAGTATTAGTGGCAGTAGTGGGCTTATTTTTTGTGGTAATTATAGGCCTATTAGTAGTGGTAATAGTAGGCCTAGTAGTAATGGTAATAATAGACCTAGTAGTAGTGGTAATAGTAGGCCTGCTTTGGTGGTATTAGTAGGCCTAGTAGTAGTTAGTAGTAGTGGTAATAATAGACCTGTTGGTAGTGATAATTGTAGGCCTAGTACTAGTGGTCATAGTAGACCTAGTAGTAGTGGTAATAATAGGCCTAGGCAGGCCATGAGCTATATTTTCACTAATTTCTTTGCATTTAAACAACCTAAAACTCGACGTGCATACTGTACAATACTGAAATTACATGATTAATTCATTTTTTTTCTGAAACAAAACAGTTTTAGACAGATATAATCTGAGAATTTTCTTATGCACTCTGCTGTTATAATCCACTGTAATATGATGGCACATAACCCTTTATCCAGCACCTTGCTAATCAATATTAGAAGAAAGACTTATGAAACTGTTTGTTTCACAATAATTGGATGTAATTAGACAATAATATATAAATAACTCAGTGCATTATTTCAATTGTCATTAACCCATTTTAACCTAGCGTTACCATATGGTAACGCAGTGCAGAAAGTAATATAACTTGCCTCATACCCGTCCTTAATTAATAAAAATGGAATTTTTCTTTGTGAATCCAAGCTACATGATTGGTTCTTTCTTATTACATTATGGAATCACAATTTTATTATAGCAGTTGGGCAAGAGCAGCTGCGCGATTTAGATGTTCCTTTCTCAGCAGCAATTTTGGATAGCAACAAGAAGTAAGATCATTTTTTTGTTACTTTGTTTAACTTGATTGTAATGTTGGTTGTGGTATTTTACTTATTGTTGAGTGAGTATTCGTGTACATCAAGCACAAGTTTACAATCCGTAACATTATTGTGGATATAATACAATGTTTCTTACGTTACCATATGGTAACGCTAGGCTAATATGTTGTCACTCATTCTTTGTGCTCTCTTGCTACTAACAGTAAGCTGGAGGAGTTACAGGAAAGTACAAGTAACAAAATGAATGTTACAAACAGGTGCGTGGAAGTGCATGAGATACTTTGGGAATTAGAAATTAAAAATTAGAGCATTCTACATAGAGCCATCAAAGCACAACTTTGTATCTGACGAGAACTCTGCAAATGTAGAGGGTGGCATGTTCGACATCCTAAGTGGAAGGAAACTGAGTACTGAAGCTGGAGTTAATTTTGTTAATAGCGACAGAATAGGTGGACCAGACGATATTCCTTTCATAAATAAGAGGAAGTTGAAGAGTTATCTCTGATAGAAAGAGAATGATACCGTCAACATTGCAATGTGTGGAAATGGTGCCATTAGGGAAACGTAAGTGGTTAGAACAGTATGTTATAACAGTTCAATCGATTTCTCCTGAGAGTGACTTTTAAAGACGAGATGTGACAAATTTTGTTTTCTTTATAAAAATTCACTTTATCTATGGAAAAACTGTTTTAGCCCATTTTCACATGGTAGTTAGATGTAGCTATACAAAATGCTTGGCAGCCAAGTAGAAGATCTGGCTCACCATTGAATGAATTAGAATTCAAATGGGAGATTTGAAGAAGTCGGGAGCACCCCAAAAACCTAGGGGTGACCATCTAATTCCAAATACAGCGATATTGGAGCTACGAGACGTGTCCAAAAAGTAAGTTTCCCTGCGGCCTTTTGCAGAAATAAAATACAATTTTATGGAAAGATTTATTCGAACAGATACAGGAGTTGTTGAGCTATTTCTTCAACATATTTCCACCTGAATGGAGACTTTTTGATATTGTGGTATCAACAGGGAGGTGCAAACGGCTGTCACACACTGGTTCCGATTCCAGGCGGGAGACTTCTACGAGGGACAAAAGTTGATCCCACTGTGTGACAAATGTCTCAGTTCCGGTGGGAAATATGTTGAAAAATAGTTCAACAATTTCTGTATCTGTTCCAATAAATCTTTTCATGAAATTGTGTTTTCTTTCTGTAAACAGCTCCGGGTAAACTTACTTTCTGGACGTCACTCGCAGAACATCTAATTATATAAGATACGATGGAATGGAGCATTACTGATTCCGATACCCAGAGACAAAAGACAGCGATGTGCTAGTGAAAATGCTCTTCTGGCATAGTTTTCTCAAAATTAGATGTAGGTTTCTGCAGCCCATGGTTTTTTGTCATATCATAAAAAATGTTTTACCTTACTACCGAAAGATGTGAAAATCGCACAAAAAACTAATGTAAAACGTTATGTTACGAAAATGTGTTTTGTTCATACGAGTATATTGTGACAATAATTCTATTGCGTATATTTGTTCAGGTATTGTGAAAGTAATTTTCTTATTTTTGTATTATTTGTATAGAGTGTGGTATTGTGTGGGGCAGAAACGTGGACTTTACGATGAAGTGAAGAGAAACGAATAGATACATTTGAAATGTGAATAAGGAGAAGAATGGAACGTGTTAAGTGGACAGACAATAAGAAATGAAGCCGTGTTGGAAAGAGTGGGTGAAGAAAGAATGATGCTGATACAGATTACGAAGAGGAAGAGGAATTAGTTGGGTCACTGGTGAGAGGATACTACCTACTGAAGGATGCACTGGAAGGAATGGTGAACGGGAGTGAATGGTGAAGAGTTCGGAACAGAAGAAGATATCAGATGATAGACGACATGAAGATATATGGATCATATGAGAAGACAAACAGGAAGGCAGAAGATAGGAAACATTGGAGAATGCTGAGTGTGCAGTGAAAGATCTGACATTGGACAGAACACTGAATGAGTGATGAATATATTATTTGTATGCTAAAGTTCAGTTAAGTTCAACAAATTGCTTTAATTAAGTTATTATAAGGCAACAACTCATTCTGTAAGATTTGACAACATAATGACCTAGCATTACCATATGGTAACGCCCTGTACTTCCACATATTCGCTTCAACAATGGAAAACAAAAGCATTGTTGTGTTCAATTACATCCATTTAATTAGTCTATAAGGAAATAAACGAAAAACTTGACGAAAAATAATTCAGGCTTTTAATGGTTAATATTAAAATCAAGTGTAACTTGCAAAACGAACAATTCATTTAAAGTCAAAAAACCGTATCTACAACACAGTCCTTTTTATGTAACACTTATCTTAAACATAAAAAAAATTGTTGAGCGGATGTAAACATACTCTAATAACAACCAGTTACCACATATGTCGCACACAATAACATAGGCGTTAACAGTGATAGTGTTTCAGTTGTTGCAAAACTCCATTTGCATTTATCTCAAAACATGAATTTTGTAGATACGTCGTTATGACTCTAAAACCCCGAATTGTAAATACATTATTGAAGGAAGGTGTAGCAGTCGAGAATCTTTCGTGTGATTATATCTATTGATAATTTAGTACAGTCTCATTTAGTAGGGAAATATATAGATTAGCTTTCAGTGTGTAAGAAAATACTGTATATATAACAGAAAATTTGCAACATTTGCGCAACTTTTACCTCTCGCGAGTAGTACGCGTAGACTAACTGTAATTATATATACACCATCTGCGCACTATGCAAGTTAAGGCATAACCGGGGTATGGCCGGACCCCGGTAGCATACATTTGGCTGAGATGGACGTGATTGCATGGGTGCCTTTGGTCAGCTCTTGAAGGATAGCATCTAACCAGTGACATGGAGAGTGTTTGAACCCCCCCATTGATCGGTGAACATGAGTAGCCGCCCCTGGAGAGGGGTACGTTCGAGATGGGACCGGTACCATGAAACGGCGTAGGCTCTGTATTAGGACGGGGCACGTTTGTACTGCCACAGGGCGAATTTTGCAATGATTGTAGCATATTTTTTTCTCTATTACAGTATTCAATATATGAAACCAATAAAGTATACAATATATGTGACAAAAAAGATTTAATATTTTGAAAGAAAATAAAAGTTCTAATATTTTAGATTATTTGAACGTTTTTCTGTAAGTTTGGTTTTTTCCATGCAAAATGCAGTTTTTTCAGCTTCTATTACACATAGAACTTTGAAATTTTTGTGGCAATGTTACGCCTAGTAGTAATGGTAATAATAGACCTAACAGTAATATTAATAGAAGGTCCAGTATTAGTGGTAGTATTGTGCCTAAGACATAATAATAAATATTTACTGTAATATATAACATGATCTATATTTCAGTCCTTTCATGCGAAGGAAGAGGAAGGTAATGGTGCTTAGAAAATATTTAGTGGTGAAATAGGAGATCATAAAAATTATGGAAAGTGATTTAAAATATAATGAGAATAAATTTTAACATAAAAAATCTATTCAATGTGTACTTGATGACAATCAATTTAGAGGTCTGTACAGACTTTTTATTACAATTAGTAGCGGTGATAGTAAGCCTGGGAGTATTGGTAATAGTAGGCCTATTAGTAGTGGTAATAGTAGGCCTAGTAGTAATGGTAATAATAGGCCTAGTAGTAGTGGAAATATGCCTTGCAGTACTGGTAAAAGGAGGTATAATTTTGGTAGATTTAGCAGGCCTAGTAGTAGTGATAATATTAGGTAAAGTAGTAGTGGTAATAATGGACCTTGTAGTAGGGTAATAGTAGGCCTAGAAGTAGTTGTAATAATACGCCTAGTAGTAGTGGTATAATAGATCTAGTAGTAGACTTAATAATAGACCTAATAGCAGTGGTAATAATCGCGCTAGTAGGCGTGATAATAGTATGCGTAGTAGTACTAGTAATAGTAGGAGTTGCAGTAGTGGTAATAGTAGGCCTAGTAGTAGTGGTAATAGTAGGTGTAGTAGTTGTGGTAGTAGAAGGTATATTTTTGTGCTAATAGTAGGTCTAGTTTTTGTGGCAACAGTAGACATAGAAGTAGTAGCAATAGTATGCCTAATATTAGTGGTAGTTGTAGGCCTAGTTTTTGTGGAATAGTAGGCCTAGTAGTAGTGGTAATATTAGGCCTAGTAGTAGTGGTAATAATAGGCCTAGTATTTGTGGTAATAGTACGCCTAGTAGTAATGGTAATAATAGGCCTAATAGTAGTGTTAATAGAAGGCCCAGAATTAGTGGTAGTAGTGGCCTATTTTATGTGGTAATACTAGGCCTAGTAGTAGTGGTAATAATAGGCCTAGTAGTAATGGTAATATTAGGCCTAGTTTTTGTGGTAATAGTAAGCGTAGTAGTAATGGTAATAATAGGCCTAATAGTAGTGGTAATAGTAGGCCCAGTATTAGTGGTAGTAGTGGGGCTAGTACTTGTGGTAATAGTAAGCCTATTATTGGTAATAGTACGCCTAGTAGTAATGGTAATAATATGCCTAGTAATAGTGGTAATAGTAGGCCTAGTAGTAGTTAGTAGTAATGGTAATAATAGACCAATTGTTAATGATAATAGCAGGCCTAGTAATAGTGATCATAGTAGACCATGTAGTAGTGGTAATAATAGATCTAGTAGGCGTGGTAATAGTAAGCGTAGTAGTAGTAGTAATAGTAGGATTTGCAGTAGTGGTAATAATAGGTGTAGTAGTGGTAGTAGTAGGTCTAGATTTTGTTGTAATAGTAGGTCTAGTTTTGTGGCAATAATAGACATATTAGTAGTGGCAATAGTAAAACTAGTATTATTAGTAGCTGTAGGCCTAGTTTTTGTGGTGATAGTAGGCCTAGTAGTAGTGGTAATAGTAGGCCAATAGTAGTGGTAATTATAAGCCGATTTTTTGTCTTAATATTACGGCTATTAGCAATGGTAATATTAGGCCTAATAGTGGTACTAGTAGGCCCAGTATTAGTGGTAGTAGAGGGCCTAGTTTTTGTGTTAATAGTAGGCCTAGTAGTAACGGTAATAGTAGGCCTAGTATTTGTGTTAATATTAGGCCTAGTGATAATGGTAATAATAGGCCTAATAGTTTTGGTAATATTAGGCCTAGTCTGGTGGTATTAGTAGGCCTATTAGTAGTTAGTAGTAGTGGTAATAATAGACCTATTGGTAGTGATAATAGTAGGCCTAGTACTAGTGGTCATAGTAGACCTAGTAGTAGTGGTAATAACAGGCCTAGCCACGCCATCAGCTATATTTTCACTAATATCTTTGTATTGAATACAACCAAAAACTCGAAGTGCATACTGAACAATACTGAAATTATTGATCAATTCATGTATTGTGAAACGAAACAGTTTTAGACAGATATTGTCTCAGGATTTTCTTATGCACTCTGCTTTTATAATCCACTGTAATATGATGGCACATAACTCTTTATCCAGCACCTTCCTAATAAATATTAGAAGAAAGAATTATGAAACTGTTTGTTTCACAATAATTGGATGTAATTACACAATAATATATAAATAACTCAGTGCATTATTTATAATGTCATTAATATTAAAATCAAGTGTAACTTGCAAAACGAACAATTTATTTAAATTCAAGACAACGGATCTAAAACACAGTAAATTTTTCTCATGTAACACTTAGCTTAAACACAAAAAAATTGTTGAGCGAATGTAAATATACTCTAATAACAACAAGTTATCATTTATGTCGCACACAGTAACATAGGCGTTAACAGTTATAGTGTTTCATTTGTTGCAAAACTTCTTTTCCATTCATCTCAAAACATGAATTTTGTAGATACGTCATTATGACTCTAAACCTCCGAATTATACTTACATTATTCAAGGAATGTGTAGCAGTCGAGAAACTTTCGTGTGATCATATGTATTGATAATTTAGTACAGTCTCATTTAGTAGGGAATTATATATAGATTAGGTATCAGTATGTAAGAAAATATTCTATATAAAACAGAAAATTTGCAAAATTTGCGCAACTTTTAACTCTCGGGAGTAGGACGCGCAGACTAACTTTAACTATATATTAACAATCTGCGCACTATGCAAGTTTAGGCAAAACCGGGGTATGGCCTACTTCTGGCTGAGATGGACGTGCCTGCTTGGTGGCTGTAGTCCGTTCATGAATGGTTAGCATCTATCCAGTGACATGGAGAGGGTTTGAAACCCCCATTGATCGGTGAACATGACTAGCCGCCCCTGGAGAGGACTACGTCGAGATGGGAACGGTACCATGAAACGGCGTAGGTTGTGGATTAGGACGTGGTACGGCTGTAGAGCCACAGGGAGCATTTTGCAAAGATTGCAACTTATTTTCTTCTCTATTGCAGTATTCAATATATGAAACACATACAGTATATAATATATATATATATATATATATATATATATATATATAACAAAAAAGGTTTAATATTTTGAAAGAAAATAAAAGTTTAAATTTTTGGATTATTTGAACGTTTATCTGCAAGTTTGGTTTCTTCCTTACAAAATGCAGTTTTTTCAGCTTTTATTACACACAGAACTTTCAGAGTTTTGTGGTAATAGTACGCCTAGTAGTATTGGTAATAATAGGCCTAATAGTGTTGGTAATAGTAGGCCCAGTATTAGTGGTTGTAGTGAGCCTAGGACATAATAATAGATATTTACTGTAATATTAAAAATGATGTATATTTCAGTCCTTTCATGCAAAAGCAAGAGGAAGGTATATGGTGCTAGGAAATATTTAGTGGTGAAATAGGAGATCATAAAAATTCTGGAAAGTAATTTAAAATATAATGAGAATAAATTTTAACATAAAACAATCTATTCATTGTGTAGTTGATGACCATCAATTTAGAGGTCAGTACAGACATTTTATTACAATTAGTAGCGGTGATATTAAGGCTGGGAGTATTGGTAATAGTAGGCCTAGTAGTAGTGGTAATAGTAGGCCTAGTAGTAGTGGTAATAATAGCCCTAGTAGGAGTAGAAATAGGCCTAGCACTACTGATAAAAGGAGGCCTAGTTTTGGTAGTTTTAGTAGGCCTAGTAGTAGTGGTAATTGTAGGTATAGTAGTAGTGGTAATAATAGACCTTGTAGTAGTGTAATAGTAGGCCTCGAGGTAGTGGTAATAATACGCCTAGTAGTAGTGGTATAAGAGGTCTAGTAGTAGACTTAATAATAGACAGTAGATAAGAAATGGTGGGTACCATCTGGCTCCCAATGGCTCCCCAAGTGACGTCATAGTACTAACTGGCTCGCATGTGACGTCATAGTGGGCGTGGCCAAAGTATGGCGTCAGAAGTGGGCGTGGCCAAAGTATGACGTCAGAAGTGGGCGTGGCAAAATTATGAACTCACGGAGGGGGTGAGGGGCTTAAATTATGACGTAAGAAAGGTGTGTAACTTAAATTACGTCATAAGAGTTCAAGGTTAAAGTGTGATGTCATGCACATGTTTATGACATGGCATGTTTATCTCCTCAATGTGGAAATTATGATGTAAGAAAGGGGCGTAACGTCATAAATGGCAATCTAAGAGTTCAAGGTTAAAGTGTGACGTGCAGGTATGTTGTGGCATGACTAGTTCATACATGTTTGTCTCATCAATGTTGCTATGTGTGCAAATATAATGCTGAGTCATATCCGACAATTGTTCTCAGGTGAAAGACACAAGTTCATACATGTTTGAAAACTGCTATGTGTGCAAATATTATGCTGAGTCACTCGCCTGCTATGTATGCAAGGTCACATCCGGCGAGTGTCCAAGAATTAATCTATCACACTTAAACACATACATTCTTTTTCTTAAGATTCTAATGTAATGGTAATTTAATTGATGGGGAATGGGTGTTGGAATGTGGGACATAAATGGATAAAAAATTAATCTAGCACACTTGTAAATTAAACAGGATGTGGCTGAAGTTGGAAATGGGGGAGGGGGGTAATAATTTGAAATACACACGGCATAACTTAAAGTGTGACGTCATTCACAAGTGCAGGTTGGGGCGTAACGTAATAATTTGAATTACATATGTTCATACAAGATTGTATAGTTGAAATACACAAGTTCATACGTGTCTGAGATTTCATCTACACAATGATGTGATTACACGTGCAAATATTATGCAATCTCACATCCGGTGATGCAATTGTTGAGTAATAATAAAAGCATGTTTTTGAAGCAACGTGTCATATTACACAAATATTGCATGATGCAAATAATATGCAAGCTATTAATTCACATCCGGTGAAGACGCAAGTGCTGAATAATGGCCAGCTGTCCAATGGATGTCCTGAAACTGGTTGTACTTTAAGCCAATTGTTGAGTAATTGATAAAAAAATATTAAGATTCTAATGTACTGGTAATTGAATTGATAAATAGTAATGGGAAATGGAAATTGGAATGCGGAAATTATTGATGGCGTAAATGGTTGTACTTTAAGCCAATTTATAAAAAAATTAATCTAGCACACTTGTAAATTAAACACATACATTCTTCTCATATTATTATTATTCCAATGTAATACATTTTGAGTGGTTTGTTTAGCGTAGTTATTTTAAGCCATACATTATTACCAACATTAAATTCATCAGAATGTGACATTATTATGATTTAGAGCAGTAATTGTGGCAGATAAATCAATGTAGATGTATATGTTGTGTAATGCATAAGCGTGCAAATATTATGTATTACATTGGAATAATAATAATATGTGAAGAATGTATGTGTTTAATTTACAAGTGTGCTAGATTAATTTTTTTTTAAATTGGCTTAAAGTACAACCATTTACTCCATCAATAATTTCCGCATTCCAATTTCCATTTCCCATTACTATTTATCAATTCAATTACCAGTACATTAGAATCTTAATATTTTTTTATCAATTACTCAACAATTGGCTTAAAGTACAACCAGTTTCAGGACATCCATTGGACAGCTGGCCATTATTCAGCACTTGCGTCTTCACCGGATGTAAATTAACACCTTGCATATTATTTGCATCATGCAATATTTGTGTAATATGACACGTAGCTTCAAAAACATGCTTTTATTATTACTCAACAATTGCATCACCGGATGTGAGATTGCATAATATTTGCACGTGTAATCACATCATTGTGTAGATGAAATCTCAGACACGTATGAACTTGTGTATTTCAACTATACAATCTTGTATGAACATATGTAATTCAAATTATTACGTTACGCCCCAACCTGCACTTGTGAATGACGTCACACTTTAAGTTATGCCGTGTGTATTTCAAATTATTACCCCCCTCCCCCATTTCCAACTTCAGCCACATCCTGTTTAATTTACAAGTGTGCTAGATTAATTTTTTATCCATTTATGTCCCACATTCCAACACCCATTCCCCATCAATTAAATTACCATTACATTAGAATCTTAAGAAAAAGAATGTATGTGTTTAAGTGTGATAGATTAATTCTTGGACACTCGCCGGATGTGACCTTGCATACATAGCAGGCGAGTGACTCAGCATAATATTTGCACACATAGCAGTTTTCAAACATGTATGAACTTGTGTCTTTCACCTGAGAACAATTGTCGGATATGACTCAGCATTATATTTGCACACATAGCAACATTGATGAGACAAACATGTATGAACTAGTCATGCCACAACATACCTGCACGTCACACTTTAACCTTGAACTCTTAGATTGCCATTTATGACGTTACGCCCCTTTCTTACATCATAATTTCCACATTGAGGAGATAAACATGTCATGCCATTACATACCTGCATGACATCACACTTTAACCTTGAACTCTTATGACGTAATTTAAGTTACACCCCTTTCTTACGTCATAATTTAAGCCCCCCACCCCCTCCGTGATGTCATACTTTAGCCACGCCCACTTCTGACGTCATACTTTGGCCACGCCCACTTCTGACGCCATACTTTGGCCACGCCCACTATGACGTCACATGGGAACCAGTTAGTACTATGACGTCACTTGGGGAGCCATTGGGAGCTAGATAGTACCCACCATTTCTTATCTACTATAGACCTAATAGCAGTGGTAATAATAGCGATAGTAGGCGTGATAATAGTAGGCGTAGTAGTAGTAATAGTAGGGGTTACAGTAGTGGTAATAGTAGGCTTATTGGTAGTGGTAATAGTAGGTTTAGTAGTAGGGGTACTAGTAGGTCTAGTTTTGAGGCAATATTAGACATAGTAGTAGTGGCAATAGTAGGCCTAGTGATAGTGGTAGTAGTAGGCCTAGCTTTTGTGGTAATAGTAGTCCGAATAGTAGCGGTAATAATAGGCCTAGTTTTTGTGTTAATGGTACGCCTAGTAGTAATGGTAATAATAGGCCTAATATTCGTGGTAATAGTAGGCCCAGTATTAGTGGTAGTAGTGGGCCTATTTTTGCGGTAATAGTAGGCCTAGTAGTAGTGGTAATAGTAGGCCTAGTATTTTGATAATAGTAGGCCAAGTAGTAATGGTAATAATAGGCTTAGTAGTAGTGGTAATAGTAGGCCTAGTTTGGTGGTAGTATTAGGCCAAGTAGTAGTTAGTAGTAGTGGTAATAAATGAATTATTGGTAGTGATAATATTAGGCGTAGTACTAGTGGTCATAATAGACCTAGTAGTAGTGGTAATAATAGGCCTAGCTAGGCCGTCAGCTATATTTTCACTAATTTCTTTGCATTTAATACAAACAAAACCTCGAAGTGCATACTGTACAAAACGGAAATTACATGATTAATTCTTTTATTCTGAAACAAAACAGTTTTAGACAGATATAGTCTGAGGATTTTCTTATGCACTCTGCTATTATAATCCACTGTAATTGATGGCCCATACCCCTTACATACATTATTGAAACCAACCTTATAAACCTCATTAATGTGTTTCTGGAAAAATCTTTATCCAAGAAATATTCCGACATTCTGTAAACACATTCAAAGGAGGAAGTTTTTTTGGAACATTCTTCCAAATATTAAGATATGCATGCTCTCCTGAGCATCCTACAATAGTAGCTATGTTCGAACAATTATTTGCGGTGCAGTATTTCACTATTTTCTTATTATTTCCCTTGAAGTGTACTTATATTTATTCTTACTACTCAGTAAGCTTGAACTGCTCGCACTCCCGGCGAAGCATCAACTCCCTTTAATGGCGGCCGAACAGCGGTTCAATTTTGTACGCGAAACTAGCGCCGTTGGTGTCTCTAGTTATATATTACAAACTCTTTGACCTAGAGTCACTACGAGCGCTGTTCCTCGACAAAAAATTGAACATTTTCGCGCATCACCATCTTGAGAGTGAGTGCCACGTGACTACAATATGTTTACATCACGATTGCGCATAATTTGAAATAACATAGAAAGTTATTCAGTATTATTGAGTGTGTTAGGACTAAGTGCGTATTATTTGAAACAATAGTATGTTTGTATATAGTGTTTATATAGACTAAATGAATCGTAGTAGTGGTAATAGTAGGCCTAGTTTTTTGGTAATAGTAGGCCTAGTAGTAATGGTAATAATAGGTTTAGTAATAGTGGTAATAGTATGCCTAGTTTGGTGGTATTACTAGGCCTAGTAGTAGTTACTAGTAGTGCTAATAATAAACTTATTAGTAGTGATAATAGTAGGCCTAGTACTAGTGGTCATAGTAGACTTAGCACTAGTGGTATTAACAGTCCTAGCCAGGCCATCAGCTATATTTTCTCTAATTTCTTTGCATTTAATACAAAAAAACCTCTAAGTGCATACTGTACAATGCGGAAATTACATGATTAATTCTTTTATTCTGAAACAAAACAGTTTTAGACAGATATAGTCTGAGGATTTTCTTATGTACTCTGCTATTATAATCCACTGTAATATGTTGGGTCATAACCCTTACATACAATATTGAAACCAACCATATAAACCTGATGAATGTGGTTCTGGAAAAAAAATTTATCGAAGAAATATTCCGACATTCTGTAAACACATTCAAATGAGGAACTGCATTTGGAACATTCTTCCAAATATTAAGATATGCATGATCTCCTGAGCATCCTACAATAGTAGCTATGTTCGAACAATTATTTTCGGTGCAGTATTTCACCATTTTCTTATTATTTCCTTTGAACTGTACATATGTTTATTCGTACTCCTCAATAAGCTTGAACTTCTCGCACTCCCGGTGAAGCATCAACTCCCTTTAATGGCGCCCGAACAGCGGTTTAATTTTGTACTCGAAACTAGCGCCGTTAGTGTCTCTAGTTATATATTACTAACTCTTTCACCTAGACTAACTACGAGCGCTGTTCCTCGACCAAAAATTGAACAATTTCGCGCATCTCCAACTTGAGGGTGAGTGCCACGTGACCACAATATGTTTACATCACGATTCCGCATAATTTGAAATAACATAGAATGTTATTCAATATTATTGAGTGTGTTAGGAGTAAGTGCGTATTATTTTAATCAATAGTGTGTGTATATAGTATTTATATAGTCTAAACGAATCGTAGTAGTGGTAACAGTAGGCCTATTTTTTGTGGTAATAGTAGGCCTAGTAGCAATGGTAATAATAGACCTAGTAGTTTGGTAATAGTAGGCATATTTTGGTGGTATTAGTAGTTAGTAGTAGTGGTAATAATATACCTATTGGTAGTTATAATAGTAGGCCTAGTACTAGTGGTCATAGTAGACATAGTAGTAGTGGTAATAACAGGCCTAGCCAGGCCATCAGCTATATTTTCACTAATTTCTTTGCATCTAATACAACCTAAAACTCTAAGTGCATACTGTACAATACTGAAATTACGTGATAAATTCATGTATTGTGAAACAAAACAGTTTTAAACAGATATAGTCTGAGGATATTCTTATGCACTCTGTTATTATAATCCACTGTAATATGATGGCACAAAAGCCTTTATGCAGCACCTTGCTAATCAATATTAGAAGAAAGGCTTATGAAACTGTTTGTTTCACAATAATTGGATGTAATTACACAATAATATATAAATAACTCAGTGCATTATTTCTATTGTCATTAATATTAAAATCAAGTGTAACTTGCAAAACGAACAATTTATTTAAAGTCAAGACAACGTATCTACAACACAGTCCTTTTTTTCTCATGTAACACTTAGCTTAAACACAAAAAGATTGTTGAGCGGATGTAAACATACTCTAATAACAACCAGTTATCATATATGTCGCACACAATAACATAGGCGTTACCAGTGATAGTGTTTCAGTTGTTGCAAAACTTCTTTTGCATTTATCTCAAAACATGAATTTTGTAGATACGTCATTATGACTCTAAACCCCCGAATTATACCTACATTATTGAAAGAATGTGTAGCAGTCGAAAATTTTTCGTGTGATCATATGTATTGATAATTTAGTACAGTCTCATTTAGTAGGGAAATATATAGATTAGGTATCAGTATGTAAGAAAATACTGTATATATAACAAAAAATTTGCGCAACTTTTATCTCTCGCGAATAGTACACGTAGACTAACCTCAACTATATATACACAATCTGCGCAATATCCAAGTAAAGAAAAAACCGGGGTATGGCCAGACCACGGTAGCCAACTTGTGGCTGAGATGGACGTGCCTGCTGGGCGGCTGTGGTCCGCTCTTCAAGGGTTAGCATCTAACCAGTGTTATGGAGAGGGTTTGAACCCCCCATTGATCGGTGAACATGAGTAGCCGCCCCTGGAGCGGGCTACGGTTGAAATAGGACCGGTACCATGAAACGGCGTAGGCTGGATTAGGACGGGGTACGTTTGTACAGCCAAAGGGAGCATTTTGCAATGATTGCAACTTATTTTTTTCTATTACATTATTAAATATATGAAACCCATACAGTATAAAATATATATGACAAAAAAGGTTTAATATTTTGAAAGAAAATAAAAGTTTAAATTTTTTGGATTATTTGAACGTTTTTCTGTAAGTTTGGTTTTTTCCTTACAAAATGCAGTTTTTTCAGCTTCTATTACACACAGAACTTTGAAATTTTTGTGGTAATAGCACGCCTAGTAGTATTGCTAATAATAGGCTTATAGTGTTGGTAATAGTAGTCCCAGTATTAGTGATAGTAGTGGGCCTTGGACATAATAATAGATATTTACTGTAATATTAAGAATGATGTATATTTCAGTCCTTTCATGCAAAGGAAGAGAAAGGTATATGGTGCTTAGAAAATATTTAGTGGTGAAATAGAAGATCATAAAAATTCTGGAAAGTGATTTAAAATATAATGAGAATAAAATTTATCATAAAACAATCTATTCATTGCGTAGTTGATGACTATCAATTTAGAGATTAGTACATAATTTTAATAAAATTAGTAGCGGTAATAATAAACCTAGGAGTATTGGTAATAGTAGGCCTAGTAGTATTGGCAATAGTAGGCCTAGTAGTAGTGGTAATAATAGACCTAGTAGTAGTGGTAATAATAGGCCCATTATTAGTGGAAATAGGCGTAGCAGTAATGGTAATAGGAGGCCTAGTTTGATAGTATTAGTAGCCCTAGTAGTAGTGGTAATAGTAGGTCTAGTAGTAGTGGTAATAATAGACCTAGTAGTAGTGTAATAGTAGGCCTAGAAGTATTGGTAATAGTACGCCTAGTAGTAGTAGTATAATAGGTCTAGTGGTAGTGGTAATAATGGACCTAGTAGTAGTTGTAATAATAGCACTAGTAGGCGTGGTAATAGTAGGCGTAGTAGTAGTAGTAGTAATAGTAGAAGTTGCTGTTGTGGTAATTGTGGGCCTAGTAGTTGTGGTAATAGTAGGTGTAGTAGTAGTGGTAGTAGTAGGTCTAGTTTTCTGGTAATAGTAGGTCTAGTTTTTGTGGCAATAGTAGACCTAGTATTAGTGGCAATAGTAGGCCTAGTATTAGTCGTAGTATTAGGCCTAGATTTATGGTAATATTAGGCCTAGTAGTAGTGATAGTAGTAGGCTTAGTAGTAATGGTGATAATAGGCCTAGTTTTTGTGGTAATAGTACGGCTAGTAGTAATTTTAATAATAGGCCTAATGGTAGTGGTAATAGTAGGCCCAGTATTAGTGGTAGTAGTGGATCTAGTTTTTGTGGTAATAGTAGGCCTCGTAGTAATCTTAATAGCAGGCCTAGTAGCAATGGTAATAATAGGCCTAGTAGTAGTGGTAATAGTAGGCCTAGTTTGGTGGTATTAATAGGCTCAGTAGTAGTTAGTGGTAGTGGTAATAATAGACCTATTTTAGTGATAATATTAGGCCTAGTACTAGTGGTCACAGTGGACCTAGAAGTAGTGGTAATAATAGCCCTATTAGGCGTGGTAATAGTAGGCGTAGTAGTAGTACTAATAGTAGGATTTGCAGTAGTGGTAATAGTAATCCTATTAGTAGTGGTAATAGTAGGTGTAGTAGTAGTGGTAGTAGTAGGTCTAGTTTTGTGGTAATAGTAGGTCTAGTTTTTGTGGCAATATTAGACATAGTAGTAGTGGCAATAGTAGGCCTAGTATTAGTGGTAGTAGTAGGCCTAGTTTTTGTGGTAATAGTAGGCCTAGTATTAGAGGTAATAATAGGCCTAGTTTTTGTCTTAATAGTACGCCTAGTAGTAATGTTAATAATAGGCCTAGTAGTAGTGGTAATAGTAGGCCCAGTATTAGTGGTAGTAGTGGGCCTATTTTTTGTGGTAATAGTAGGGCTAGTAATAGTGGTAATTGTAGGCCTAGTTTTTTGGTAATAGTAGGCCTAGTAGTAATGGTAATAATAGGCCTAGTATTAGTGGTAATAGTAGGCCTAGTTTGGTGGTTTTAGTAGGCCTAGTAGTAGTTATTTGTTAGTGCTAATAATAGACCTATTGGTAGTGATAATATTAGGCCTAGTACTAGTGGTCATAGTTGACCTAGTAGTAGTGGTATTATTAGGCCTAGCCAGGCCATCAGCTATATTTTCACTAATTTCTTTGCATTTAATACAACCAAAAACTCGAAGTTCATACTGTACAATACGGAAATTACTTGATTAATTCATTTATTCTTAAGCAATCAATTTTAGGCAGATATAGTCTGAGGATTTTCTTATGCACTCTGCTATTATAATCCACTGTAATTTGTTGGCACACAACCCTTACATACATTATTGAAACCAACCTTATATACCTGATTAAGGTTTAAAAAAAAAAAAATTATGCAAGAAATATTCCGACATTCTGTGAACGCATTCAAATGAGGAACTGCATTTGGATCATTCTTCCAAATATTAAGATATGCATGCTCTCCTGTGCATCCTACAATAGTAGCTATGTTCGAACAATTATTTGCGGTGCACTATTTCACCATTTTCTTATTATATCCCTTGAACAGTACTTATATTTATTCGTACTCCTCAATAATCATGAACTGCTCGCACTCCCGGCGAAGCATCAACTCCCTTTAATGGCGGCCAAACAGCGGTTCAATTTTGTACGCGAAACTAGCGCCGTTGGTGTCTCTAGTTATATATTACTAACTCTTTGACCTAGACTCACTAAGAGCGCTGTTCCTCGAACAAAAATTGAACACTTTCGCGCATCTCCATTTTGAGGGTGAGTGCCACGTGACTACAATATGTTTAAATAACGATTCCGCATAATTTGAAATAACATAGAATATTATTCAGTATTATTGAGTGTGTTAGGAGAATAGGAGTAAGTGCGTATTAAATTAATCAATAGTGTATGTGTATATAGTGTTTATATAGTCTAAATGAATCGTTCTCCTGTGAAATACGTGAAATCACAGTTTAGGCCTACTACTGTGCTACATATGAGGCCTATACAAATAGTGTTTATATAATATTTTAATCATAATTCTTTGTTATAAGTGAAACCATCGTGTGCTCTTGTCCTGCATACAACTGTACAAATAGTGTTCTTTTATCATTTATTTTCATCGTACTCCTATATAAATTCCGTAAGTGGAATCGTGGTGCATATTTGTGCCGCATACAACTGTACGAATCGACGTAAGAAGTATTCGGAAATTTCTTTTCACAAGTAAGTGAGCCGAGCTCGACGAATCAGTCAATCATCTACTAGACCATCTCGCCGACAGAGTTCATTTCATTTATGTATCGCCAATAGCGCCACCTTTTCTTCTTATCTTCTTACCAAAATTCCTATTGTCCGGCTAGAGGTTTAAACAAATGCCGGTGAGAGAACCGAATTTTCTTGTTTATACTCAATAGCAGAGCACTTCACTTTGGAGTTCACTCTCGACGTGGAAGGTTGTTCCGAGATATATTGGATCAGTTAAGTTCACTCGAGAACCGTATGTCGGCTGGTTAGTTGTATTTAGCAAGTTTACATCAATTTCGGGATTCTATATTTTACAATTACAGTAACTTCGGTTATGGATGCAGTCGACATGTTTAAGGTTGTATTCAATGTATTTTGGCGTTGTTAATCTTGCAGAAGGTGCTGGTTCGGTATTTGTGGTATTTAATTACGATATATTTGTTAAATTGGTAATGAGAATAACCGCGAGTGGTAATATCTTGGTTTATGTATCAGATATTGCGGAATATTAGTGTGTTGGGTTATGTCGCGTGGTACATGTCAGGCATTTCATTCATTCATTTATTTTATTCCATAGATCTTACATGAGCAATGAAGCTTTAAGATGTGGAACATGTCAACATTTTACAATATTACAATTACAATTTTTACAAATTTTATAGTTTTACAATTTAGTAATTTTCTACAATTTTTACAATTTTGTACAATTTTTTTACATTTTGGCGAGATGTAGTGAGATGAGATGAGGTCCGAGGATTCGCCAAAATATTACCCGGCATTTGCCTTTTCGGTGGGGGAAACCTCGGAAAAACCCAACCAGGTAATCAAATCATAGGGGGTAATCAAATCAAAGGGGTAATGCCAAGGACTCGCTATAGACCATCCGGCTTCAGTCCCACGGCTGGGGAAAACCTCCGAAGAAACCAAAGTCCAAAGGGGGATCCAACCCAAGCCCGAACGCAGCTCCGGATCAGCGGCCCGACGAGTCTGCCGACTGAGCTACATCGATGACTCTACTAAAAGTATACAATACATAGCCAATCAGATTATTAAATTTACAAACGCAAACGATCATTCATAAGTTGAGCTATATTATAATACAAAACAATTTAATTAAATTTTAGGCATAAACAATTCAACCAGTTATGATATACAGAAATTGATAATACATATCATGCAAACTACTTCAAATTACAAACACAAACAATATCAGTAGAGCTATATAGATTACTATTCAATTTAAAGCATATACAATTCATCGGCCAAAACTATACAAATATATACAATACAAAGTAGCATACTTTCATTAAGCTATACAAATTTGTGCAATTAATATCAAGTAGATTAATTCAATTTATAATCATAAACAATTCATCAGTTGAGCTATACATATTACCATTCAATTTACAGTAGGTCTATATACAATTCATCAGTAGAGCTACACAGACTAGTAATCATTTTAAGAACATATACAATTCATCAGCCAAACTATACAAACATATACAATCAAATTAGTTCAATTTACAAACTTATTTTCGTTAAGCTATACAATTCATATGAAGTAGATTAATTCAATTTATAAGCTTAAACAATTCATCAGTTGACCTATACAGTATACTATTCAATTTACAGTACATACAATTCATCAGTTATGCTAAACAAATATACAATACTTAGTAAACAGATTAAGTCAATATAAAAACATATTTTAGTTGAGCTATATAAAATTGTACATGTCATTTAAGTAGAATAATTCAATTCACAAGCATAAACAATTCATCAATTGTGTAGAAGGTATGAGTATGTAGAAATTTGGTTAATTCTTTTCTGAACCTTTTCTCGTTGTTCTTCAAATCTTTAAGATAATTAGGCAGTGCATTGAAGACTGTTATACATGAATAGCGAACTCGTTTTTTAAAACAGCTTAGACTAACAGAGTGTAGACGAAGATCTGATTTATGTCTTGTATTAAAATGATGAATGTCTTGATTAGTACTGAATTTATCTTGGTTCTTAATATACAGCATCATTAGGGAAAGAATGTATTCACAAGGTAAAGTCAAGATTTCTAAGTTTCGGAAAATATTTTTACATGAGGACCTTTTATGCACACCGGCCATTATTCTTATAGCTTTCTTTTGTAAAACAAAAACGTGTTTAGCTTCAGACGAGTTACCCCAGAATATTAATCCATATTTCATTACAGAGTGAAAATATGCAAAGTATGACATTTTAAGTAAGTTTATATCACCAATAGTAGATAAGGATCTTAATGCATAACAGGCAGAGCTCAATTTACGAGTAATACATTCTATATGCGTTTTCCAGTTCAAGTGATTATCCAATTCTAAACCAAGAAACTTTGTGCTTATAGATTCTTTGAGATGAGTTCCATTTAATCGAACACTGTAGGAAACCTGAGCACTATTGTGTGTACTAAATTTGACTGCACTGGTTTTATCAACATTAAGTGCTAGTTTATTTGCATGGAACCTTTCATTCATTAGATTCAGCACTGTATTAGAAGTGTTTATAAAAGGATCGTATTGTTTGCTTGAAATAATTACACTTGTATCATCTGCAAATAAAATTACATGGGATGAATTGTTTATGGTCAAGGCTAAATCATTAATATAAACTAGAAACAACAATGGACCTAAAATTGACCCCTGCGGAACACCATGTTTAATATTTCTAAATTCTGAATAAGTAACTTTATGACTATTTGGTACATTTATTTCTACTTTTTATTTTCTATTTGATAAGTACGATGTAAACCAACCCAACATCTCATCTTTAATACCATAAAACTTCAATTTTTTTACTAATAGACTATGGTCTACACAATCAAATGCTTTAGCCAAGTCACAAAAAATCCCACCTACATGTAGTTTCGAATTTAATGAATTTAGTATTTCATCCACCAAACTAAAGGCAGCATTCGCTGTCGATTTTTGTTTTCTAAATCCAAACTCTTCTAAAACTAATATATTGTTGGACTCCAGGTAATGATATAATCTATTATACATAACTTTCTCAAACACTTTTGAAAATGTTGTTAATAATGATATGGGTCTATAATTAGCAATGTGCATTTATCTCCCTTTTTGTATATTGGTTTTACTATTGAATATTTGAGTCTTTCTGGAAAAATACCACATTGCATTGACAAATTGCATAGATAGCTTAATGGAGGGGATAATATTTCAGGACAAGCTTTCAGAACTTTACTTGGAATTTTATCATATCCAGAGGAATATTTTGTTTTTAGTTGTTTTATAACATGCATGATTTCTGCTGCGATAGTTGGAATAAATTTGAGACCTAAAAACTCACTGTTAAATGCATCAGTTAGGTAACCAAGTGCAGCATCTTCTGCACAATCTTGAATGTTTAAGTTCTGAATAATATTTATATAGGAGTCGTTAAAATGATTTGCAATTGATTTTGGGTTTTCTATTTTACTATCATTGATTTTAATGCAAGTAATATTTCCACTCTTTGAATATCGATTAGTTTCATTTTTAATAATATCCCAAATAGTTTTAATCTTATTATCTGAATTTTGTATTTTTTCATTCAGATACATTTTCTTTGCATCTTTTATAACTTTTGTCAAAGTTTTACAGTAATTCTTGTAGTAATTAAGAACATGAGGATCATCACTATTCCTACTCATTAAATATAGGTTCCTTTTTCTAGCACATGATATTTTATTTCCCTGAGTTATCCACATGTTTTTACTTTTACATTTTTTCACCACCTTGACTGGAAAACATTCATTGAAATAATTCGTAAATGTAGTGAAAAATGCATTAAATTTAGTATTAATATCAATGGTATCGGTACTATATACATTTTCCCAAGATTCATTTTGTAGACATGTATTTAAATGATGAAGAGATTCAGCATTTATAATCCTTTTTTTTTATTTTTAGATTAACACTTTGGAATTTTTCACTCATATTGAAAACACTTAGAATTTGTGCATCGTGATCAGACAGGCCATTGAGTAATGGTGCTGTTGAATAGGAATTCAATCTACTTTTATCTGTAAATATATTATCAATGGCAGTACTACTTCCAGCTTGTGTTCTGGTTGGAAAACTTACTGTGTGACTAAGATTATAAGTTTCAAGAAGTGAGTTTAATTTTCTTTTACGTGAGCTTTCTGATAGATAATCTATGTTTATGTCACCACAGATTACAAATTCGGTATGTGGTTTATAAAGTCTTTTCAATAATGAATCTAAGTTAGTTGTAAATTTCTTATAATCTCCCATTGGCGCCCTATAAACAAATAAGATAATTAAATTTGATATCTCATAACCAATTTGTATTCCACAGATTTCAATATCTTGTTCAAGGCAAAAATCAGATATATCAATTTTACTAAATAATAGATCCTCTCTGATAAAAATACAGGCACCCCCTTTTTGGAAGACATCTCTACAGAAATGAGAACCTAATACATATCCATGTAAAGACAGTTGTAGTATTTCCTGTTGCTTCATATGATGTTCAGTTATACATAATATCTGAGGTTTATGCTTTTGAGTTGCTAAAGAAGTGATCAATTCATCAGTTTTTTGTTTTAATCCCCTAATATTTTGATGAAAAATAGTGAAGTTACTGTGTTCATTACTAGAAACATCAGAGCATTTACAATTTAGTTGAACTTGTTTCAAACACCTTACTGGTGGGAGGTTTAACCTAAAAAAGGAGAAGCCCTAGCATTAACTAACACAGGAATATTACAACTCTGCTTTTTAACATGGCTGCCTCTGATGCTATTAGCAATAAGAACCGAAAGGTGCTCCTTGCCTCTACCATTCAGATGCAGGCCATGTGACGTATATTCATACCTTCTTATAGGGCTTACATCTATCAAACCAATGTGTGATGCCCCAGGTCTCATCAGAACCCGCTCAAGCAGCATATTCACACTCCGCACCATCCTGTGAAGATACGGCTTGTCGTACCTGCTGAAAAGACTGAGAAATCCCACATTGGTATGGCTGCTCATCTCAATTATGTTGTTGACATCTTGCTCAATAGAATAGTTACAATCGTTATTAATACTATTACCTGGCCCACCCACTATAACTACATGATCCCTCTTAGAAAAATCTGAACTCAATTTCATCATATCCTCAACAGGAAGTGTAGTGTTTTGGGGATTTGATTTGCGTGAGTATTGAGATACGGAGTTATTGTGTACTTACGTTGTCTTCAAAATTTTTCGAGATAGCCCGGGCGGAATTTTGATTGATGGTTATTATTATATCGTGGAAAAGGTTGGACCGAATTCGTATATCCTGCTGCTTGTTTTACTGGTCATTTACAAATTGAGGATTGCCATTCTAGATTATTCGATTTACTAATCCGGTGTACTGCGATCCTAGTATATTTACGTGGCTACGCGAATTCTAAAGTATCATTGGTATACATATATACTCTTTTCTCTCTCTCTCGTCATTATGGGCATTGTAATAGTACAGAGAATAGTACAGAGACTTATAGTATTCATAGGTTGAATTTAAGAATCAACTTTTAATTAATTGTCTGTTTATTAATCTGGTGTGTGACTGTTTTATTGTGGGTTATTTCCCCTGTTATGCAATGAGCTAATATATGGAGCCTCATACTTGTTTCTTTGTGACAATAATTGAAGTCTAATTGGGCATTCAATAAGGGTTGTGGAAACCGCTGGACATTGAGATTAAAGTTTTATATGCTGTTTGAGATGTTGCGACAATGTTCAGCGAGGAAATATTTTATATGTCATCAACCTGTGGTTTGTGAACTTCCCGATTAGACTGAATTATGAATTTAGGAATGTATTGGGATATATTATTGAAAGTGTTTAAGGTTCTGGACTTTACTCATGTTTGTATTCCAGTTTAATTTATTATATCATTTTTCTTTTTTTAAATTAGCCTCATACTTTCTATGTTGGCTTCATCAAATTAATTATGTACTTGTTATTTATTATTTGTTAATTATATTTGTTATTATAAATTCACACTATCTATTTTGTTCTAAGTCTTCCACTGCGCACATCCCAATCATCCGATGCACCAGTTTCCATCTGGCGAGTAACATCCCGATGTTCTCGAGTTTTTTCGGAAGAGTATTGAAGAGGGGGAAGGAAATTAATTATGAAACCAGTACCCCCGCCTCGTAAGTTAGTTACATATATAGTATTAGGATATTTTAAAATGACTGAGAACATTAGTATATATTTATTTTGTTAATAGAAGAGAATGTTTTATAGGAGTAAGCGCAAACTTTCTTTTTAGGTTTCCATTGCAAAAGCCTAAGCTTCTCAGTAAATGGTTATCTGCTGTTAAACGCGATAAATTTATACCATCAATTCACCACCAGTATTGCTTTGCAGAAGAAGATAGTTAGACAGCATCTCTGTAAATCAATTTTATTTATGAATCAATAGGTGAGTGCAAAATAAATCTGGTTATGTATTTTCATATTATCTAGATATGCCCTAGTTATAATATTTTGACATTCTTGCACATATTCGATTTAATAATAAAAGTTGATGCATTTCCTTGTTTATTGAAATATTTATTATTAGGCCTAAGCAAATGCACACAGTGTGCAAGATTAAGTTAATGTGCTAACTCGATTAATTAAATATTTCAGGAACTCCATCGGTACAGTTTTGATGAATTGTGTAAATATGAATAGGCCTAATCACGAAGACAAGAATTTTTTATTGACAGTTTTAGCATAACAGCTTAATATTTGTTGTTCACAAAGATGACGATTACTGACTGACAGTTCCAGTTTCTTCAATTATTTCCTGTTGTAGACTACTACAGGAATGCAGGTGATTACATTTCACTGTTTATATTTGTTTTTACCCTTGTTACTCTTTTAGCTTATATTTGGTTGTTTTTATGGTATAGTAATAAATCTTGTGGACAGCCGATAAGGGATGGTCCTCCAGCTTAGGGGTAGGGCGAAGGGCTAACAACCTATCACCGTAAATACAGCTTGTTACGAATCCTTCAAATAAGCCTCGGAATGGGACTTATTCTCCGCCACGACCACAGCAAAGGAATAAGGTTATAAGATTTGGTACATGCAAACTAACTAGTCTTTATAGAACAGGAGGGGTAACATTAGTAGCAAAAGAACTAACGAGATATAGAATTGACTTCGTGGGAGTACAAGTGGTTAGGTTAGATGGGAATGGCATATCACAAGTAGGCGATTACTTGTTGTATTATGGGGAAGGAAACAGTAATGACCAATTAGGAACAGGATTCTTTGTTCATAAAAGAATAAAATCAGCAGTAAAAAAGGTCCAATTTATCAGTGACATGTTATCGTATTTAGTACTTAAGGGTAGATGGTGCGATATCGTAGTTATAAATGCTCACGCCCCTACAGAAGAAAAAGACGACCATATAAAGGATAGCTTCTATGAGGAATTGGAACACACTTTTGATCATTTACCTAGATATCACATGAAAGTTTTATTGGAGATTTCAACGCTAAAGTAGGACGGTAGGATATTTTTAAACCAACAATTGGAAAAGAGAGCCTACACATAACTATTAATGACAATGGAGTTAGGTTAGTCAACTTTGCCACATCAGAAAATTTAATTGTTAAGAGTACAACATTTCTCCATAAGGATATACATAAATATACTTGGACTTCTTCAGATAGAATGACACACAATCAAATAGATCACATCTTGGTAGATAAACGGAGACATACTAGTATAATATACATTCGAACTTTCAGGGGGGCAGACTGTAATTCTGACCATTATTTGGTAATTGGAGAATTAAGAGAAAGACTGTCAGTAGCCAAGCGAGTAGAGCAACAAGTTAATATTAGTAGATTCAATATTCTGAAATTAAAGGACGAGGAAACTAAGCAACGTTATCAGGTTGAAATTTCAAATAGGTTTGTTGCTTTACAACTTCCGACGAAGCTGTGGAAGAGTTAGATGTTAATAGCGTGTGGGACAATATCCGAGATAATATCAAAATTGCAGCTGAGAAGAGCATAGGCTATCATGAAACTAAGAAAAAGAAACCATGGTTTGATGAAGATTGTTCCATTGTAGTAGATAGAAGGAAACAGGCAAAATTGAAATTCTTACAGGATCCAATTGAGGAGTATAGAGATAATTATTTCAATGAAAGACGGGAAGCGAGTCGTACACTTAGGAATAAAAAGAGAGATTACTTGAAGGAAAAACTGAATGAGGTAGAAACAAATAGTAAGAATAAAAACATTCGAGATTTATATAAGGGTATGATGGTATTTAAAAACGGATATCAGGCAAGGGTAAACGTGATTAAGGATCAGAATGGTGACTTGCTTGCAGACTCTCATTCAATCCTGAACAGATGGAAAAACTATTTTGGGCAACTACTAAATATACAAAGGCCAAATAGAAATTATCGGGACGAAATTCAAATACAAACTGCTGAGCCATTTATACCGGAACCCACACTTGCTGAAGTCGAATTTGCAATAGAAAATCTGAAAAAGTACAAGTCTCCAGGTATTGATCAAATTCCAGCAGAATTAATACAAGAGGGTGGAAGGGTATTATCTAACGAAATTTATAAACTTGTACTTGCAATTTGGGAAAAGAAAATTGTACCAGAACAATGGAAGGAGTCCATAATCGTACCTATTTTTAAGAAGGGGGACAAGACTAACTGTAGTAACTTTCGAGGAATATCACTTTTGTCGACGCCGTATAAAATTTTTTCGAATATCCTTTTGATGATATTAACTACATAGGTAGATGAAATTATTGGGGATCATCAGTGTGGGCTTAGATGTAATAGATCGACTATTGATCAGCTTTTTTGTATCCGACAGATATTGGAGAAAAAATGGGAGTATAAGGGTACAGTACATCAGTTATTCACAGATTTCAAAAAGACGGGCTACTCGGTTAAGAGAGAAGTTTTATATAATATTCTTATTGAATTTGGTATTCCCAAGAAACTAGTTCGATTATTTATATGTGTCTTAGTGAAACTTACAGCAGAGTCCGTATAGGCCAGTTTCTATATGATGATTTTCCAATTCACTGCAGGCCAAAGCAGGGAGATCCATTGTCACTTCTACATATTTAACTTCGCTCTAGAATATGCTATTAGGAAAGTTCAGAATAACAAAGAGGGTTTGGAATTGAACGGGTTACATCAGCTTCTTGTCTATGCGGATGACGTGAATATGTTAGCAGAAAATCCACAAACGATTAGGGAAAACACGGAAATTCTACTTGAAGCAAGTAAAGCGATAGGGTTGGAAGTAAATCCCGAAAAGACTAAGTATATGATTATGTCTCGCGACCAGAATATTGTACGAAATGGAACTATAAAAATTGGAGATTTATCCTACGATGAGGTGGAAAAATTCAAATATCTCGGAGCAACAGTAACAAATATAAATGACACTCGGGAGGAAATTAAATGAAGAATAAATATGGGAAATGCCTGCTGTCAAACATCTGAAATTTAGAATTTATAAAACAGTTATATTACTTTCGTTCTGTGTGGTTGTGAAACTTGGACTCTCACTTTGAGAGAGGAACAGAGATTAAGGGTGTTTGAGAATAAGGTTCTTAGGAAAATATTTGGGGCTAAGAGGGATGAAGTTACAGGAGAATGGAGAAAGTAACACAACGCAGAACTGCACGCATTGTATTCTTCACCTGACATAATTAGGAACATTAAATCCTGACGTTTGAGATGGTCAGGGCATGTGGCACATATGGGCGAATCCAGAAATGCATATAGAGTGTTAGTTGGGAGGCCGGCGGGAAAAAGACCTTTGGGGAGGCCGAGACGTAGATGGGAAGATAATATTAAAATGGATTTGAGGGAGATGGGATATCATGGTAGAGACTGGATTAATCTTGCTCAGGATAGGGACCAATGGCGGGCTTATGTGAGGGCGGCAATGAACCTCCGGGTTCCTTAAAAGCCAGGTAGTAAGTAAGTAAGTAAGTGAGTAAGTATAGTAATAAAGCTTAGTGTCTTTTGCGGTTGCGTTCTATCAGCATTACTTTCGCTATTTTTCACGACCTCAAGATCCACACAATGTGCAAGATTAAGTTAATGTTCTCACTCGGTTATTGAAATATATTTCAGGAAGCACATCCTACGGATATGATGAATTATGTAAATGTAAATACGCCCAAGTCACAAAGACGAAGAAGATTATTGACTGACAGTTGCAGCATTAATATCTTTGATTATTTGATGTTATACCACAAGAATGCAGGTAATTACGTTTTACTATTTATATTTGTCTATATCCTTGTTACTCTTAGGCTCATGTTTGGTTGTTTTTATGTTGTATAGTAATAAATCTTAGTTTGTTTTACGATTGCGTTCTCTCAGCATTGCTTTCCGTCTGCCTCAAGATGGCGGCGAGCGATCGCTTCAGTTTGGGTCTAGTCGTATCTTCTGCGCAGTTGGCAGTGTGGGGACTTGGGTGGAGTATCTGCGAGCCGCCTCTAGAGACAGAGCTCACTTGGCAGGAAGAGAGAGAAACGACGACTAGTATGGAATCTTCACGGAGTGACTCGTCGCTTGCCTGCAGTTCGCCACCGCCGAGCCTGAGTGGGCCCGCCTGGTTGGAAGGGAACAACTCCGATTATGCTGAGCATGCATCATTGATAGAACGCCGGTCTGATGTTGCATTTGCATGGACCCGGTGACTATTTGTTTCATTGGAAACAGAGCACTGGCCAGCTCTGTTATTTGTTACATTCCGGACAGTGGAGAATGGTTAATACCGTTACGTTACGGTGAAGTTTCTTCGAGTGCAAGATTGTATTAATGGTAATACTTCCGTGTGTCTGCGACGACGTATGTTACGCGGACCTGCATCCGCATCAGCTAAAGGTTTGGAGTATTCAACTTTATTGTATTTATCAGAGTTCGTGCCCTATGGGGTACTGTCCATTTCCTGCAGGGTTTTTGATCACTCCTAGTGTATATTATTATTATTATTATTATTATTATTATTATTATTATCATTATTATTATTATTATTATTATTATTATTATTATTATTATGGTGACTTTTCATTTCATGTTAATTATTAGTTTTCTCTCTCTCGGCACTTTGTCATTATTATATCTTTAATAGGGGAGACTGTTGTACCTTTAGCATAGTGTACCTTTGAACATTTTTTGTTTTTTAATTTTTACTGCTACCTAGAGGACTCAAAATGAAGTAGATTGTAGAGAAAGCCGCTAAGTAGCTCTGGTCGTAGTTTTGGTTTGATTTATTGCAAAGTGTGAGTTCCGTAGACAAAAGAAGTTTTTTGGTACCAAAAGTAAACATTTCGTTCATTGATATATGTTTTCTAACACAAAACCAGATTGTATTTGTTAATATCTTTCAAGTACGGTGTGTTCTCTGTCATCTGGTGAGTAATAACATATTTTAATTTCCATGATTTATTAGAATCTCTAGTTTTGGGAGCCATATTTGTTTAAACGTGCACCCTCTTGTACCTTTGAACACAGAACATCTTGTACCATGGAACATGTTCCAAATTACACGATATTATCGGTTTTTGTTTTTGTTTTATTTTAAGGTCATGTCACGAAGTAACTCTGGAATTAAAGAGGTCCCCAATTGATTCGGATGCCTTGAAGAAAGCTGTTGAAGTAGTTATTGCTTCTCCAGGAAATAAAATCTAAATCAGAGAAGCCTGCTCTGGTTTATGATTGCAAATGCATTTTAAATATGATTGTCAGTTTTTATAGCTATATTCCCCCCTATATTCCATGTGTTCCAACTTACAAGAGTGTATGTTCCAAGGTACATGATCCTGTTGTACCTTCGAACACATTACATATCCCTTCATTTTATTTTTTTCCATCCTTAATAGATCTGTAAAACAGGAAAATACATACAAGAAGTTGTAAAGGATCTTCAATAATTATTCCAAGCATTTTTTCATTTAAAAAATTTCATTTCCCAAAATTTAAAAAAATAAAATGTGAAAAGTGTTTAAAGGTACAACAGTATATTAAAATGTTCTTTACTACCACCATCTCCTTGTTTGGGGTTATTCCTATGTACTTTGTAATTCTTAATTTTGTATAATATTTGTATTTCTTTTCCATACTTTCCACTCTATGTGTTTGTTTATTAAATTGTTATATTGATGGTGGCTTTTTCTTATAAGAATAATTGTCAGCGGCAACCAAAAACCTTGTACGCTACGATCCATTTTCCTTCCTGGGTTGTCCCCAGGCACACTGACACGACAATACATAACTTCAAAATTTTCAGGTGCCAGCCCATTTTTCTTTAGGAAACACCTTCTTTTACCCACACATGCAATGAGAAAACCATTAGAATTAAGATAAAGATACATTTACTAAAATATATTAAACAGTATTATAATTAATTAATAAAACACTACATAATCGAACTTCTTCCTGAGACAGCTTTTGTTGACATTAAGCCACGTATCTACAAAGTGAAGCTGCCTCATGATGTTTGCGTCACTCAGTGAATACCTGGTCTCGCAATAGTGCAGGCGGCCTCATCCGTGAGCCAATTCAAGTCTGTTTTTAGATGCGATCAAAGGTGCCTCACAGTGATTAATTCGCACCATGTGGACTATCTGTTGGTAAAGATGCCATCACGAAATCCGATGTTAACTGCCTCAATTGTCGCACACTAACTGGTGGCTCACGCTGCTTCACATTCTTGCCTTGCTACCAAAAGAGAAAAATGCAAGGCAAACAAGAAGCGAGGCTGCTGCAAGAGGGCGACCACACGTGATAACCTGTCTTTGTTGATACATGGCTGTATGTATTAGTGATAGCAGCATAAAAGTAGTCAGAGTCTTAAAATATTTTGAGCTGAATAAAAATCTCAGGTGTCACATAAAAAGTTTGAAGTACCATGGCTATCTGATCATAAACCACTTGTCCTAATGTGTAAATACACATTTGTATTGTTTATAAAAACGTTGAACTTCATTTTATTTGTTCCTCCAAATTTGATGGGTTTTGCACTGAAAAATGTTTATGAAAAGATAAAGAATCATTATAATATCATAGCAAAATGAATAGTGTGGCATGAAATAAATCGGAATTATTCTTCTAAATTCTTAAGGTCACTGGTATTCAGTGACAACTTCAGCTGACTTCCTTGCATACTCAATTGGTTTTTCAAGAAGTGTTCAACATTTTAAATTCACCCCTCGTCATGATGTGATGATACTTGGATGCTGCATCTCGAAGAATAGTGAAAAAAATTAATTGTTAGAACATGTTTAATTAGCAGTTTTCAATGCCAATCAGAGTTTTCTTGGTGTGTATGCATGTTTTCTCATACACTTCTGCCAGACCATCTCACTGTCTCATTAGAATGATCATTGATCAAGATGACGATTTGTTTGATTGACTATCCTGCTCCCTGTAGTCCAGAAATGTGTCTCATCTAGCACAATAATTAGCAACAAATGATCTCAATTCAAAAGCTAGTGCAACAAGCATATATATATATATATATATATATATATATATATATATATATATATATATATATATATATATATATATGCCACAGAACAGATAGTTTCTAAGGTAGGGCAGCAACTATTGAATTCTCACTGCCTTGGCCAAAGCAGGTGCTCTGCCCGGTTAAATCAGTCCTGTAACCATGGCAAGAAAAAACAGACTTGCCTCATTTATTTACTGGTTTCCATTCATGAGATGCTGAAAATCCCTCCATCATATTTGATGCACAATAATTGCAATCTGTGGAACAAATTTCCATTCACACACTGATGATCGGCTGGATTATTCCTAATTTCTATTTTAATGTTTTCTTTCAGATCAAGTAATGTGTGTTGGAATATTTCCATACACTTTAGGTATGATGTATCCCCAGTGAAAATAATGGGAGGAAGTAAGATCAGATGGTGGCCAAACATTGTTACTCTCCCCAAGACCTTTTCCAAGTGTGGACTGTTTCACTACACTACTGAGTTTTGGTTATTTACTTCAATTTTTTAGCAGGGTCCCAAAAAGTACGGTTTCTTAAGGAGTACAGGTACTGAAGATTTCATCGCGATATATTTATTCTAAGCTAGAAATTCAGTTTATCACATGTAAGTCGTTACTATATTCAGACTGAATTATTATAAACTAGAAAGTGGTTTTACCGCAAATCAGAGTTTGTAGATTTTAACTTAATAGAAATAATATCTCCTAAATGGCTATACCTAAAGTTTACATTAACATCGGGTCTGAGCATGAAATGCTGCATTCATATACAGAAATGATTATTATTAAGAAGTTTTGTGATTTTTTTTATGTCGGACAGTGACGTTGAAAACCCCCCAGAAAAAATGAAATATTCAAATTAATTTATTTTACTAATGAAGTATATTAACCAGGAAAATAACAATGCACCATTCCATAATAGGGAGTCTTAGCATCATTTTGAAGTTTTAGGAAATTATCATTATGCGAGTCCCAGGTAAATGTTTACTAAAAGTAAAAATTAATTTTCAATAAAAGCATAAAAAAATTTCTGGGCATGTTTTCCCACATAATAATTAGAAAAAAATTGTGCACATATATTTTAACAATATCTAACTGATGTAAAAGTTTCAAGAAGCTACAATGAAAATTGTAGAAATTACAAAAACTCAGTTGTGTGCCACCTTAACAAACATCAGAAACACCAATTTTTTTTCATTTGCAGGTTCTGATGGATTATGGTTCTTTGTAAACAGCATCACATAATGGTACATACAGTAAATTACGAAAGTCGAAATTTGCCAAAATATATCTCTCTATGTTACTTTCAAATTGTTTTCAGTCATGTGTCTCTCATAATGAAAATTTTGCAATGATGGCTGTGATTATTAATTAAAGGAATTAACATTTTCTCCTACCCGTAGTCATAGCTATATGCCTCTGGATTGCCTATTGATAAAGTTAAGAAAAACTGATAAAACCCGAATTACACTGTGTAACACAAAAAAAAAAAAACTTTTGGTCTGTTTAAGTAAATGTTATGCTTGTATTGGATAAATTAGATCACATATAAGATAGATTGGATACTCATACCTTCTTGTAATCGTTTCTCTGTTGCTAGTGGTCAATTATGTAATTTAATAGTTTATGTAATATTTGCTTAGCATATATTCTGTATTTTGTGTTATATTTAACTTAGATTTATAGTGTTAATCTAATTTACTGCTTCACAGACAACATTGATTAATGATTTTGTCTCCCCGTGGTTATAAGCATGATCCAGACTGGTTTTGTTACGTGTGCGAGTCTTCATGACCTCCAGAGTGGTGAAGCACAGAATCAAGTATGCCAACAATTTCCGCTCAGCCTACAAGTCATATTTTGGTGTACCTATGGGTGACGGAAACAAAAATGGGCAGCACATGTGTGTAGGAGTTGCAGATCTACTCTCGAGGTCTGGTATAGAGGAGAGAGCAAAAGAATGAATTTTGGTATACCTCGAATCTGGTGTGAACCAAGAGATCACCTGCATAACTGCTATTTCTGTGTTGTTGACTTATTCCATCACAGAAGAGGTACGAAAACCAATGTGTTCGAATATCCTACATCATCACTCAGGCCTACTACACACGAGAAGCTTCCGATTTCTCCTCCTCTAGGACGGCAGTAGTCTGACTTTTCCATTAGTGATTCGTGTCTCCAGATCAGCGAGGAAGAGGACTTCTCAGATAATGCAGAGGCTACACCTCACTTTCCCACTCAATAGGAGTTAAACGATTTAATGAGGGACTTAGGATTAATAAAATCCTGTGCAAAACTTTTAACATAAAGATTAAAAGGAGTGGAACCTTTCGGAGAAGAGCTGCAAGGTATCCAGACAGAGAAAACAATACTTCACTCTCACTGACAAACTGTGCTATTGCCATAATGTGGGGGACCTGTTAAAGAAATAAGATTTCCCTATGATCCAAAGGACTGGCAGCTCTTCATTGACAATTCGTGCAAGAGTCTGAAAGCTGTCCTCCACAGTGGCAACAAATGTCACTCAATTCCAATTGCTCATTCAGCCCATCTTAAAGAGGATTACCCCAATGTCCACCAGCTTCTGCAGAGGGTTAACTATGCAGAACAACAGTGGAATGTAATAGGTGACTTCAAAATTATTGTGTTTTTGATGGGACAACAAGGTGGATACACAAAGTATCCCTGTTTTCTCTGCCTGTAGACTAGCAGAGATATTATTATTATTATTATTATTATTATTATTATTATTATTATTATTATTATCCAAATATTGAAACCCTATTTTACCTTTGGTATATTAGGGTTGTAGTTTGTTATATGTGAAATACATTATGTAGTGATAATACACAATTATCACTACATAGCAGAGATATAGCCAGGCATTTTCAGACCAGTGAATGGCCATTGCAGACGGGGTTTGTAGTTGATGATAAAACCATAAAGTGGGAACTCTCTGTGAAGGAAAACAAGAGTCTGATGCCTCTTCTCCATTATAAGCTTGGCCTCATCAAGCAAATTGTAAAAGCAAGTATGTTTTCAAGTATCAACAAACTGCCTTCCCCAAACTCTCAGAGGTGAAGGTCAAGAGTGGAATTTTTGTGGGTCCCCAGGTAAAGAAATTACGTCACGTTTATGGATTCATCATAAAACTTCTACCTGTACAAAGGGGAGCCTGGAAGAGCTTCCGTAATATAGTGAATGGTTTCCTGGGTAATCATAGGGTGGACAATTACAGGGAGGTAGTGCAGGATCTTTTGAAGAATTACAATGCAATGGGTTGGAGATTGTCACTCAAGTTGCATCTCCTCCACTCACATCTAGATCACATCTAGATATTTTCAGTGCATACTCAGAGGAACAGGGCGAAAGATTCCATCAAGACCTGCAATTGTTAGAAAATAGATACACTACCAAGTACGGTATAATGTGCAGATATTTGGTGACTACTGTACATTGAAGAGTGATCAGATTCTGATGTAAGCTACAAGATAAAAAGTACGGAAAAAATACGTTTTTAGACATTCTGTGGATATCTTTCCTCGATGTGTAAGCGTTTTAACCTAGAAAAGGAAGAGTAGGAAAAAAAATACATCTTTAGACACTCTGTGTATGGATTTTTATGACGTGTAAGTGTTTCAATGTACCGTACTTTTATAACGTCTGGACATTTGCTCAGCCCATGTATATGTTTTCTGCCTTAATATAGAAAAAAACTGTTATTGTAAACCCACTTATATTGTACAACAGAAGGACATTTCTTGAAATTAAGAAAATCGATGCCATATTTCTAAAAACAATTTCCCACATGGGAAATTGATGTTTTCTTGTGTTTTGTAACGTACAGAATTAGAAAAAGCAAAATAAATTAATTTAAACAAAATCATTGTTACACAGTGTTATTCTGCTATCTGAATATTATGAAATTGTGGGAAAAATTTAGGGAGATAAACCTATAGGGAAAAGCTTGGCAAACATATGATATAAAATCCATGGCAAGGACTATTATGTAGGTATGTAAAAGCTTTAAGAATCATGTCAAGTGTTCTATACAAAATACACACTATGCTTCTCCAATAGAAGTTGACGTGCTTAAACTAGGGAGGACGCGTGCTCCTGTAGTGGCTAAAACACTCAAACTTCAATGATTAATCATATGACCATAAAGGAAGTTAATGATGTGAGGAAGTTGTATTACTTTCTTGGTAATTGGAAAAGAATTTTGTGATAAAGTTTCACAGGGATATGCCAAAGAGTCAGAAAGAGAACTGTTTATGATCCAGAATCACTGTGCTGAAGTTATTTTGTAGAATGTTCATTTAACTATATCCAGTTTACTAAGTTTACATATGAGGATGAAATTTAATGAAATATCTAATCCCATATCATAATATATAATTAAACTGCACACACATATTTCTGTACTTTGCTACATGGTAAATATATTAATAAAATATTTGTATTACTATTAATAGACAGGACCTCGCAGTTGTGTGATAAGACTAGGTTTGATTAACCCTTAGTCCGAAACACCGGTCAGCCAGACCTGTATGATATTTTGTTTCTTGAATATTTGCAATACTGCTTAATATAATGCCTTATCCTTTGAGCTATGTTTTCTTTAGTCCTTCTTTAGGTGTGCTGTATTGTGGTTGTAATCTGAATATTTTCAGTGCATTGTTGTCACTGTTTCTTATTACAGTTTGTAATTATTATATGCTATATTTGCTGGTCTCACAGATCGTTACATCGTATTACGTAGTAGCTCGTCAACTTAAATATGGGTGAAACCGTCACATTAAAACTGCAGGACCTCGCAGTTGTGTGATGAGACTAGGTTTGATTAACCCTTAGTCCGGAACACCGGTCAACCAGACCTGTATGATATTTTGTTTCTTGAATATTTGCAATACTGCTTAATATAATGCCTTATCCTTTGAGCTATGTTTTCTTTAGTCCTTCTTTAGGTGTGCTGTATTGTGGTTGTAATCTGAATATTTTCAGTGCATTGTTGTCACTGTTTCTTATTACAGTTTGTAATTATTATATGCTATATTTGCTGGTCTCACAGATCGTTACATCGTATTACGTAGTAGCTCGTCAACTTAAATATGGGTGAAACCGTCACATTAAAACTGAAGAAACTATTGCAGAGGAATATAGGGTTTGAAAAAAACAAGAAAAATGTGTGCTCCATTCTCCAGGGGGAAAGCCTCAATTGTCAGTTACCGTGGATATCTGCTGCAGTGGCGGGGATGAAATTTGTACCTATGACGTCATGTGCTGTCAAAAGAACAATTTAGTGTGCTGTCAAAAGAACAATTTAGTGTGCTGTCAAAAGAACAATTTAGTCCTTCAAATGTATTTTGAGAGACAATAGAAAAAACTTCTCAGTCGAGAATCTTGAAAAGTATTTGATCATATATTGCAACTAGGAATAGTACCAATAAATAATGTTGTTTTGTTTGATTGTTTATTACTTTTTAAAACAATAATTATTCTTGATCGAATTTGAAGAAAATTAATTCAAAAGTTGTGTGTGTACTGTACCTTTTATCTATTGAAAACTGAAATTTATATAGTTACATCAAGGCAAATTATATTAGATAAAATGTTAATTGTTACAATAATTTATTCAAACTACAAATAATGTTAAAGAGGAAAGTGCAAAAATTTCGAATCTTATAAATTTTGATTAATACAGTAGTTTGTTCTTGAAAAGGTCAGTTTCTTGGTCATGTTGCCTTAATAAATATATATTTATTCTTTAAGAATAACTGTAAGGACACATTTTTAACGATCTGGCAGCTTTTGCTACCTCTTTAAGAAGTTGGACATAAAACCTAAAAAAACCTGTTTCACCTACTCCAAAAACCTAAAATGACAGCATTTTTTAAAACCTAAAAATTCGGTCCCTAGTAATAACATATACAATTCCTTCCTGGTTTTACCTGACATTTGAAAAATAATATTGTTCTCTATGACTCGCCAGTGTGTTTTAAATGCGTTAAATTGTTTGAACCAGTGACGTGCAATCCACCCAAGCAACCCAAGCACGGCTTGGGCAGCACTGATTGATTATAAGAATCACGATATCTACGTAAATCCATGATTAAATTTTCTGTTTAATCATATAGTCCTGAAACGTTTCTAAATACGTTTTGTTAATTGCAAGTCGCGTGATGGGGCATATACAATGCACATACTGCGGTCCCGAGCTGGCAGCAGTGCGCCAACACCAGCAGTGCTGAATGCAGGTTAGCATGGAAGTTGCCATGGCAACCCACGTCATCATAACTTCTAACCAATGAGGGACGCCTCACGAGACTGTAGTAAATGCATATACCACAAGCAGCCGGTAGCCTGCCTGGGCTGGCTGTGTGCGCGAAGTCGAATGAGTGAAAAACGTTCTGTTTCTCGCGCGTTTGTTTGTACCGGTACTTTATAGTTACATTGTGTACGTGTATATAAGTGCAATAAAAAGTTTTGATTATGTCTGGTGATAATAATAATTTAATTCAGCAACAAAAGCTAAATACAGTAATTTAACTAAAGCAATACGGGATCATGATGTTGCTATTGCACATATTCGTGCTTCTAACGCACTCGCGACTTTTGGAACTGTGCTTATTGAAACTGAGCTAAGTGACCATACACAACAAAGTAGGCTACTATTCTTTATAATGAAAAGGTAACACGCAATAGAGACATTCTGAAAAGGCTTATAAATGCCATTGTTTACTTGCAAAACTGGAACTTTCATTTAGAGGAAACGGTACAGTAAGTCGAAAATGTCCAACAACCGCTGTAATTATTTAGAATTTTTGGACTACACCGCCCAGTACGACCCTCTTCTAAAATAATCATTTGGAGACATCTACAGTATTCAAAGATGTATCAAATCGTATTCAAAATTATTTAATTGAATCTGTTGTCAGTGCACTTAATAAGGAAATTAAACAGCAATTACAGAAATCTGATTTTTTTTCCCATATTAGCTGATGAGACAAATGACGTCTCGAATAAATCACAATTTTCTCTCGTTTATCGATAAGTTATATGATTGAAGGAAGGGTGGTAGAGCGGTTTGTGTGCCTCCGTGATGTAAGTGAGGACAAAACAGCGGCAGCAGCACATTCTGATCTTATTTTTTAGACATATTCAAGACTTTTCAAACTGCAGTAAGAAACTTGTCGCACAGGGCTACGATGGAAGTGCAGTGATGACCTCTTCATTACATGGTGTCAAGCTAATATTAAGGCGCTTTTTCCACAAGCTCTCTTTGTTCACTGCTATGCACACTGTTTAAATTTAGCACTGTCCCAAAGTGCTTCAAGTATTCCTGAATGCCGTATATTTTTTGCTTCTCTTTCTGGGCTTGCAGCGTTTTTTTTTTTTCCAAATCATCAAATCGCACAATATTTCTTGATGAATTTCTGGGTCGACGATTACCACATGTTTCCCCAACAAGATGGAATGACTCGTCACGACTTACTAATACTTAGAGAAGTCTTTTATAGTAGTATTTTTAATTTTAGGCAGTAGTTGCAGTAGGCCTAATCTTATAGATTTTGTCAAAAAAAATTGGTACCAAATATCAATGTATTTTTATAATTAGTAATTTTATAAGTATTTTAATCAAATGTAAATAGTAAGAAGGAAAAGAAAACTTGACTATGCGGCTGATTGGATAATCTGTTGGGCCACCGCACATCACTGGTTTGAACTACATTTTCAATTATTGATTGTGAGTTGGCTTTTGCTTTAACAGATTTTTCTTGTAGAATCTTGAAAACTTTTTCATTATTTCAACTTTCACTTTATGAATTTTTATTATGGATGTATAGGATTCTACTTGGTGTTTTCTCAAGAAATGCAAAGGTTATGTAAAGCAAATTCAGCTGTAAATGGGTTAAGCCTTGGTTTTTCTGAACCGACGCATGCGAGTTGCGAGACAGCAGACCTCGCACCTCGCAGTTACAGAAACCACTCACTATCATTTGTGTAGTCCGGATTTGTGCGACGCAGGCCTTACACCTCGGTTCAGAAAAACCAAGGCTTTTGTTTTCAAATTGAAAACTGGGGTTTGAAGCAAAGGCTGCAATCTCCATGATAATTTTTTTACAATCTGAGAAGCAAAGCCTACAATATCTACATTGACCAATCAGAGATACCTGTATCTATTTGGCCATTTGATCGTCAGCCATCTTTTCTTTTGCTTACATTTTTGCTTTTATTGTGTGTTTATTCTATGAATTTATGAAATCAGCTGTCATAACATTTCCAATAAAATGAATACCGGTAGCAATGAGAAAATTACACCTGAATCACTTTCCAAAGCACTTTAAGCACCTTCAAGTTTGCAGGAGGTTGAGATGTTCTTTCCCAAATCGAAGCTACCCTTTTTATTCCCACCTAACAGACTCTTTGGGTTATGTTGAAAAGATACCGTTATTTAAAAAAGACACGTAATACAAAACTCAGTTTTACAAAATAAGGCATAAAATGACGACTGTGTTTGTGAACAAATGGAAGAATCATCAGGATTGTGTGTGTTGAAAATTACTTACATTCTTACCTCTATGTTGTTTTAGCAAGATGAACAGAAGACTTTAAAATTGTTGGATATGTGAAAAATTATTTTGAAAAAATATCCTGTTATATGAGTCGGTTAGAGTCATAACTTACTTGTTCCAAAAATGAAAATTTTCACAAATGAAGGAAAAATATTTGTAATATTTGGACCCCATTTTCTTCACAATTAAGATTAATAAATGAAAGAGCAATGATTAAAAACTACTATTCATATTTGTAACAGTATTTATTTATACAGGCGTAAAAGTTATTTAGCTTTAAATTATGGATCATACGAGTTTTGACAATGACCATTGGATCATGAGTGTTCTGAGAGTGCTCTGTTTGGAACATGTGAGTTTAGAAAGTGACCAGTTGGGATCATGTGGGATTTGACAGTAACAAATTAAAATATTACACAAGAACATTAACTCAATTAAAATTCAATGTAAAAGAATAGGTTTCCGATTATTAAATTCTTTAGATGAGTACATTTTACAAAATAACATAGTACATTATAAATTGAGGGCTCCAGTCAGAGAGAAGGATAAGTCACAAATCTTGGAATAGGGAAATTACGTATTCTAAAAAAAAGTCTGAGAATTTATTGTGGAAATTTTAATTCCATTGGGCTAAGCTATTGCAAGAGTTATTGCAATTATGACACAACATTCTAGAGACGGGGAAAAAAACTAAATTTTTTTAGAAAAGCGGGTTCGCCCCTTATTTGAATCGAACCCTCAATTTACAGCCTACAAAATAAATACTGATTATAAATTTTATCAAATTTCAAATTTTCGTTACTACGTTCCTTTACATCATAAAATTAATATCTGCTCCCATCAATTCCCACATATGTTCTGTATGGTCCGATTGATTACTATTATTCACGCCACCATCAATGACATACATGTAGAACTTAAATATAATATAATTGTGATAAATCACTCGATCCTGCTTAATTGACGAACACATTAGTAGGAGCCAAGCAGAATCAGAAATGAATATTAATCTTGCTAATTTGGCCTGGTTTCTTTTCGTTATTTCTGGAGATGCCATACATTTCCGTGTTCGTCCTCTCTCTCCAACTGGTGCTAAGGTATCTTCCATAATATTATGCTTACAAAATGCTCAATTACAGCCGATAAATTCACTGATATAAAAATAACAAGGTACATGTAAGACATTCATCCACAACTCTATTCTAGACAACAAGAAGTGGACAAGCGGGAGGGAAATACTAATCGGTCATTGGTCGAGAAGCGCTATACAACACAACTCACAAGCACCAGTGGATCATGAGACTTTTGACAGAAACCGAGAAGTTTGTCGCCTGTTTACACAAGCATCATGTGAGAAATGTGAAAAATTAACCTCTGAATCGTGTTCTACGCAGATAACACATGCGAATATAACGGTATCTCAATTTTTCATTTTTTGGAGCAAGTAAGATTTGACTCTAACCGACTCATATCAATAATATTATTTCTGTAATCGAAATTTAAATTTCAAGCGTATAAATAAAATTAGAACTTTGCTACAAACCTGGCAATCTTCCTCATCTCAGATGCAAAGACAACAAAATTCACATATATATGCAAAAACAGCAATGTCCAAATGCTAAATTTTATTGTCTTTTTTCCACAGTAGCTTTAAAGTAAAACTTATATCTAAAATTGTTTTCCTGGTATTCAAATTATATATAAAAGTAGTCATTGTTCAAATTTCCGTTCCTTGAACACCTCTAATATATTTTTGCTTAATTATACTGTAAAATTTTCGAAAGTGGAGATTGCTGACTTTACTTCTAGGCACCTCAAATATTTTAGTGAAACTCAACTGATTAAAAAATAGCAAGGCCAACAACATTGCCCAGTCAGATATTTTGCTTCATTACTGATCTGGAGTTGCGCTTGGGCGCGGGTTCCATTTCCACTTGGGCCGGTTGGTATTTTCCGAGGCTTTCTGCAAACGTAAGGCGAATGTCATATTATCTATGGCGAATCCTCAGCCTCATCTTGCTATCAACTAGTACATCGGCGCTAAATAATTCCGCATTTGATACAGTAACTCCGCAGCAGTAATAAAAAGTAACAATGATTATTAGCTTAAAAACAGTTAAAAATTAAATTGAAAAGTTCTTAGACTCCTTATAACCTCTCTTTTTAGGGACGACAAAATTACATTAGGAAAAATAAAATTTATAAAAAAAAAAGGACTCCATTTAACGCAGTGAGTCTTTTCTCAACGGAATTTCCTATTTATGATGAAGATTACAAATAATTTAAATATAGTAAAATTATGATGGATGGGATATGAGGAGTGCACTGGCAAAACCTGCTCCAGCGTCAAAATTGTCCATCAGAATTTGACCCAGGGAAAGTCTTTATAAATATGTAAATTAAAGGGTACTGTACCAGTGGTTCTTAAATTTATTTTATAATTGAAGACCTCCCCAGGAAAAGGATGTAACATAAAATTAATAAATTAATGAAATATATTACTTAGCTGGAGAATGTAATTTTGAAGCATTCATTTACAGGTCTGAGTGCTATCTGCTCTTTTTGTACGAATTATTTATATTTTCTAAGCGTGCGGACATCATGAATTGGATCTGGTCACCTTGACGTACGTTACATATTAATCGTATTAAATGGTAAGATTAATATAAAAGGAAAAATGTCTGTCATTTGCTGAAAATTGCTTATGATCTTAATTCAGCTGGAATGAATACAGTGAAATCATTCAGCTTCGGTGAGAAAATGTTAGATACCAAATGACGAAAAATAAGAACGGGATAAAAGCCGTTACCTTCAGTATATTTGAATCGTACTTGCCCTTAACACCATACTCACTACAGACTGATCCATGATTGGTCACCGATCATCGCATGTACTGCACATTCAGCGTATTCTGAATCTCACCGGACTGGTAGACAACATTGACGTCACACTGCAGCGAAATAGGAACAAAACTGCTGGAAGGGTCGATGGCTGTCATGGTTACTGTGTAATTGTTATCTGTGCTACGCTAGCAAAATTTTGCGAAATTTCCGTACTGCCATCTTGTTCAAAGAAATGAGAATATAAACAATTTATTTCTTGAACCGGTAGTAATATCTGGTTCGTTGACATGTTTGCTCATAAGCCATTAACATATTGTGTTTACGTTGTGCTCATTGTAAAGCGATGATATCCAAAACGATGCTCCACCAGTGAGTTATACCACACAGACGAAAGTCGTAGCTATCCAAATCAGCGGGGTCACCCGACCACCGCGAGCACGTAATACTATGAGTTGACGACTATCTCAGCCGAGACGGGAGACTGCCGTTTCTCTCTTGATATCGTAACTGCCTCGAGTTCTCTTACCAACTGCCCGTTCGCCCGGTCTCCCAGCCGAGGCCGGCGATGCGTGTCGTTCCTCCAATCAGCGGAGAAGATCAGGGTACGTTCAGGAAAAATAAGCTAAACAGTACAGCCACCATAAACAATAAAATTGCCCACAGCATAAACTACATCACGGACTCCCCCCCCCAAACCACACAGCATACACAAATAAATAGGGAATGGGGGAGTGATTGTTTATGCTGGGGGATAAATGAGCTTGAATAATAACATCTCTCCCTCTAGACATGAAATAAAAAAACAATACGTAAAAATCTCTCTAGTATATACATATAAGAATAGTAATTTAAGGATAGGTGACGCAAGGAGCGAACCAGGGGAGTTACTAATATGAAACAGTGGGCGAATGAATACGTTTCAATTGGGAAGCATGAGCCCGAACTGTGATACCCTTATCATCTTGTAATCTGAAAGTAACTGGTTAATCCAAGGCCACAATCTGATATGGTCCTTTATAACGTTGCGTTAACTTAGCAGTAATCTGGTTAGCTTTGTTACTGACTGGATGATGCCGTAGGTAAACCGAGTCACCAATGTGAAACGGGACCGGATGACGACCTTGATCATAATGGGAGGCAGAAACCTTATGACTCATACGTAAGTTCTTCCTAGCCGTTGTCCAAAGGTCCTTCAATTGCTGTGGATCAGGGGAATCAGGTAACAAATCCTCAAAAAGCCACAAATTACTTAATGGAGATTGCGGTGCATAAGCCATCATTAATGAAAATGGAATTAATTTATGAGACTTATGGCGAGCAGAATTAAACGCAAACTGTAGCCAGTCCAATTGGGAATTCCATAAGGTGTGATCATGTGAGTGATAGGCTATTAAGGCTGATCGTAAATTGCGATTAACCCGTTCAGCTTGAGATGGATTGGGATAATAGGGAACCGTAGTGATATGCTGAATACATGTACCGAAACAAAACTTCCTAAAGTCATTAGGCGTGGCGTTATCTGTGACCAAAATTCGGGGACAGCCAAAGGAAGCGATGATTCCTTTTAACACATGTAAGGCACTCTTTGTGGTGGCTTCCCGAACTGGTACCAACCAACAAAATTTCGAAAAGGCTTCAACCACCGTAAGAATATAATTGTTCCCCTTTTTAGAACAGGGAAACTTGCCTACAAAATCAACAAACCACTTTTCCATAGGCCTGTCCGCTAAGGAAGAAGCTAAATTGCCATATTTCAGGTTTTGTGCTGGTTTACTTAACCCACAAATTTTGCACGTTCTGACATAATTAGCAACGTCTCTGTAAATACCTTTCCACGTAAAATACTCTCTAATTTTACTTAAGGTTTTCAAAATGCCCAAGTGACCGCCGACAACAGAATCATGATAATACTTCAATACCGCGGGAATTAAGGCCGCTGGAATCACAACCTTAGGCATGTCGTCACCCTTGATCTTAAAACAGACCAAACTCTGTTTAAGTAAATACGGGGGACATGGATCGCCCTGCTGAAGGCGTTCATGAATTTTTCTCAACTCGACATCATTAAGTTGTGCCTCACGAACATCATGAAATAATAATTGATTAGTATCTAAAACAGGTGCTGAATACTGCACCTTCTGAACAAAAGGTTCCTCATCCTTATAACCCTCAAACATTCTTGAAAGCGAATCAGCAATAATATTCTGGGTACCACGAATATGTTCCACCGTAAATCGAAAAGCGGATAAACGCAAAGCCCAACGTGCCAACCTTCCTGATTTACGGGGGAGTGCTAAGACCCAACTTAGAGCTTGACTATCCGTTTGTAGACGGAATTCAACATGCTCCAAATAAAGACGAAATTTCTCTACTGCAAATAACACGGCTAGAGCCTCCAATTCATAAATAGAATATTGACGTTACTGATCCGTCAATGTACGTGATGCATAAGCGATCGGACGGCAACCGTCTTCCGTCTCTTGCATGAGAACGGCTGCTACTGCACTGCCGCAAGCATCGGTCTGCAAAATGAAAGAGCGTTCAAAATCGGCTATAGCCAAAACCGGAGGGGTGGTAATAGCTTCTTTCAACTCCCGAAAGCCTTTATCCTGTTCCTCACCTCATACAAAAGGGACCCCTTTTTTCTAAGCTTGTTAAGTGGTGCCGCTAATTCTGCAAATTGAGGAATAAATTTAGAAAAGAATTTAATCATACCAATAAAGCGCGCAACCGCTTTAACATTCTTAGGGGGTGGAAATTCATTTACCGAAAGGGTGCGTTGAGGATCAACAGTAACCCCCGCAGGGGTAACAAGGTGTCCTAAGAAATGTAGGACATGCGTAGCAAAAACCACTTTCTCTGGTTTAATAGTAAGACCTGCCTTACGCAGTCTAACTAAAACTTCACGGACATGACTAACATGTTCCTCCCACGTATCTGAATATATAACCAGATCATCCAAATAATGATACAAAAACTTATACTTTATGTCGGAAAAAATCTGATCCAACAATCGCGTAAGAACTTGGGCTCCTGTAGCTATACCGAATGGAACCCGACAAAATTCATATAGGTTCCAATCGGTAGCAAAAGCTGTATAGGTGCTAGAAAAATGGGTGAAGAATAATTAGATGTATTAGATGTAGATGGTCGAATGATCCCCTTCTGTAACATATCCTGTTTCTTAGCCTTAAGCTGTTGCATACGCAGTGGTGACAAGCGATACGGAGGGAGGCGAACTGGCTCTTGATCCTTAAGAACCAGCTGATGATGAACCAAAGAGGTAAACCCTAACTGCTGATTAAGAACATCAGACAATCCATCCATGATATTCTGAAATACTACTCTATGATCAGGTGAAAGATGCGCAAGGTCAATTTCCCCACGAGAATTAGGTTCTGTAACGCCGGAAACAGACCCGGGACTAGATAGAGAAGAAAATGAAGATGTTGATAAAGAATCAGAGAAAGAAAAATGATACTCCGGAGCAAATTTAAAATGAAATAACTCAGCCTGTAAATCCATAATCAGACCCGTTTTCCTCATGAAATCATTACCTAATATCATGGGACAAATTAAATCTTTAACCACTAAATACGGATATTTCCAGACGAAATGTCCTATCTGGATCCGTAACTTTACTACACCTTCAACATGAACGGTTTGTGAAACGGCCGACGTCATAATACGCTGTTTAGGAGTGATTAGGAGTCCCAACTTAGTAACCATTTCCTTACTAACCAAAGATGAAACCCTGCCAGTATCAAACAAACATTCTCAAAACGTGTTTTGGACACGTAATACTACTACAGGACACTGAAAATGGGCATGACTACGAATGCGATTCGACACAACTGAGACCGGTAATGAGTCTCGCTGTGTCGTTGTATTATATGTCAGGCCGTATTATTATTTTGATTCGACGTCTTCTCTTGGATCTTAGGGTTTTGAATGCAATCACGAGCAAAATGTCCAATCTGATTACATTGAAAACATTTACGAGACATTATATCTCGTGCATCATTATTCCTTCCTGCTTTAGTCAAAGGTAAACCTAGATTTCGTGGGTGATCACGTAATAAAGCTTGATTACGAGAACATAGGGAATTCAATTGAGCATAAGTGGTAATGGGGTTTTCTAATAAATATTGAGCACGAATTTCAGTATCTATAGCCACTGATAAAATAATCCCAACCACTTGTGCCTCTGATAATGAAGATTGAAACATGGCATGCACGGTTTTAAGTTCTTCCGCATAATCCCAAATAGTCTCGGAAATTAATTGTTTCCGATAAAGCATCCTATCAAATATGGAGTGTTGAAGTCGACCTGGCAAAAAATCAGTTAATATTTCCGTGTAAAAATGATCAATATCTTTCTTTGGCTCAATGGCTTGCAATAAACGCTGACTTAGTATTCCAATTGTGAAAGGAAACGACAATTGGAGTGCATGAGTACCAAAAGAAGCAAAGATGCGTATTAAAGTTTTCATCTGTACCAAAACTCGCAAAAATCCTAATATAGCCTCAATATTATTCACTGACATAATAATACCTGGTTTAAGCAAAGTATCTATGGGATTAGGCATTCTAGGCAAAAAAAAACATTAGGATTCGTTCCCCAATTGATACTAGCATTCGATAATTCCAAATTATTATTCTGCTCTATACTATGAACTTGCGGTGCAATCTTATCGACCGCAATCTCATTTGATTTAACTTCCTGTGTAGACAAGGACTGTAAGGTAAAATGTGACTTAAGTGTCGTTAAGTTGGTTTTGACCCGCAGCAATCGTTGTAGCCCCATTTGAACTCTAATTCTATCGGATTCCTCAAGTTCCGTACTCAACATATTCTGCAACCTAAGTTCCCAATGCAAGAGTCTATTACTAACTCGCCTATAACGATCCTTAGTAAAGTCTCTTTTTAAATCTTCAATACTTCCAAAAAAGGTATCTATAATTTCCACCGTCTTAATAATTTCCTCAGATATAGATACTTGCGGAAATTTCCGAACGGGGTGTTGCGAGAGAAAATCTGGTTCCTTCAATTTCCCCAATAGCATTGGAACTTCTACAGTAACATCAACATGAACTCCACGTACTTGCAACTCGTAAACCAATTCTTCCTTCCGTAGTAGATCCCATGCTACCGCTTGCGTCTCCATCATGTAACAATTAAAGCCATATATAAAATGACTATAAGAAAAGAAGGCAACCAAAAATAAATTAGAGACTCTGCTACCACTGTTGTATCAGCGTACCTGAGTAATACCCAGGAAAGGGAAAAGGATCGTAGCTTTAGGTATTTTTGGCTGCCTTTCACAAAAAATATAAACCTAAAGCCATAATAATTATGACAATTTAATATGAACAAACTGAGAGAGATAAGTTAATATAAAAATACAAAAAAAAAAAAAGAATTATAAATCTAATAATATAAGTAGTGAGAGAATGAAAGAGAGAAAGTTAATGTCTGCCATCAAAATGAAAGTAAGAATGGCGATTTATCACAGAGTAAATTAAACACTCATTTACAATACAGTCCAGATAGACTCGGGCTCTAATAAGTGATATAAAGTTGTAGTCTCCAACCTTTATCTGAATTAAAGTTCAAATCCTTGGGAAGCACACCATAACAAGTGAGCCGCTGTGTACATTAATGGCGTAGCGACATCAGAGAACTTCCCTGTAGGTTTATGGACGTTAACGATCCCTCGTAGTGTAGAATATGAAAATTAGGAATGCTGGCCAGCGCGCTGTTAAGAATGAAACAGACCATCCCTTAGTCTGTGAAGCGATGATATCCAAACGATGCTCCACCAGTGAATTATACCACACAGACGAAAGTCGTAGCTATCCAAATCAGCGGGGTCACCCGACCACCGCGAGCACGTAATACTATGAGTTGACGACTATCTCAGCCGAGACGGGAGACTGCGCGTTTCTCTCTTGATATCGTAACTGCCTCGAGTTCTTTTACCAACTGCCCGTTGGCCCGGTCTCCCAGCCGAGGCCGGCGATGCGTGTCGTTCCTCCAATCAGCGGAGGAGAAGATCAGGGTACGTTCAGGAAAAATAAGCCAAACAATACAGCCACCATAAACAATAAAATTGCCCACAGCATAAACTACATCACATCATTATAAACAATACAGCAGGACTAAAGCAGAACACATCACCATGACATAACAGTGCATGGTGTCATTCGTCTGCTAATTCCCGCCCTATACAAGAACCAATCAGATTCAGTGATGGCGGCTGATGGAGATTGCCACCACCTCTGCAAGCTGATGGCACCGATGCGACACCGGTGGAGCATCAGTGATGCCATCGGTGAAATTCGTAACACCGTGATGCCATCGGATTGCTCAGCGTTGAGATACGGAATATGCTCAATCTGGGATGTCACAATTACAGCTTTCAGAACAAATGGTGGGTGCATTCTAGTAGGACGCTTTGCTGGCAATATTTATTCACAAGGTAAATATTAAATGTTTAATCATCCTAATATTTATTCCAAGTGTTAAGTGTTCTACACCTCGAAAGAAATGAAAAGCAAATTATTGTAGATTCAGAAATAATGTTGTGTGGATAAGCTGAATTACGTTCAATTTGGTTAGTTTCATTCCACTATCATTATATGACAGCAAACGCGAGTTATAATATCGGTAAAGATAAAGTACTTTTATGTTCCAAATAATAACCAAAAACGTGAAATTCTGTAGTAGTTAGTTTGCGGACAATTATATAACTCTCATTATATGCTAGCATGTAAACTGGCTATGGCATTGAAATGTAATGGTCCGTTGGTACATATCTCAATGCAGAAGATACCACAGTAAATGTTGCATTTATTTTATAATGATATATTTATTATTTACACATATTTTGGACCTCCTTTAGGAATATTGTGCTCTCATGTTAATAGAGTAGTGTACAGAAAACATATTGGAAATATCTGATATAAGTGAAAGTTGGAACGATTCTAGCGATTAAGTTGAGAATGTATTTGTAATATTCACTCAAGTTCTGATTTCATTAACAAAGTCCCACGAAATCTAGTCATTGTCGATGAGAAAATGATAAATATTGAAGACGGAGAAATAAAAATGGAATGAAAGTTATTACAGTAAGGCCTATATCTGATTTTTGTCTGTTTCACCACCATATGTAGAACAGATTGATCCGAGATAGGTCAACATTTGTCACGTGTCCTTTATTGCCGTCTGGAATATTGGTGGCGGAGTAATACATTCAGGAAGACACCAGACTGAAAATTGTCAGAGACGAAAGGTAAGTATTTAAATTTTAGTCATATATGCAGTATATTCATACATCATACTAATTCCAAAATTTATGAGTAAAATATATGCCTAATTTGTCTGTGTTTAAGTTAGTGGTAGTATCTAATATCTTTATTATTATGGTGTTCTAAGAATACTACAGTATTTTCCGTGTATTTGCGACAGCCATGTTAATTTCCCGCTCTGCATGGTTCTCGGCTTCTGCGGTGTTTAGGAAGGATTTTTGTTAAGTAATTTCTCTTTCGAACATTATACATACCTTTTATTGCAGGTAGGTACTTATATTTAAATTACATAGGCCTATTAATCCACATACATGCGACCAATCACTACTAAATCTATTTAAGGTATTGTTAACGTAAATGTAAGCTGAATCTACGAATTTTTTCTATTAGTTCTTCAGTTATCTTCGCCACATTTCCTTTGTCGTTCAACAATATCGCCATAATATAATGAAATTAAAAATTATTTAAAGCTTTAAAAGGGTACAAATGTTATAGTAATTAAGGTAGGAAAACAATAATTTTGTTGTGCAAGTAAAAGGTATTCTTCTTTCGTTACTTTGTTTCAATTTTTAAAATATTAATTATTTTGTTAGCACTGATCAGGGGCGGCTTTCAGTTTTTGTTTGGAGGGAGAGGAGCAACAATTTTTGCACAATACCTTACAAAGTATATCACGCGGCGTACTCTTACTTTATTGTAAGTTAGGTTTTATTTAACGACGCTCACAACTGCCGAGATTATATCAGCGTCGACGGTGTGCCTGAATCTTGTCCCACGGGAGTTCTTTTAGGGGAGACCCGGGCAAAGCAAATAACCCGGGCAAAGATAATAATGCCTGTTTCTTAGAAACGCCAACAGGCAGCGCCTTCAGATATGTTGGGTAAGAATCCCAACTAGATTTTGCTGCTGGATATGACTTGTCGTCATTGTAGCTAGTAAGAGAAGAAGTCAGCTTGCGAGTGAAGGAAATTTATTGTTTTCTTAAAATATTTCAAGATAAGAGAAAGAACATGGCACGAAGATTTCACCAGAAAAAACCAAAATAATGGCATTTCAAGGTACAAACCCAATCCGAAGCAAAATTGTTGTTGAAAATGTGATTTTAGAACAGATACATTCCTTTTCATACTTAGGATGTAATATATCATATGAAGGATAGAATGATGCAAGCAGAAAAATGAACAAATTCTTACAAATATTAGGACTACTAAACCATACCCTAAAACCAAGTTTAGTACAGAAACATTCCAGAATAAAGCTATATAAAATCCTTGCACTACCAACTCTCCTCTATGGAAGCGAAATTTGGGTTCTGAAAAAAAGAAATATCAGCAGATTAAGAGCATCTGAAATGAAATATCTGCGACGAACTGGAGGATACACACTTCTGGATCACAGGAAGAACGAGGATATACTGTAGGAACTCAATATGCAACCATTAGAAGAAAAAATTACAGAATACAGAAATAGATGGCTTGAACACATTTCTCGTATGGAAGCTGGCCGGTCACCCCAAGAAATGCTAAAATACCACCCTCAAGGACGACGACGACCTGGACGTCAACAGAAACGTCTATTGGATCCTGTATAGTTGGGACCGAAACAGGCCAACAATGGCCTAATTTCGTGCCTGGAATATGATGATGAGAAACATGTGTATAGCATACAATTATTCAGAAACTCTTTGTTATGCGATACGATTACTTCTAAAGTGCCATACTTACCAAGAAGATTATTAACGTTTATATTTGTATAACCTTAAATGAAAAGCGAAAATACGTCTGCAGGCAAAGTGAATAGGGCAAAGCGGATAACTTTATTTGACTATATAAGTGCTAAGGCTGGTTCACAATAAGCCGGGAACGGTAGCGACAACGAGAACGACAACGGATATATTGTTAAAATTAATGTATTTAAATGTGAATATTCACAATTAATTATTGTGAATGCTAACATTTAAGTACATTTATTTTAACATCATTTCTGTTCTCGTTCTCCTTGTCGTTTTCGTTCCCGGTTCATTGTGAACCACCCCTTAGCTATAATGGATATCTTTACATTTATAGCATATAGTACAGAAATATTATTGGCAACTTAAACATTCAAGATTTTGCAAAAGATACTGAAATTGGTTACTTGATAGATGCATTAAATAATTAGTATTAATATATGTAATTAATCAATAACTACAATAGTGCTTTTCCATTCAATAATAGCATGAATAAAATTGAATGCACATTAAATTAAACATTAATGCAAACACGTAGATAAACTAGTTAAAATTAACTGAAGGGATGAGAATGAAATAATCCAAAGCCGCACTTTTAACAAAAATGATTGTGTGTGAGTGCATTTCTTACACATATAGGAAAGCTTCTAATAAAATATTGTAATAAATACTCAGCAAATGACAAAGCCTAAGGACTCTAAACCTTTGTAAAAGTTTGTCTGTGTGGCTTAGGAATATTTTTAAATTTCATTTTAATTGTTGATTTTTAATCTATATATATATATATATATATATGTGTGTGTGTGTGTGTGTGTGTGTGTGTGTATAAATGCATTCATTACATTAACGTTTATAATATTATAACTTGTAATTTTGTATTGCCTGTGATCATTGACACTTAATCTGAGGAATTTTTAAAAACTCTATTTCAACGTTACTTAGCTATTTCAACGTTATTTAGACAAAAAAATCGTTAAAGTAAACTAAGAATCGAACTCGCTCTCTTCTACACAACATGCAGATGTCTTAGCGTCTGAGCTATTGAAATAACACGAAGTTTTCGTTTCTGTGCGGAGTGTCGATCTAGTCATGAAGGTCCATTGTCGATTTAACTACACGATTTATGTATGTATGTATATATACAGAGTGTTTCAAAAATACGGGGCATAATTTCAGGTATGTATTTCCCACATGTAGACAATCAAAATAGTTCATTACAACATGTGTCCGGAAATGCTTCATTTCCGAGTTATGGCCTTCACAACATCGAAATTCACCGGAACGTTTTTCTTTCCGCAGGTCGTTGCCGTCAAAGGAGACATTAAGAGGGCACTCTGACAGTTCATTCCGAGGCGAAGGTTACATTTCGTAATCATTTACGTAATATTATATTTTTTGCAGTTTTTGAAGTGAATTTCGGAACGATGCTAGTAACAAACCAAATATCCTGAATTTAAGTTACTCAATATTCGTTATCTCGTGTATCAGTGCCTTACATCTGAGACTTAGGAATATTCAATCGTGTCATTCTCTTCCAGGGAATCTGTACATTATCTTATTTGATATCAATTAATAATAATATATTTACTTAAAGTCAAATTTGAATATTCCTTACAGTATGTCACGTCAAATTTGTTCAACTAATTCTACAATATTCCGAGAGTGTGAACACATAAGCTTAAGTAATTAACTCTTGTAATTTAAACACATGCTATGTGAATTTAATGTTTTTTTTTTCTGTAAGCTGTTATAATGTCTGTATGCCATACTCTTCAACCCTTCATCATGATATAGGTGTTCGTAAACATTACAAGAATTCAGGACCTGACGTTGCCGTAACGGCGAAAACGGTTGTCATTCACATATTTCTATAGTATTTTAAATGTTTGAATAGACTTAAAGTCAATGTAAAGTGGGATTAATTATAGACTGAACGAACTTATGAAAATATTTGTACTAAAATATCACCCATAAGTCTCTTTGAAATCAAGAAACGAAATACTCCTTGCATAATACTGTAACAAAAATGTTACAGCTTCAAATTTTTTTCAAAATATTATTTTATTTATAAAACAGTTTTCAGAAAGTCCAGTTCTTCATAAAAATTGTAGGATCCATAGAACAAAAATGCAAAGTCAGGGAGAAAATGTGTACAGTTCGATTCAACGATTTTGTCCCTTGTCCTTGCTTGTTTGGCTAGTGAGCCAGCTGTGTGTTGCGTCATAAGAAAGAAATTTAATCACAAACGTACATAGGAGGGGAAGAGGAAGAGAAATAATGAAAACATTATCTATGCTCGTAGCTGAGGGACACACCATGTCAAGAAAATGTCATCATGACATCGTTTAGTCAACAGACGTAGTGGTTAGTAACGGGATGTGTGGAAGAATATTTTGTTTTAATACGTGTGTACCACGACATGATAGGAAGGAAGTGTCAGGTGTTATGATTGTGCAGTATGATCTGCGCGACTTAGCCCGCCCGTGCTTAGCCAGTAATCATGAGCAACTCGCTCTTAGTTTATCTACTTTCTTTTTGCACAGGCCAAAATCCCTGAATGAAGCTGTAAATAAGTGGTTGGTTTTTAATGTTATACTGACGCCATATACAAGAAATATGTAGCCAAGGCCTAATAGATACACTGAAAATAAAATAATAAACAACAGTAGGACTACACATGTCTTACACTTGACTCTGATAGAAGCATCTATTTCCAGAAGTGTTAGTTAACAAGCACAGGAATACAACTTAGTGCTACTACAGAAATTTTACAAATGTTCATGCAATTCAGACCAAATACTTCCTAGCGGCTGCCTCTCCGCATACTGCGACAAGACGCTCTCACGAATTCTTTTCATGACAGCATCGGCTTAAAGGAAATCCCTGGGACGCTGAGGATGTATTTCATCTGTACATGTGGGACAAAATTATTGCTCTCACTCAGGTGTGTTTCAAAATGTTCTGCAGACTGAAAATAAATATCGTCAGTTAATACGTATTTATATCAACATTTCGAAACCAGTTCGTATTCAAAAGCGCTCTGCACAGGTGCTAGACACAAAAGTGCACCTATGTTGTCAGTTTCCCTAGACTAGAATAAGAGGGCGATCGTACTGCATAGGTGACATAGTAGCGGAGCGCTGTGTATTAGTACAGGCAACTGCTGTTCCACAAATAGAATGGTCGGATAATAAATACATGTCTATGTATAAAACTGTGTGATGGAATTAAATTTAATGTCATATTGCTGGAAGATGTATGTCTGTAGGTTTCATAATTATTATGTAGGCCTATATGTTCATTGAGTTTAGATATTGAGACGATTTGAATCCTAGGTAGGCCTAAATTTAATGCACATGTAGGCCGTAACTTTCAATGCCCTGTGACACAAGAAGACATATTTTGGAAGCACAATAGGACTAATAATAATAATAATAATAATAATAATAATAATAGTAATAATAATAACAATAATAATGACAATAAAGTAGCAGAATATTTGCAGTTACCTACTAGGGATAAACTGGTCCTTCCCTCCCTACTCTCCTAGTAAGTTACATCCACTTTTGTAACTTTTTCGTCAAAATTCCCTAATTTCAGTGGTACAGAGTATCCCTGAGACTGACGAATATGCAACAGATCTGGAGGATTCGTAAGTTAGTTTCAGAGCTCCAAGATTCCTTGCAATGATGCGAACGCTATATTTTTTTCTACTTTACCATTGATTCTTTAATTTATTGCAGCTTTGAGAAATTAAAGTAATAGATCTAGTCAAGTTATGCAAGTTCATTATTGGCACCGGACTGAGTGTTTAATCCCTGTGGTGGGGACGTAGAAAGGGACAATTTAATGATGCATAGTGCTTTAGAAAAATTTTGAGTCTCCATTAAGAAGAAAAGAAACTTGAAATTGCTAAGATCTGCATTAATTTACCAGCTATCGCTAAATGTATGTTAAAAGGAGAGAATGGTTAAATAGGCGAAAACAAGTAAATTTGCAAACTTATTTTTCTTTTAAAATGAACTTCGATATGTGGAAAATATATTCATAAATTTTAGTGCGCATTTATGCCTTATCAGCTGCTGTGAAGCCATTTTTAAAGCTGTGGTGCACAAGATTTTATAATTATATAAAACTTAAACTTTGACATTTCTCGTAACTTTTTCCCCCTTTTAAAACACTGTTCGTTATGTGAAAAATACTTTATATAAAGTTCAGTACATATTTATTGCCTTATCAGCTGCTGTGAAATTATTTTCAAGTTCTGGTGCACAAAGTATTTAATGAGTCTAAATTTCTATTGAAATTTCCAGTAAATTTAAATTACTTTTGCTTTATTTCATACAAAAGTTACATATTTATCGAACTGTTAATAAGCCTAATACTTGCATATTTGGTAGACATTATTTATTGGGGAAAATTCTGTGAAATAGATTTTTTTTTACAGTTGGACAATATTTCTATGAAGTACCTATAAAATTCATCTTTAAACTGTAGGCCTAATTATTTATCTTAAAATTTTGAAAGTCACTTATCAAAATTGTGCTGACTGTATTTTAAAGGACTTGCTTTTAAGGGTAAAATGTTAGACATTTTGAACCTATCTTTAAAGATGACTAAAATATAACTATTTTAGTGAATAACTTTACTGTACTTTGGAGATTTTTTTTTCAAAATTTGGACCCTATTTTTTATATAATTTGGAATTTAAGTTGTAGCAGCAATGACATTTGTACATAAAAATGAAATTTGTGCATTAATTAGAACCTCTCCCCTTAATATGAAACAGTCGATCAATACTGAATTTAAACTCCAAGTGCAACATGTAAATGTTCTCAATATGATTTTTGTAAAGAAAAATATACAAGTTTAACGTAAAGTAATAATATATGATTTGGGATTGAATAAACAGCGTTTATTACATTAATAAAAAAGTAAATTCATTTACATATACTGTATTTAATAACACTTCATCGCTGTCGCTTAAGTGGCACTTTTCCGCCTAAGAACCAGGGAAGACTTCTTCGATTGGCTGCAAGGAAGTGAAAATTCACTGTACCTCCCTTACAGGGAAACAGAGAGTAGGCCTATGTCCGTTTTCTTGTGGGCTACTAGCACACGTACACAAAACGTGTCATCTTAAGCCTTGCCAAACAGTAACATTAGTCCTGAATGTATAATATAGACTAATGTTTAATTTACTACTATTGGTACTACCACTAATAATAATAATAATAATAATAATAATAATAATAATAATAATATCTCTAACCGAAATTTTTCTAGTCATTTTCGCTTCTCCAAAAATAATTGGTGTTACTTACTTACTGACTTTTAAGCAAACCAGAAGTTCATTGCCTCCCTCACATAAGCCCGCTATTGGTCTCTATCCTGAGCAAGATTAATCCATTCTTTATCATCATATCCCACCTCCCTCAAATACATTTTAATATTATCTTCCCATCTACGTCTGGGCCTCCCTGAAGGTCTCTTTCCCTCCGACCTCCAAACTAACACTCTAGGGTAAATATTGGTAATATCGTGATAATTTCATGAAAATTAATTTAAAATGCAAATGTGCAAATATATCCTTATTCCGATTTTTTCATCTAAAAGACGATAATTTGCTGTACAAATCTGAAGACATAAAAGATTGGACACGTTCTTGAACAAGTGCCAAAAACCACTTTTACAACTTAAGCTAAAAGGTTGGTTATTTCGTGATAACCTGGTAATTTCGTGAAATTACATTGATAATTTCGTGAGAGGTAGAAGAATTGTGGAAAAATTCATTCAAGTCAAATTAAATTCTCATTTATTGTTACAAGACTTCAAACATAGTAATTCCGTCTAATATTCATAACAAGAAAACATAGAAATACATATCAACACATAATAAGAATGAAATCAAAGTAAAAATTGAAATTGAAAAGGGATTTTCTTTACCCTGAAAGGGTGAACATTTTTATTACGGACTTTACTATAGCCTATATTACTAGGGTAACTCCAAAAGTAATGCCTAACATTTGTTTAAAAATTATATTTTTATCCTATAACTTTGCTGTTTTCACATAATGTAGATACATCCTTCAGGAACAAAAGGTCACTTTTCCACATAATCCCCGTCCCTTTCAAGTGCATTACTTAACCTAGGAACGAGGGCCTGTAGACCAGTACGGTAAAAGTCTGGACCAATACATCTGAGCCACTCTTTAGCTGCGTGCACAAGGGAGTCATCTTCTAACCTCGTTCCGTGAAGGGATCCTTCAGTTTACCAAAGAGATGGTAATCGCACGGTGCCCGTTCAGGACTGTAATACGGATGTTTCAGTGTTTTCTATCCGAATTTTCTGATCTGGTCTGTGGTCTTGTGACTGACATATTATGGTTGTGCGTTGTCGTGCAATAGCAGAACACCCTGCTTCTCCCGATGTCGTCGAACACGACTCAGTCGAACTTGAAGTTTCTTGAGAGTTGCCACATACGCGTCAGAATTAATGGTGGTTCCGTTTGGCATGATGTCCACAAGCAAGTATCCTTCTGAATCGAAAAACTCAGTAGCCATAACGTTTCCTGCCGAAGGTGCACTTTTGAATTTCTATTTCTTTGGTGAATTTGCATGATACCACTCCATTGTCTGCCTCTGTCTCCGGTCCATAACGTTGGAGCCATGTTTAATCTTCTGTCACAATTCTTGCAAGTAAGTCATCTAGCACTTATCATTGACACTTAGCATGATAACAAATCAAACAGAAGCTACACTGAACCCATTGCGTCTCCCTTTTCCTTTTTGTTATCACATCTTATCTTCAGATTTCTAAAATTCGTATTGTAATACAATTTTTAAAATAGTATAAAATGTAACACTTAATGCTCAACAAAATTTCACCTCAAACAGCTAAGATTTCTACCAGTAAATCTAAGCCTATACGGCGACTACAGCTTTATCTAAAATTCCAAAAACATTTCCTAAAATTTCATTAAGTTATAATTAATAATTGTACCAGATATCATATGCTTACCTTTAGTGATAAGTCTGTAAAATATTTACAAACATCCACAAAATTTATACGCCTGAGAAATCGATGCTAACTTGCTCTTTCCAAACATAAAACTCACTGAAGCAGCTACAATAGTCACACAAAGCGTAGCTGTATCTTTCTGGAAACCTGACAACATATGCAATCCCTTGGCGAAAATTTGAATCTCAAACACCATTGATTAGTTCACGAAATAGCAAAGAAAAGTATCACAAAATAACCACTGCCACGAAATTACCAATGTTTACCCTATATACATTTCTGGATTCGTCCATATGTGCTACATGTCCTGCCCATCTCAAACGTCTGGATTTAATGTTCCTAATTATGTCAGGTGAAGAATACAATGCGTGTAGTTCTGTGTTGTGTAACTTTCTCCATTCTCCTGTAACTTCATCCCTCCTAGCCCCAAATATTTTCCTAAGCAACTTATTCTCAGACACCCTTAACCTATGTCCCTCTCTCAAAGTGAGAATCCAAGTTTCATAACCATAAAGAACAACCGGTAATATAACTGTTTTATAAATTCTAACTTTCAGATTTTTTGACAGCAGACTGGATGATAAAAGCTTCTCAACCGAATAATAAGAGACATTTTCCATATTTAATCTGTGTTTAATTTCCTCCCAAGTATCATTTATATTTTTTACTGTTGTCCATTCCGAGGCTTATTTGAAGGATTCGTAACAAGCTGTTTTTACGGTGATGGATTGTTAGCCCTTCGCCCAACCCTCAAGCTGGAGGGCCACCCCTCATCGGCTGTCTGCGACTGCTTATTCAATATATTCACAGCTACCCTCCATATCTGGAGGCCGTCTCCTAGAACCGCCACCAGAGGACGCGCCATTCCGTGGTGATAGGGACCCACAATACATGTAATTGGTGTTAACATATATAATTAATCATCCTGAGACCGAAAACTGCTTTTTTTATTTCTGTTTTATGTCTGTCTATCTAGATGTTTGTTACCTTTCCACGCGATAATCGCTGAACAGATTTCGATGAAAATTGGAATATAAATTAAGTTCGTTGTAACTTAGATTTTAGGCTATATGGCATTTAAAATAATTTATTTAAAAGAGGAGTTATAAGGGGCCCTGAATTAAATAAATCAAAATATCTCGCTTATTATTGGTTTTTGTGAAAAATATTGCATAACAAAGGTTTATTTAAAAATCATTTCTGATAAATTCTATTCTATGCAAAATGTTGATAGGACTGATATTTAAGGCTATATAGGCATATAAATATAACAATATATTTTCACTACCGTCTCATATTATAGCGTCGTTGTTCCTGCAGTAACTCATATGTACAAAATATAAAAATGTTCAGTAGGAAGAAAAACACATTTATTCATTCTATGGCAGTGGTAGCCTACATGGGAGATCGTGAGTTCTTACATTTCCGAAAGAAAGAAATATAATTACCAGTGGCGGTTCCTCGGGGGAGGGAAGGGAGGAACGTCCTCCTCACATTTTTCTTCTTTTGAAAGTAAATACCAAATTAAATATAAGCCTTGAAATTCGAGGAAGATTCGATAATTTTTAAGTTCACAGCTATAAGAAAACCTCGGTTAATCGAATTTTAAACGACGCGTACTCATGTGCTGCTAGAAAACTGTGAGAAGGATGCGAGATTGTTTGTGTGGAGGAAAGTCAATCCATTCCTTCTTTACTACAGTTAACACATAGACAACAGCGCGCTAGTGGCCAGAGAAAGAAGCAGAGTTTTAAAGCAAGTAAATGAACGGATAGGGAGGAGAACCTCCTCTGAATCAGCACATGGGCGGGAAATAGAAACCGACTGGTCTTGCAGCAAGCTCGCTACCGCTACCTTGCTGCCATCTAACGATGCTGCATTCAACCAGACTATAATACATCTAGGAGGAGAGATAATAAAAGCAGTTTTAACGCAAAGCTATGAAAGACACCATATAAACATTTAAAAGATTATAAATCAAAATATATTGTTCATTGCACTTTACATAAGGGAGACCCGGGCAAAACGAATAACCCGGGTAAAGAGAATAATGCCTATTTCTTCCAAACGCCAACAGGTAGCGCTTTCTCCTTTGTTGGCGAAGAATCCCAACCAGATTTTGCTGCTGGAAGTAACTTTGCGTCATTCTAGCTAGTGAGAGAAGGAGTCAGCGTGCGTTTGAAGAAAATTGACTGTTTTCTTAAAATATTTCAAGGTAAGATAAACGTAAGTACAACATACAAATCCGCAGAAACTTTTTGCTATGTGATATTAATATATAGGCAATACGATTACTTCTAAAGTGCTGTACTTACGAAGAAGATTATTGACGTTTATATTTGTATAACCTTAAATGAAAAGCGAAATGGCGTCTGCGGGCGAAGTGAATAGGGCAAAGTGGATAACTTATCCGCTTTGCCCTGTCACCTTTATTTGACTACATAAGTGTTAGCTGCATTTTTATATGTATTTGTCTATTGTAATAAAGCGTGTTAGATCATTTTACATATTGGAGACATTAAGTCACAATAATTAAATTATAAATCAGCAACGCTGATCTTAATTTTTACTTGGAAACGTCGCAATGTGTTTTTGATGGTTTAATTTTTCAAACGGAAGACGGAACAAGTCAAATGTTCTGTTGAAGCCATGAAGAAAGAACTTGAAGAAATAAAATGTTCCAATCAGTGGTTCTGCTATCTGGCCATACAACCATAATGTGTTTGTTGATGAACATTTTGCTCCAGAGCAACTTACAGATCGTCCACTTGAGACAGAAATCAGCGAAACGACAGTTGGCTGAGATTTAACAAATTCTGCGGTGCCAGATTCTTCAGCGACTGAAGAAACAGTTAATGTTCACTCAGAATCAACCACCTCTGTGATGTCGGCATCTTCAAAGATTGACGAAATATTCAATTCATCAATTACACTCAGATTTTCAGTTTCAGTTACACCAAAATCCTCAACATCGTCAGCAGGAGAACCCAAGTCAGTTCTTTTGATTTAGACCAGTGCCAAAAGTGGATGCTCGAAAGATACGAGCTAAACGAAGAAAAGGTCAGCGCTCTGAAATTCTTACATTTATACCGATTAAAAACGTTGAAAGTGATGTAACTTATGGGCAGGAGCAAAAACAGAAGAAATCCAAGTCTTCAGTGCCAGTGAAACGTCGACTTGTTCAAATTTGTATTTTTTACTAATCTAACGTGCTGTAAAGGGCTGTAATAACATTTCTTATCGTCTAATATGACTCATTAACATCGTGCTTATGTGTTGATTTAATTTTATTATCAGTGAACAAAAATTAATTAGAAATGTGAAACTGTTATAGGGATATTCACTTTGCCCGGGCTAATTTTTCTCTTTGTCCGGGTACCCGGGCAAAGCGAATAATTAACTGTATTTTCTTTCTCAAATCATATCACTGTCCATAGGTAGGGAAACGAATTGCTATTTTTTAGATATGTGGACATGTGTCACAACCATTGTCATGAAAATTTTAGTTCGGGAGCACCAAAATATAGCCTGTGGCATTGTTTATTCTTAGCTTATCCGCTTTGCCCGGGTTCCCCTAAGATACTATTCATGGTTTGAAACTTTCGAGGATATCTGCAAACTGAAGTTGGATTTATATAAAACAAAGAGGAAGTAGTTCTACGTTAGTGTAGCAGATCTTTTTGAGCCATGAAATTCACTTCCATTCATTGTCTACTAGACAGGACAACAGCCAAGTTGTCAGTTTTGCACAAATATCTTTGAAATTGAAAGAACTGCAAACTACATTATTTTTAACATAAAAAATTAATCGGCCACCGGCAGCTTTGAACAATAATGGTAGTATGACTTTACAAGAACTGACATTCTTCAAAAGCATGTGATACTGAACTTGTAAAATGTACACGTGACAACACAGACCACGTGGGTGGGTGCAGTTTTCTCGCTTTCCTAACAGATTATTTCTCATTCTCATTTCCGTAAAACGGTTCCGGTTACGTGTTAGTAGCTGGTTTCTTCCAACATGTGTGATGCTGTAGTGTGCGTGAAAAATGCTGCGAGGTTGTGATTGTCCTTGTAATTGTTAATTTGTGTAATTATTGAGCAATGAATGAAAGTGAAAACATATTATATTTTGGACAATTTAGGAACCTCAGTTTACGAAAACAGATTATTGCTATATAAAAGGGAAGGCCAACCCTAACACTACCTTGTCTTACATGTATGCATGTAGGCTAATTTGTAGCATGTTTCTCTCAAGAAGGTGTCATTTTGCGCTGTTAACTTCTTTCCTCCTCTTAAGAAATATGCAGGAGCCACCACTGATAATTACATATAGGAGACTTTATTATTATTTGTTGCATCACTATTTAAGTTATTTAATAGAGCAAAAATACGAAAAATGATAAATATATCACAGGAGTTATTGCAGGAACAACGACGATGGCTATAATGAAATCAAAACAAATGACTCCGTCTATTTAAGGAGGCCTTGATGTTTATCAATATTAATTTACAGAGAATGTTTATGTGTTTGTATGAAGTAATCTCAGAAGCTACTTAACCGATTTGGATAATTTTTTCAATATTTCTCTAGATGGATGTATGCTACATATGAGGACTGATGTAAGATTAAAATAGATCTTTACGCACAGAAAACTTGATATTCTGTCGAAATATTGTATAACATGATTATTGCAACTTTATTTGGTCCACATAAAATATTCTATTTATTTTTGTTCACAGAACTTAATAGTATTTAAGAGTTTTGTCGTAAAGATGAGTATTTTTACTGAACCAAAAATACAGAACATAATAAATAAGCATTTTACCTTAGAGCTCACTGGAGCTTCGTTATTTTAAAAGGTGTCACGAAATGGCGTTCCTGCGCTCATAATTTACCCATATTCTTTTCCTGTGTTTCTTAAAATAATATTTATGTACCACATTCATTTTCGTTTCATTTATTTACATAAACAATGATGCACAACCTAGCGAGTTGGCTCAGACGGTAGAATTTGAGACTCACATTCGGAAGGTCACGGGTTCAAACTCTGTAGCCGACCAATCTGACTGCAATTTTTCATGGTTTCCCTTAGTCATTAAGGCAAATGTTAGATTGAAAATTTACATGCTATGATTCATCGCCGCCTCAATTACAGATAAGATAAACATTAATCAAAATCTGTAATCAGTTACGTGAACACAAACCATCTACAACACATTACAGAAACAGGAACTCAACAAGAGTAAAAACGGCCTACTGGTATACCCAGACATTCTAAACACGCGGCATGACCACATATGTTAAAGCGTATCTAAATAAACTTAGCAAACAAAAGAAAAAGATGGACAGTAAGGTTAACATAACAAAAATCTTCGCACACAATTCACTCTATATTGACATTAATTTGGAGTGATTTATTAAAGGATGCAATCAAAACTAATTTAGAAAAATGTTAAATGCATTATCCTTGCACCGAAAACGGAAGTTCTCTGAATCAAATGATCATATTTTAATTATTTGCATGTAATAAAAATTAAGAAACATATCAAAGAAATTATCCTTGCAGGAAATGAGTGCTCTCTGGTTCAAAATAATCATATTTTAATTATTTAAATACAATTTCAATTATGTAACATAATAAACGATTTATCCTTCTATCAAACACGGATGTTCCCTGGACCAAATGTACTATTTTAATTACAGTATGTAAATTACTTTATATTTTTTTCTAACAAGTGCAGCTAAGCGCACGGGTATGGCTAGTAATAATAGTAATAGTAACAGTATTATTAATAATAATAATAATGATAATAATAATATACTATAACAATATAATAATAATAATAATAATAATTATTATTATTATTATTATTATTATTATTATTACTATTATAACAATAATAATAATAATAATAATGATAATAATAACAATAATGTCAAGTCACGATGTCCTACATTGACACGATATTAATAACTTGCTAGAAATAAAAAAATAAAGTGCTACACAAACTAACACATTATGGAGATTGATGGCAAACTTTACTGGACGAAAGGTAAGTTCGATGAACTACGGTAGCATAAAATCGCAGTGCTCTCATAAAACGAAGTAATATCACCATACCGTAAGACTTCACCAAATAAAGACGGAAAAATAAAAGCTTATAATGTACCTGGCATTACGTGATAAAACGCCAAGACTTTTCAAGTTATTTGTTTTCACAGCTGATCTAAATAAAGTAAAAGGAAAAGAGTGAAACAAAGATGAAATACTCTACATAGATCTCAAAATAAAAGCGCGGAGCACTTGAAACAAATAGGTTAATATACATAAATTCTTATGTTTACTCTGGGAAATGACAAGAATGGCTCACTAAACATATTTCTCCCTTTCTTTGGGCACTAGACTGAATGCATTACAAAGAACAAAAGTTGCTTATGAAACAGGTGATATTATCTATAAACACTATTAAAGGTGACATACAATAGCATGGCTCTATAACATGCGGCTTCGTGGTCTAGCGTTCAGCATTCCTGATTATGAATCATGTATGTAGGATATGAGATTGACTGCTTACGACCAAGACAGAAACTAATAATAATAATAATAATAATAATAATAATAATAATAATAATAATAATAATAATAATGATGATAATAATAATAATAATAATAATATTAATAATAATAATAATAATAATAATAATAATAACAAAAACAATAATAGAGCGTGCAAAATCAATACAAATATTTCTACGTTAGTCTTTGACTCATCATTCTGGAACAGGTAATTTATTTATAGTGAAGTTCGATTCTCCTCTCCTTCTTAGTTGCGAAGATGTCGCTCACTTTTATCATGGAAATTAGGGTTTCTTTTGAGCTCACTGAAGAATGCTTTTCGATAGAAATTAAGGCTAGTCCGTTGAGTCGATTCTGAGTCATTGAATTTCTACAGTAATTTTTAACGCGTTATAACGCAGAAAAGCTCCTTTCGGCTGATGCGCTTGTAGCAGGAATTTTCAGTACAAGTTTAACGAGTTTTGATAACTCAGGCAAAGTATCACTGTAGTCATTAATCACTAGGGCAAGGCATTTAATGACCTATAAATTGGTTAAAAATTCAAAATAAAAAATGCATTTATGACCTAAAAAAATACAAAAAAAAATGACCTAAAAACAAAGAAAATGACCAATAAAAAGTAAAGCCTTGCCAATGAAAATACTTTTAATTACGTTAAGTACTCACTTGATTACTGAACTACATAAAATTAAAAAAAAAATACATGTTACAGTACCTTGTATTGCAGAAAATTCATTTCAAGTGCACTTTTACAACAATTTTGAATTGCAGTTAACAATCAAAATTTGGCGGAGATTTTCAAACAAAAATTATTGTCAATTGTCTGCTAGTACCGACTTATAAACGGAAAAGCTTCTCTCTACTTCAACGGAAACAATTGGAGCAAACTGAAAGCAAGCAATATCTCCTGGATTTAACTCACAGTCAGGAAGAGAAAAATTTTCACCAGACAAAGCTCTGCCAATTGAACACAATGTACTATTACTCTTGCTTAGACACTGCATCACCCACTTTACCACAGGCACGGTTCAAATCATTCACCACTTTATCCATTATTAGTAGCTGTTCCACTAATGTCACTTGGGATTTTTCCAGTGCAGTTATGAAATCAGGAAGGAATCCAAAATTAGTATTTATGTAAGAAAGTTTAAGAGCAATTTCTTTATCAGCTAACAGTTCTTGCGCTTTTTTATTGACACTGACTCACCATTATCAAAAGAATCAACCACTTTCTTCACAATATCGAAATTCTTACAATAATGACTGCAAGCTTGGAGCCATGTTCCCCATCTAGTCAAAACAGGTGGAAATGGCAATTGGATTTCTGGAGCTTCTGTTTTGAATGCTGAAATTCGAGAGGGGGCTTTCAAGAATACTTTCTTCACGCATCCAATTAATTTATTCACTTCAGGAAAATTTGCACGCACTTCTTCCGCGACCCGGTGTAATGCATGCGCTAAACACGTCACATGTACCATTTTTGGGTACAGTGCACTTAAAGAAGCAGCTGCTTTCATCATGTAGGGTGCTGCATCTGTTATAAAAAGCAATACATTGGAATTTCGAATCCCATCAGGCCAAAGTATTCTCAATGCATGGTCAAATACTAAGCTGGTCGTTGAGTAGTTGACTTTGTCCAGCTGCTCACAATGTAGTAGAAATTGTTCTCCAGGGCTGTGTGCTTCTAAAACTCCAACAATAACATTAGCTACATAACGGCCCATAGAGTCTGTTGTCTCGTCAATGGATATGAATACATTTCTTTCTCCAATCATTTCTCTTATTTTTTTCAAAGTTTTGTCATAGCACCGAGCTATATATGTTCTTCTCAATGTTCTGGGATCTGGAATTAATTTTCCGGTCTCCTCTTCTAAGAAAGTTCGCAGCTTAGGATGATTCAGTTTGTGAAGTGAAATATCAGCCGATAGAAAAGCTTCACATAGTTTCTCACAAAACGGCGATAAAGTTGAACACGTATCCCCCAGAAGCATTTGCTGTAAGTTTACACTGGATTTATTTTCAAGTCTCTGCAGGCCACTTTTATGTTTCTCCCGTGACATGTGTTATTCTATCGTAAACTTTTTTCAGCAGCCACTCTCACATCGCAGATCTTGCAGAATAAAATACGACCGTCCGTTGAAAAAATATTTTCTCCATATTTTGAAACAAATGCCTTTAACACTAGCACTTTCCTTTACTTTAGGCATTTTGCTCTTGACCTGTTCACACAGACGACTAGAAACAACTGACCACCTCAATTAACAGCATAACAGTGCCAGTTTACCTGGAGAAAGGAATCTCTGTGGGAGTGTGGGTAAATTCCTAGAAGTGGGCAAGTTCATTATGCCTTGAAAAATAGGGGTACAAGCTAGCATACGCTCTAAGAATTTGAATAAAATTCCTAGAAGTGGGCAAGTTCATTATGCACATACCTTGAAAAATAGGGGTAGACGCTAGCAAACATCTACTTAATTCCAAGAAATTGTATTGACAAGGAAAATACTGAATTATAATAAAAATCTCAAATCAAATACAAATAATGTCACAGCCTTCCTGAAAAGTGTAACAAATGCTCAAACTGACCTAAAAATTGCTAAAAAAATGAAAAATATGTAAAAAGTTAAGAAAATGCAAAAAAAATGCCCCAACGAATTGCTTTTACTGTATTTAACTCGGTTTTTCATGTCATACATTTCCATATATGCTAGCAATGTTTAAACCTTCATAAGAAAAAGATGCAAAATCATTAATTGCCTTGCCCTATTAATCACTATGCAACAATACAAGTTTGACACGGACTCTAGTTTGAACGAGGGTGAACGGTAAATATATCAAAGTTCAGATTTAAGATCCTGACAATCAAAGTAATGACCATACCGATATTCTGTGAGATTGTTAAGAATACTAATGGGGAAAACAATGGAGAACTCTGCAAATTTGTTGAATTCTAAAAGATCAAAATATTGCAAATGATGAATATCAGACAATCTCTTCTGAACCAAGAAATTATCGATTATTTCTGTGTATAATTGATGGTATATAGTTTCACCGTCATGAAAGCATTTTGCCCTTTTCCACCTCTTTTTATTGCATTCATTAGACTCAAGTACTTGATTCCACAAGGTGTTGAAATCGTCACGCAAGTACCTTAAGAATTGTTTGAAGTCGTCAATAATTTCTGGCAATGAATTACATCAAAAGCTTTATTCTGAAAAATTTGGAATAAAATATGCGCTTTCGACAATACTAGATGAAACATTTGTACTAGAATGTTGAATTCAAAATTAACAAGATTATTCTTATATCCAGCTGCACAGTATCTCGTTTCTGTTTCAAAGACCCTAACATTCTCGGTAATGTAATCGAACAATTGAATTAATTCTTCCTTGTTATTGAATATCATTTCAACTAGCCGATTACTGTACAGGCATCTAGTTGGTTCCACAGAAGGGAAACGGGACTGAATGATATCATCAAGTACATGAATTCTTTTGGAGACTGAGAAAAGGATGATGCAAAACCAGAGATTGTATTGAAGGAGATTTTGTACGTTCTAATGCCTTTGACACAATCTTGCAACACTAAATTTAATTTATGTGCATAACACAATGTAAACAATGCCTCGGGACACTTAGCTTTAACCCAGGCTCATAAGCCATTGTACTGCCAGACATTTACCTATGCTCCGTATACGTTTGCGCAATTAATTTCTTGCTACAGTTAAATTCTTCTAAATGACCAAATACAACTTCAGATATTCTTTCGGCTGTCCTGTCATCACTTATATCAACAGACCTAACAAATCTTTCTTGAACTGCAGCTTTGGAATCTACATGCCTAAATACAACACATAGCTGCGACGTTTTGGAAATATCTGTAGTCTCACCAACAATTATCGCCACAAACTCAGCTACCAAGATTTCACTTTTTATATTAATCATTAAATGGTCGCCGCAAGCCTCAATCAAATCATTCTGTATTATAGGTCCCTGCCCATAGAACACCATACTGCTCTGCAGGTGAATTTTCAGAATAGGGTCTCTTTCCGCCAATAACTGGACGAGTTCCCTATAGTTTCCCTTATTAGAAGAACTTTCTGTTTCCTCGTGACCTCTGAATGGTAGTTCTTGATTTGCGAGATAGCAAGTTGCATCAATTAAACCAATTAAACACTTAATTACATATCTGTTACTGTCAACTTTTGCGTTGTACTTTTCTATATTTTCCTTTTACGCCCTATTTGGACTGAATTCTATTCTGATATCAGATTTTTCAAATTCCTTAAGGGTAATTGCAGCAGCAGTGTGTTCTTTGGTTTGCTGGTGACGCTTTTTTAACACATTACTTAAATTATTTAGGTAATTGACACCATTGCTGTTCCAACTATGTTTAGGAAAACAAAACAATAAACAAGGCCAACAGAATAGTTTGTTTAGGCGTCTGCAACCATACAACCATAGGATTTTTGTGTGTTTAGTTTCTAAGAAACTTAGTTTCATAAGTTTATTGCCCATTTTTCTTTGCTGATGTAAGTCTAGTAGGGAAGGGGTTGGCCGTCCTTCAGAAACTATGCTCTTTTTATCGTTATGGCTTAAATTACTAAAAGTTTTAGAAGTAGTTTTTTAATTCACATTCACAAGAACGCCCACTATTATTCGACATAGTTGAATTTTTAAGACCACAACTGTACACAAACCACGTGTCCACGCAATGGCGCAAATATTATTAAAACTATCAGTATTCCACACACACACACACACACTCACGTGTCATATGTGTAGCAACTAGGTATAAGTACGTTCCACATAAAAAACACTTGCTACCAGTACCGTATTTTATAGTAGCGCATGGTCTGTTCTATGCCATATGGAAATACAAATACCTATATTAAATAATTGAATTAATAATATGATATACCGTACCTATGTACGTTACATTATCTATTTTTACATAGTTTTATTGTCGTCACATTAGTACTACCCCTACCGACAACTCATATCGCAATATTCAAGGCAGACATACATGTGCATACAGTACACTACAGCACATACGAAACTCAACTGATGAACTGAGGGTTAAGGAGAAGAAAAGTGAAAGTTGAAAGAGCTTGTTGAAAGTCCTCTAAATTTTTGTGTTTTATTATAGCTTATCTTATTTATTTTTATGTAATTTTGTTTTTTATATATTATATTTTTATATTATATCATTTTAAGTTACGTATTTATTATTTCGTTTATTCTATTATTTTAAAATGACCAATTAACTACATTTAAGGAGGCTACAAGGGTACTTGAAAATTCGTATTGTAGGCTTTGACAGGGTCTCCACCACTCTGAAAGAAGGTTCGTAGTACTGTATTGGGATAGACGGTCACATCCCCAAACGCGGTTGAAGTCGAGCTATACCCAATGATCTCAACATTATAAACTGGATTCACAACTCCTGTAGAGAAATGCTGAAAAAAACGTGACGTGTAACTTCCGTACTATTGGCACACCTGAGGCATATTTTTCTCTCTTTCTAACGCACATGGGAAATGGTTTTGTTGAAAGAAGTTTAATATATTATACATTAATTATATTTATTTAATTTTGCCGTTATAATGGTGAAATATTGTGCAGCATACGGCTGTACCGTAAGTAAGACTGAGTAACAAAGAAGTGATATATATGCCTACTTTATTTTTCCAAACAAGCCTGGACATAGAGACCCAGACACTCTAGGCCAGAGATGCGATGCTTACTAATAATTTCGAGCGCGAGCTTTTTTAAGCTCTCTCCATAAGCGCGGAGCTTTTCTGCCTGAGACACAAGGGTGTACAGCACATAAAACGTTGCAGACCATGACAGATCGCAAGCGAGATTAATACAGATTTTAACGATAAGTAGAAGGGATAGTTTTTATATATAATGAACATGGCGGTGAAGTAATTTATGTGTGTTGGTATAGTAATTCATTTCATAAAGGATCAAACCAGAAATAAGTAAAATAAAATCAATCACTAAAAACAACTCTAAAACGAATTACGTAACAAAAAAAAAACTTCCGCAGTAACTAAAGTCATTGTTTAATAAGTATATACTATATTATTTGTAAAAAAATGTCAAACGTCAGTACGAAACACAACACAGCACAGATATAGACATTATTCTGGAGAAGAGAGAAATTGATTTCAGACAAGAAATAATGCTGAAAAATTAAGAAAATCCACGTTTTTTGTTTTTATAATCGTAATTATATTTGAGATTATTTAAAATGATCTAACCATATAAATCATATATGGCCAAACATGCGTGAGTTGAATTTTTTTTTTTTTTTTTTTAGTTTCTTCTCGACTTTAAATTTTTAAGCAGATTACGGAATAAAAAGCTCCTTGCAAACAATAATTGTCAGATTGGTCTGAAAAATTAACTTTTCCTATTTCTTTTTTTGTTCTTAAAACCCCTTTCCTTTCCGAATTGTTTATACAGGGACATCATTTTATTTTTACTAACATTTCTAATATTAACCTGGCAATACCTTTGGATCAACAGGAGAACAGGAAACACCGTTTGCTATCCCCTTCCACGACTGGAGTTCGACGATACTGGCGTAATATACAAACAAATCACTTTATTAGGTATAGGAGGGAAGAAAAGTAGTTCATCCATTTACGTAAACTAGGAAATATCACGCTTTTGAGTTTGATAATTTTCATTAGGTTTTGTTTAATCAAAATACAGTACAGTATTAACAATTAATGTTTTACTCACGAACTGAGCTGTCCATGCTGACGTATTCATCATGCAGTGTATATTTTACTGTCTACAGCACATTAGCATACACTATAGAGAATAAAGTTAAATTGAAAAATAATCATAATATGGATATTTAAACACATTTTTGAAAATGGTGGCTGTTCATTTCGATACAGGCTTCAGTTCTAATGTGCATTTTATCGCACTATATACTATTGTACCTAATTCCATTTACCAGTTTTGTCCTTCGTACTAGTAACTCATGTTGAAATAATTCTGTACCTAGTCTATAAACGAGTAGGCCTAACTTACGTACTGTAAATTCAATCTTCACTTCTGCCCGATCCGAAATGATGAAATTACTCGGACATGCTATCTACTGTCCGTCCAAGTGGTTATGTCGCAAGGTCGTAGAAAGGGGGGAAATCACGTGACTGTTAATTACTTAACGAGGCCCTTTTATTTAAGTTATTTTAGCAGTTGTATAATATAACGCAGACGTCCAATTCCTAACAGAAATTAATATTCTCAGAAAAGAACTAAGACAGCCCAGCCACTAGCCTTTATAGAGAGGCGAATAGAAGCTGGTGGGGGAAACCGGGATGCGACGTAGGCAAATGGACGACAGTACCTGTGTGAAAATGATTCAATATTGAAAGCTCTTTCGTCACGGAAAACGCGAATATATTTTTGGAACGTACTATTTACTATGACCGTAAGGCTACTATGACTGTATATGCGGTCTTGGATCTGTGTGAGGACAGTTGAACTTCATTAGTAGAAGGGGTGGACGTGAAGTACATTAAAAAACTCAGGTAAAATAAAAATTGAAGTAAAAATAAAATGATGTCCCTGTATATGTACATGTATATTAACTAATTGAATGATTAGCCCGATTACGTGGTCAGAAAATTAGTAACGAAAGTTATTGTAACAATTGCTGCCTTTATTCGATGTATATGCATGTACATCCCTGATCTCTACATGGGACGCTATATAGTGCATGCTGTATGCGCTCGTGATCAAGGTAGAGCTCTTCTACCTTGATTGGGAGCTAATATCGTCTCATCCCTGCTCTAGGCAGTTAACAGAGTAGGATTTATTTTATTTAATTTGGATTTAGAAAATAGCTAGACGAGCAGACTTAGAAATGAATTAGACAAGTACCAATTATAATTTTTATATTTATAATTACAAGATTACTTCAGATTGAGGTTCTGGCTGATACGTCAGCCTCGGTAGCGTGGTTAGTATAGCGCTGGCCTTCTATGCTCGAGATTGCGGGTTCGATTCCGGCCCAGATCGATGGCATTTAATTGTTTGAATGCGACAGTCTCATGTCAGTAGATATACTGGCATGTAAAAGAACTCCTGCGGGACAAAATTCCGGCACAACGGCGAGGCTGATATAATTCTGCAGTTGCGAGCGTTGTTAAATAAACCATAATTTAAATGTTCTATTAATAAACTGTAATGCATCACTTATAGTCTCGCGCCGTGGTGTCGCGGTCTAAGGCATCCTGCCTAGGACTCGCGTTACGGATTGCGCGCTGGTTCTGGTCCTCATGGGGGAAGAAATTTTCTCATGAAATTTCGGCAGTGTATGGGAACGGTGCCCACCCAGCATCGTGATGCACTTGGGGAGCTACGTTAGGCAGCGAAAATCCGGTTTCGCAAACCAGCTATAACGGCATGGGGGCTTCATCGTGCTAACCACGCGATAACTCCATACTGGTTGAATGATCGTCCACCTCTGCTTCGGCATGTAGACGTGAGGTCAGCAGCCGTCTGGTCGGTCTTGGTTCTTCATGGGCTGTAGCGCCATCGATTTACTTTTCTTTTACATCACTTATATGTCAGAGCAAGAACAATAATTGTTTGTATAGGGGAGAGTCGAGTAGTATCGGAGATCGGGTAGTATCGGACAGTGCGTTTCTTTCATCTACCACCATATGGTAGTACCTGAATGATATGGTTACGTTTCTCTATGCGACATCACAGAAACGTAACCACGTCAATCAGGTACTATCATCGTGTGGTAGATGAAAGAAACTCACTGTCCGATATTACCCGATGTCCGATACTGCCCGACTCTCCCCTACATCTTATTAGTGAAATATGTTAATAGTCATCGATGAATGCAATGGAGGGGGAAATGAGATGGCAACCCTATCCAAATATCTCCCGGCTTAGTTGCTTCACTAGTGATGCCGCATTGGTTTCACTTATGAGTTGACTGAACAACAATTTATAACAAGATTTATTGTCGCGCGGAAGTTTGCCACAGCAAATAGCATTATCATTATTATTATTATTATTATTATTATTATTATTATTATTCCTGGCCAGGATCCCCTCGAAGTTAGAACCCTAGGCAGCTGCCTACTTTGCTTAGGCAGCAGTTCGCCGCTGTTCCAATATAATGTTGATATAATTCATATTTAATTATTGATCTTTTGGTGAGGTACCGTATGATGTATTATTTTGTGTGTATTTTTATTTTGATAAATTAATGTAATGAAATTTTCTTTTAATGTTTATATACCGTTATTTAGTATTTATCGGCCCTGAAGATATTATATGATCCGTATCTCAATTTTGAAAGAAAATGGACATGAGGGTTTCTCAAATTTGGCTTTTTTACTTTAGTGTATTTCTGTTAACAAGCGAATAATTTTTAAAGGAAACTCAGCTTTTATATCACATGCAATTAAATACAACAGGTTTTTATATTCTGAGGTCAAAGTATACCTAGATACCGGTACCTATAAAAGTCGGTAAATTTAGTTACATTATTTTATATTGGGTGAAAGGTAATTAAACTTGATACAAAAACAAAAATTATAGAATTTTAATGGCGAATAAACCTTTCTAGTCAAAAAATATATGAAAAGGTTATTTGAGAAACCCTCATGTCCATTTTCTTTCAAAATTGAGATACGGATCATACAATATCTTCAGGGCCGATACAACGTTTTATGGAGAAACCCCCTCAAGTTTGGTCATTCTTATAACATACAGAGCGCGTTGAAAAATGCATATATTTGAGAAACCCCTCAAGTACAGGACATGAGGGTTTTCTCAATTACATCACTTTCTATGATTTTGGACTAGCTTTGAAAATGTTACAGAGTATAATATTTATATGTTGATAATGTTAGAAAGTCTCGGGAGGAAATTAAACACAGAATAAGTATGGGAAATGTCTCTTTATTATTCGGTTTAGAAGCTTTTATCATCCAGTGTGCTTTCAAAATACTTGAAAGTTAGAATTTATAAAATAGATATATTACCGGTCATTCTTTATGGTTGTGAAACTTGGAGTCTCACTTTGAGAGAGGATTAGAGGTTAAGGATGTATGAGAATAAGTGCTTACGGAAATATTTGAGACTAAGAGGGATGAAGTTGCAGGAAAATGGAGAAAGTTACACAACGCAAAACTCCACGCATTACATTCTTCACTTGACATAATTAGGAACATTAAATCCAGACGTTTGAGATGGGCAGGGCATGTAGCAATATGGACGAATCTAGAATTGCATATAGAGTGTTAGTTGGGAGGCCGGAGGGAAAAATTACCTTTGGGGAGGCCGAAACGTAGATGGGAGGATGATATTAAAATGGATTTGAGGGAGATGGAGTATGATTTTAGACACTGGAATAATCTTGTTCAGGATAAGGACCGATGGCGGGCGTATGTAAGGGCAGCAATGTACCTCCGGGTTCCTTAAAAGCCGTAAGTAAGTAAGTAAGTAATGTTAAAAAGTTATATACTTATATGTTGGTGGCATTTGTATGATTTGATATAACTGGACAGTGCTGTAGTATCTGAAATTACCTAAGGATGATTTAATATAAAATTCTTATCAACCAACTTTTTTCCACAGTATTATCGACTGATACTAATTATTTTTGTAGACATCAGTGGGATAAGACGGTTTTTACAGCCCTATTGTGGGGCACTCTGGGCGAATTGAAAGAAAACACATTTACTGGGAGTAATCTAGTACAATGCAATTTATTAGTGTTTGATTACTTTTAAAAAACTACATTCCATAAGTAGCCTCCACGGCAACGAATACATTCCTTCAATCTGCTATGAAAGTTCTGGATAACTCGCCCCCTCCTCCAAAAATAGGTTCAATGACACTAATTTCGTTCCTTACGTTTTGTTTCAGCTGGATGATGGTGCGAATCTTGTTGCGTTACACCCTACTTTTGAGATAATCCCATAGGAAGTAATCAGCGCATAGGGTATAGAGGGGTAATTCGGATAGGTTAACAGAAAATTTCAAACTCAGAAAAAGCTTGATGTTGTACAGAGCAAACAAGAAAACATACAAATAGTACAATATTTTGACTTACCATGGAATTAATTTCACTAAAGAAAAATTACTATTGACACTGATATTAAACTATCCGAATTACCCGACAAATTGGAAATGAAGAAATTAAGAGGGGCTAATTGGATACTGCTGTGGGGTAATATGGATAGCAATGAAAATGCTGTGTATTGTTGGTATTTTCATGCACTGAAACAAATTTATTAATTGCATGGTTATTTTATAACCATGCCTTGTGCTCCCACGCACTTCTCATTAAAACATACCTTACATTTCTGGCAGCGAATCCATTCACTTTTCAGAGTTGATGACTTGGAGTAGTAACTGATCATGCAAAACACACATTTATAGTCATTATTCTCTTCACGTGCCTTTTTAGCTTCTTTATTTTTTCTTCCACTTTCTTTGACATTGTCCTAACTAAAGCCTATCACTGAATTGAAGTCTAGTTTGTTTGCCCTATAATTGGACCTCTTTCTTTGCCTTAACAGCTGCTACATTCTCTGGTAATGTGCTGTGACAGGCTGTTTGCTTAGCTCGAGAAGATTTTTGCGTTGTTTTCTTTTGAGGGCTAGGAACAACCGCTCTAAGATTTTCAGAAGTGATTCACATAGGAAGTTGACTACTTCATCGTTTTTCATGTCTTTGTAATGGCCGTCGAAGACCTATGTCTCAGGAACTGCAAAATGGAAGTCCTGGATTGCTTGAGATCTGAAGAGGAAAATTCCTGTACAGGAAAACCCATTTATTGTCACATGCAGTTGCCATCCAAGCTTGATTAAACAATGAATAGAATTGGGTCTTACAGTTGTTATATTAGATCGTGTATTCCTGTGTAGCCGTGATGTTGCTTCGCGATAATAATTAGTTTGATGTAACTTGAAAAAAAAAAAAACAACGATCGAGAGGATGCCAAATATGCGTTGTGTGTGAGAGAAGGCGGATTTCAATGTTATTGTTCTGGTAATAAGTTATTCGAGATCAGAAAGCGCTGCATGGGATGAATGAACATCTACAATCAGAAGAATTTTTACTGGTGCACAATGTTCCTCGAAACGCTGCAGTCACAAATATTCATTCGTTAATGGAAAGTAACTTCTAGTAATTATGCACGAGAAAAAAAAATTATCCGTATAGCCCCACGAAAATGTATCCAAATAGCCCCAAAAGTTATCTGTAACCGAGGAGGACCTACTTACTGGACAATGCAAGAGATAGGACCACCATCCAGTATGACGGTCTGTTACATACCACTGACACAATCATAGATAAAAGCGACATGATATTTAGTATTTGAAAGCAAATGAAGCTTACGTTCACTGAGCACAATATTATATGCTCCATATACTAGAGATGTTTGTTACTTACCGTCCGTTAGAATAACTCGTTTTGCTTGTATCAGTATAGGAGAATTCTCACCAAACTAGTCACAAAAGTTAACGACACTCTTTCATTCACTGTGAAGCTAAAAACGACAATATGGCGTCGTCGGTAGACACAGAGCATGCGAAAACCCTTAACATTATCCATATGGCCCCGCTATCTAATTTACCCCTCTGTACCCTACTGCTCATGGTTCAATGAACTGACTGCGAAATATGATTCCAGGACGAATAATTTCACGATTTGGAGGCATTGCCTGCCCGCCAAGATCTCCTGACCTGACTGTAGCTGATTACATCCTATGGTGTTATCTCAAAAGTAGGATGTATCGCAACAAGCCTGCCTCGCACCATCATCCAGCTGAAACAAAACATAAGGAATGAAATTAATGCCTTCGAATCCGTTTTGTTAGGGCGAGTTATGCAAAAGTTTCAAAGCACTTTGGAGGAATGTATTCGTTGCTGTGGACGCTACTTCGAAATGTAATTTTTAAAATGTAATCAGACATTAATAAATTGCACTGTACTAGATTACTTCCCGTATCCTATATGTAGGCCTATTTCCTTTCAATTTCTTCCTGAGTGTCCCACAACAAGGCTATAAAAACCGTCATATCCCACTGCCGCACCTATATAATACGTGTATTAATACTTTACAACAATACAATACCTTCTATCGCATTTTGCTTCATGAATAATGACATAACTTCCCACATTTAATCTTTTATTTGAGAAAGCCCTCATGTCCCAAATAATTAAATAATTTTTCCTGAGAAACTGACTTGTGTTAAAACCTGAATTTTGAACTTGAAACGTGTAGTTATAACGTAAAACCAAGGGAAAAATATATATTTCCATAAAAATATTTTCATATGGGAAATATTTAGTTTTCTTTTCTCTCCTGAAAATTTTAAGATTTTGGACATGAGGGGTTTCTCAAATAACCTGTTCATATGTTTCGGTTTACTACCTGTACTACAGTACAGTAAATGTTTAAAACTCTATGAATATAATAAAATATAATATGAATATAATTGTGTACTACTCTCATATCGTATTTAAATTTTATTTTAATCTAATCTTTACTATTCCTAACCCATATTTATCCTGATCGAGAGTAGTGCATGTAAATATATGACCTAGATAAGGCAAGATAATTCTTTTCTATACTGCATTTGTCTTGATTATCATATTTTTATATTGCTAGGGTATGTATTTTTTTTAAGTTAGACGTAATGTAGAGCACATTATAGGCCTATACATAATTTCATTTATGATATTTACGTACAAGTTAAGAGAATTAATAGCTCATATTAAATAGAAAGAAATAGTTCAAGATAACCCTCAATATAAATAATTTCAATATATATACAAGGACTTGAGAGTTAACACCATTGTAGCGTTACCTGGTTGAGGTTTTTTCCGGGGTTGTACCTCAACCCAATAGGAGCAAATGCTGGGTAACTGTCGGTGCTGGACCCCGGACTCATTTCACCGGCATTATCACCTTCATATCATTCAGACGCTAAATAAACTAGATATTGATACAGCGTCGTAAAATAACCCAATAAAAAACATCATTGTAGCAAATGTGTTAGAAAGAGAGAGGGATTCTCTTACAACATGGCGACGCGCGAACCTAGTGGATAGAAGTATTCTTATTTCTAGCTCGTTGGGCACGATATTTTAACATGCGTTGTTTCCTCCATTTTAGTATAGAGCTCAGTGGCTATACCCTGCCCCCCGCACTCTTCCCTGACCATCCATTTCCCTGCTAAAAAAACAGCAGTGACTAAAGACATGAATGCGTTCCACTAAGTACGCATGTGCGGAAGTGACGTCACAAGGAGACGATACGTTAGCCACGCAGACGATACTAGAATTGCGCACGCCACACATAGTATACTAAACTAAATCTATGGCTCCACACCACTAGCGCGCCATTGGCCTATCGTATGACCGTTGTTTACGCTTGCCACGTGGACGACACAACTCGCAAATATTTATATTCTTATAGCCAATATATGGTATATATTATTCTGGTATTTATTCTTTTTCTTTGGGTTATTCACGCGAATATTTATTATTACATGGGTGTTGCTTGTTTATTATGTAATAACATTTGCTTTCAAACCAAACAAATGTCAATACACATAAAAGAGGTATGCACGACATCAGAGAGAAGGAAATTATTCAATACGACATGTGTAAGTGCATAGAAGGTTGTGAGGTGACCTTTAAGAATAACATAGCTTTACGAATTCATTGACCGACGATTTTCAAATAAATTATGAAGCTATCATTCCCAAGACAATACCAATAACTAGATAAGTAATTTATTTAGTGTCGGCATCTCTTGATTCATTCTGCAACAGAGATTGGAATTTGTCTTATAACAACTTCTGGGGAGTCTATAAATAAATTTTAAATGTTACAGCATTAAACAATAAAAATTATTAGTGTCTTTTAAATATGCTGCATGTAAGTTATGGACAAATTTGTCATAGTGATGTTCCCAAAACTTGGCACCTCCAATCTTAAGTTCACTACGTCTCTGATAACAAGCCTATTGATTTGCAGTCAGTGTTATTATTACTATTACACAGTGGCGGCTTTCGAAGGGGGCTGCGGAGCTGCAGCACTCCCAGACATTTGTGGCTCTTGTCTCATTTTATGTTGTGAAATACATTTATTATAGAGTCTCTATTTAGCGCCACGAATCTTTTTAAAAATTTCGCTCTCATTGACATGCAAGCAATCACTTCCTCCCCTGGTGCTATCAGAGCGAACCGAGAAATAAGGACGGATTGGTGAAGCCACTTCCTCCCCTGTAGCTTCCAGTCTCGTCTCGGATGCTTTGAGCGTTAGTTTTACCTCTCCCCCTGCTGCCCCTCGCCAATAATCCAGAGTTTCCAGGCGCTGGAAAATTTGCAGCAATTTGTCAGTAGCACGCAGTTTTAAATATATTTTCTTTAAAGTTGTGAGTATAACAAGTGCAACAATGTTTAATTCTGTACAATATTTACAGTCTATTCAATTCAGTACCTTAACAATTAAGGAGAATTGTGAAATTAAGTGCCCATCAGTTGAATCTCATAATGGAAAGAGCCGCTAAACAAATTAGCCTACAAAGGTCGCATATTTTTTGATAAATTATACAGTATCCCTGCTTTATTCTCTCGATCATCACACAGCCTGTATTAGATTAATGTGTTTCAAAGACAATTCCATCAGCTGGGATAAGAAGATGGAGTTTTAAAATAAGAACAGTAAATGTTGTTCATGAGAAGAAGGATCCATTGCTAGAATGTTTTCAAAATATAATGGAATCTGAAACGTGTAACAATATCACAATAAATGAGGCAAGCGCCCTGGTGCGTACTCTTGAAGATCCTGAATTCAGTTTCTGGCTCAGTTTTTTTTTATTTATTGACGTATCATGTAGATATACTATACAACCAACTACAACATCGCCAGTTATATATATATATATATATATATATATATATATATATATATGGTTCAAATCTACTTATAAAAAAATAAATTATGGTTTATTTCACGACACTTGCAACTGCAGGGGTTATATCAGCGCCGCCGGTGTGCCGGAATTTTGCCACGCAGGATTCTTTTAAATGCCAGTAAATCTACTGACATCAGCCTGACTCATTTAAACATATTTAAATGGCATCGACCTGCGCCGGGATCGTACCCGCAACCGACTATGCTACCGAGGCCGACTCTGCATATCAAGCTTTGTTAATGCCATATAGACAATAAGGAACAGTGCACATTTGAGCAGCGAGATCTTTCAAAATTGAAATCCCTAAAAAGCGTCGTAATGTCGAAGGGATTCAGACAAGGGTTGCGGCAGTCAAGGAAGTGTGTGACCTCATTTTCACACAAACTAACACCCGATTCCATTTCCTAGATCATCTGATATTATCTTCTCTTCTGTGTCAAGAAAAATTTGAATGCTACAAAAGCTCATTTCCTGAAAATGACTTAAATGTATGTGTGAAGCTTTTTCCAATGTTCGATAAAGACAAATTAAAAACAGAATTCACTGTGTTGTATCAGAGACAAGAATTCAGATATATCAGTGACGCAGTCAAGCCCTTGCAGTTTCTTCTATCTGAGAACTTGCAGGCCTCATGTTCAGAAGTTTTGGAACTACTACGCAACTACTACAACTTCCGAACCAGAACGTTGCTTCTCGTGTTCGAAGAGAGTAAAATCCTATCTCAGAAATACGATGAGAGAAGAGAGGTTGACCGCATTGGCTATGTTTTCCATTGTAAAGACTATGTTAAACGACATATCGGATTTTAATAAAAAGATGATTCTAAAGTTTTCAACCTACAAGACAAGGCGCATGGAACTAATCTTTAAATAAGGTAAGTTGCATGTTTTCATACCCACGAGCCGCCACTGCTATTATGAAACTCTTATATATTATGTTACAATCTTCCAATCTTGCTTACGTAGTTTATCGTAATGCAACTACACACGCGCGAACTTGGTTTAAAGTAATGAATTTTGCCCTTAAGCAGGCGCGGTTCCTGTATATTCGCATGGTCGCATGTGCACGCCCTAAATATTTTACGCTCGCCATCTGTTTTAGGATTAGATTAAAATTTTAAAATATTTTGCAACTTAACAACATTTTTACAATATTTCTCGTTCGATTCCACGCACTATAGTAGGATCTTTTCTATTCCAGTCACTATAGGGCTCGCAACTTGGGACTATGCGAACATATTTAGGTATGTTTGCGGGCAGCGGGTAAAGAAGGGTGAGTACAGCAACAATCCTCATTCAATCGCATCCCTTGCCAGAATCTCCTGCGCGTACGCAGCTTCTCAGACGCGTTTGGCATGTACTCCCTTCTCCCTACACTCCCCTCACCCACATTCACGTGTTTGAATTTTACACTTTCTAGGGTTCGGTTGGCAGACATGGCTCCTTGCTTGCGGGAAGTAAGAAAAATAATCACTTTCATACTTTCTTCAGTGTATTGGAATAAATCTACAAATATTACTTCGTGGCCGATTGTACTAATAAAACTATGCTTATTTATGTAATAGAAAATGTTTAAAATATACTAGTGAAGTTTAGATGTCAGACGAACATTATATTTTCTTTTTAAATATAACGAGTTTTGACGAAGTAATTGTCACAGCCATTTCAAGATGTCAGTGTCACAAACTGACAAAAAATAATCAAGTCACATGTAGCTTAGCGTGGTCTGTGCTGGGGTTGTTTGATGCTTTTTGGCAAATAGTATTTTTTACAGTGTGATAATTTTACGTGTAATTAATAATGAATTCGGTTAACGTCTGTGCTGGTGTTGTTTAATGCTTTCTGGTAAATAGTATTGTTTACATTGTGATAGTTTTACGTGTAATAAATTAATAATGAATTCGGTTCAAAAATTGAAGAAAACAAATTTCGGTAATTTAAGTATGGAAGAAAAGTTGGAAATTAAAAGTAGGGGAAGACCCCAACCTTTAATAAATTTGATTCAGACGAGCAAATGTAATGGTAGAGATATTAATAGAAAATTCAATCCTGAATTTTATAGCAAATACGAGTGGCTCTGTGGTTGTGAAATTACGAACCGATTGTACTGTTTTCCTTGTTTGATGTTCGCGAGTGAGAAAGATGGCACATGGACAAATAATGGTTGTAGCGATGTCGGGCATTTGAAACAGAAAATTACAAAACACGAAATGTCTAAAGCGCACAAAAATGCACAGCTAGAATTGAGTGTTTTAGGTAAATATGACATAAGGCAACAATTGGACACTGCGTTTCGAAGAAATATTCAACAACAAAATGAAGAAATAACAAAAAATAGATACATATTGTCAAAAATTATCGACTGTATAAAGTTTTGTGGTGCTTTCGAACTGGCTCTTAGAGGACATGATGAGTCGGAGGGGTCAGTTAATCCTGGCATTTTTCGGGGACTAGTAGATTTTACTTCAGAATTAGACTCTGCTTTAAAGGAACACTTGAAAAACGCTACAGTATTCAAGGGTACATCGAAAGAAATTCAAAATGACTTACTGCAGTGCATGTTTGAAGTCTGCCAGGATGAAATAAAGGCCGAAATCCAAAGTGCTGATTATGTTTCGGTAATTGCTGACGAAACGACAGATGTTTCATCAATGTTTCAAATGGCGATGGTGTTTCGATGCGTACTATCAAATGGCAAACCTGTAGAAAGATTCTGGACCTTTCTAAATCCCTCGGGACAAAACGCACCAATTTTGTCCACATGTGTGAAACGAACATTGGAGGTTGTTGTTTCTGACAAGAATAAAGTAATAGGACAAAGTTATGATGGAGCTAACGTCATGAGTGGTTCTCGGTCTGGAGTTCAAACTCTAGTAAAGCAGGATTATCCTTTTGCTTATTATGTGCACTGTTATGCACACAAACTCAACCTCATCATGTCCCATGCTACTAGCCAGAATAAGGATGTAAGGATATTTTTTGCTGACTTGGATGAAATTCCAGTTTTCTTTTCAAATTCGCCCCAAAGAGTCGAAGTTCTGAATGAAATTGTAGGGAGAAGACATCCTAAAGCTTCGAAAATAAGATGGAATTTTCATTCTAGGACAGTTGAAGTAGTATACGAACACAAAGACTCCTTAATTGAGTGCCTTGAAAAAATCGAAGAAACAAGCAAACACAACCCTACAATAACACAGGCAAGAGGAATACGACTGAAAATGGAACAATCAGTATTTCAGTTTTGGCTACAGATTTTTTATTTAATAATGCCGCACGATGATATGCTTTACAGCCAACTACAAAAAAGAAACATTGACCCAGTGTCAGTTCAGACGGCAGTATCTTGTTTCGAAGATGCTATAACGACCATCAGGGATAAGATTGACAGTGTTGCCAGCCAGCCTTAATTCCAAACAGGAGCAGAAAAGCGACGCAAAGAGGATGTTAAAATAACAAGAAATGTTGCTGCTAAGGAAGTGTGCGACGTCATTATTAATCAAGCCAAAGAACGTTTCTTCTTCACAGGCCATATTGCAGCATCAAATCTATACGTCTCTGAAATGTTTTCTAAATTCAACCTTGCATTTCCAGAAAGATGTCTCCAGGAGTCCTGTGACGCATATCCTTTCATCGAGAAAACAAGGCTAAAAACTGAATTGGAAGTAATCTATATGCGGGAAGATTTCCGAAATGTGTCTGGTGCTGTAGATTTGTTGGCATTCTTAATTGAAAACAACGTGCAAAGAACATTCAGTGAAACTTTCAAGCTCCTTAAAGTTCTCATGACTGTGCCTATGACAACGTGTGAAGCGGAAAGATGTTTTTCAACATTAAGTCGCGTTAAAACTTTTCTTCGCAGCACAATGTCGCAGGAACGTTTAAGTGCATTGGCCATGTTGTCGATCGAGAAGGAGCTGGTGAGGAGCATGAAAAATTTCAATGAACGGGTGATCGACAAATTCGCTGAGAAGGACAGGAGGATGAACTTTATTTACCGACAACTTATGTAAAGGTATGCACTATAATCATTAGTTATTATAATTTTGAATAGAAGGTAATATATATGTGCACACCCAATATGAAAGCTCACGAGCCGCCACTGCCCTTAAGTACTTCGCATTCCTGTTTATTTAAATTCAATCGTTGAAAACAAGATTCCGTCGATGGCGATTTCATTGTAGTGATGCTTCACTTATGTGCAATGGCTGTAATGGTATGGTGCGCATGTGTCCAGCGCTGCGTCGTCGTCTGCGTGGCTACGATCGTCTGCTTGTGACGTTACTTCCGCACATGCGTTTCCACTTATGCGTACTTCATGGAACGCGTTCCTGTCGTTAGTCGCTGCCGAAAAAACCGTTAGCTTTAAGATATTTGGGTGGTTCCTCGCGAAGTATTCATATGGTTTGAGCTGTGCGGTAGCGACTACTCACGACAGAAAGTGGAAGTTTGACTGTTTGAAGGAAATTATAATGTCGGGACGCATTAAAATTCAAAATCCGTAATTAAAATGTTTTCTATCCTAAGAGGCATGAAATTAAACTGCAGAATCATCCTCATATCCTTCAAGGAGGAATCGCCACTGATCACGAGATCCCGGTTTCGATTCTCGTCTCGATCATAGCAATTTGTCTTAAATAGAGTATTAATTAATACTTTCACCAGAATGTTTGTGGAACTGGTAACGATCTAGAAGCTAAGTGATTGTGGTCTATGCAGACTAAAGAGTGTCTGTAGGCAGGAGCACCACAGTATTCAAGTAAAGGTCCTCAGAATGCGTCGTAGGTCTGAAGTGTTGGAATTGTACATTACAAAAACCATTAACAGAAAGAAGGAAGCCAAATGAATATACTGAGGATCGATTTAATAATGCAGTGGCTACCCTTATGAGAGAACATCTTAAGTGTAGGATGCCATGTATCCACAATCTGCCAAGAGAATGGCGTCGAAAACATAAAATAACTACTGATAGAAAATGTCTGTGATTGTTTAAGAAAAGTAACAAAATTTTTTCCCACATTTGGAACTTCTAGCAAATTATAGTTTCAAAATTATTTTACACATATGTATAACATTACTAGTCACATTAATTATAAAACTAATAACTATCTTAGAGCATAATATCAGCATACTGTACTACAAAGACATTTCATTTGGTTGTTATGTGATTCTGTAACACTTAATTAAAAAGACTACTTCTATTGCTATAAGAGCATTCATGTTTCTTAATTGAATAATGCTACTAATTCTACGATCATTTCTAAAATAGATTTCACGATTTCCGTATTCTACCAAAAATACCGGACCTATAATCTACAAGGTCGCAACTCTACACTTCACAATCAAAAGCAGTAGCGTTTAATATAAATAATCCGTGGCGCTACAGCCCGTGAAGTGTCCAGACCGACCAGCCGGCTGATGGCCTCATGCCAGGCGCGGATCTAGAATTTAATAATGGGGGGGGCTAATAATAATTTAGGGGCTGGGTGCAAGAAGGGCATTTTAGAGGATGTGCGCTTTTTGAGTAAAACGCTTTATTGCAGAGGTCTCCAAAAAGCGTATCGTCATTCGTGCTCTCGATGCTGTCCGCCGAAAACAGTGTGCTGTTTGGCTAGAGAAGGGGGGAGAAACTCGTACCTCAACAGATGGAAGCGATCAGTGGGGGGATCGCGGCAATAGTCTGCTTACGTTTACAAATAATAACATCAAAAGAATAAGTAATATCATACATTTGTACATTATTTTGAAATACTATGAAGCTGGAGCCCCGTCTGTTGCTATTGCAACAAGCCATTACAAATTCAACCTCTTCTGTTCTATGGTGCCTTTCAGTGCCTGGAAAAGATTTGTCCATTTGTATTTGTAATTACATCTAGAAGACATTCAGACACAATAAAATAAAATTAAATCCTCGGATGAAAATGGCTAGGTGAGCTTTGTCTTTTCTATCTGTGCTTCCGTCCAATGCAAGTGAGTAAGCTACAAACTTGTTAATTTTGGTTTCGAATTCTGAACTGTAATTGGAAGCAATTTAATTTTCTTAAAATTTGACTTTGTTCTGGACACAGTATTTTAGTAACGTCCTGTACGCACGATTTTATAAATGATGCTTCTGTAAAAGCTTCATTGATTTTCCAATATTCCAAGCTAGATCATAGTTAGCAAGAAGCTTTTTTTGTTTAAGACTGAGGACACGTGTGTGATTTGTGTTTGTATTTCCTTGTTTTATATTTATCAAAATATTTGTAGGCCTAGGCCTACACATTTTACCTAAAATTAAACGAGAAACTATATGTTTGTCATGCGGAACTGAGTGTAAACGTATTGTAATATACTGATTATTATATATACCCAACAGTTATACAGACGTCCCAAAATAAATTATTTTCACATGTCCAACATGCCTGTAATTGTATGATATGTATTCTTTGTGAAGAGTCGAGTACTGTCGCCGCATGTTGAATTTTAACACACCCTTAAGAATTTCCGAACAAATTAAGCATTTCACAATCTCCCCAAAGAACACAAAAAAGTCTCATCCTATTCATTCTTGAATGTACTACGTCTATGATAAGAAGACATTGTGAAACGGTGGAACACTCCGACCAACACAATGATAATAGCAGTCTGTCACTGCCCTTCGTTTGCGCATAAACATTGAGTATAGAACAGGTGGGGATGGGTGAGGCGGAGCGCGCTCATTACGTACTGGCTTCGGTTCCGTTCAGGGGCTTACTCGCGAGGAGGATTTTGGAGACGTCTGCTTTATTGTGTTCTCTGATCTGTTATGCACATGATCACAAAGATATAGTTCAATACTGTGATCATAGAGGTCAGAAGTACCGGTATCCAAGATGTAAAGGCGTGCATAGATAACATTATTACGGTTTGAATTTTCAACATCAATTTTCTCAAAACTTGCATTTGAGAGAAGTGCCTTTCTTGCACCCAACCCTTCAATTAACATATGAATACAGTAGTATAAACATAACACAGAACAATGGAATTAAAAACAAATAAATAAACCACAACAATATTGTCACTCTTAGGTTCTAAGTCTTCAGTTACTTCTAATTCTAAAGGAAATGGTGACTGAAATGAAAAGTCGATTAAATGTTACTTACAGTTTAACGAAGCTGAAGTCGTCTGGAATGTTTTCTTGCGAAAAGTTCTATGACTTCGTCCGGACTTAGGGTAAGGTTGCTATCAGTGGCCAACTTAAAAGAAATCTTATATAATATTCTCGGATAAAGTAATATTTATTTTCTTTTTCAAGCAAACTTAAATATTATCTTCTGTATTTTACTACGCTATAAATAGAAGTTATAAGTATTCGATGTTAAATATTTAAAAAATAAAAATAAGTATCATCGGCCCAATGAAGGAGACTCGTTTCCTTCATTGGGCCAGGTAGTTTCCATGAATGTGCTGCAGAATAATATTGTTAAATAACAACCCACATCTAAATAAATGTCTATACACAATATCTTCGGCATTAATAGGAGTATTGTGTTGGCATGTGAAACCACAGAACGTGTATTCGAACCCAAGCAGGACCACTAGGGCAGTTAAAATATCTTCAGATATTTCATTAACACAAGAAAATGAAATAATCATTGTTAGTTTTTAATCAGGCTAAGACCTCCAGCATTTCTATCTCAAATGATTTACGATTTTACAGAAATAAAAAATAAATACCTTAGGCCCTATTTTTTCTATACTGTAATTAAACAGAACTAAAACATTTCAACATAACCAAAGTTTATGCGCTAATCAAACAAAACAACAATTTATACACACTGGAAACAAACCTTATCAAGACCATTGAAGTATTAGACTATAAATACCATTACTTATTGTTAAGTCAATTAAACTCTATCCTTCTTCTCTCTTTGGCTGACCAAATAAGAAACTGAGAAAACTAAAAAAAAAAAGACCGTGCAACGAAAACCATAAATTCTGTTTTGTTTATAGCAAAAACAAAACTTTTTAAAAATATTGTCACACTTTAGTCACAGTTTTCGCAATAGAAAATTTTGGCTCCTTTTGTAACACCAGCACAATTCTCATGTACCCACTCGTAACATGAGAGATAGTGAATGAGATCTTATTTTTATGTCATTGCAACAGATGTCACAATACCATGACTCCTTGTTAGAATTACACCTCGTTGAACCATTTGAAGAAAACGAGAATTTTGTTTGTGCTGACTTCTCCGGTGCAGAATTTTCAAAACGTCTCCTTTTAGTTGTTTGCTTTTAACTCTTCCAGTGTCTGCTTGTACGGATTACTCCTGATCACTATCATTTTCTGAGCTTTATTTGCACTTCTTCCTAGAGAAATATTATTTGGTATAGGAGAGATTTCACCCAAGGAAACTTGCAATTTCGGTGCCAATGTTGCTGCATCAGCTGGAAGAAATTCTAAACTATCTTGACTTCCAGATACTATTGCTCCTTTTTCTGGAATCACGGTATTAGGCCAATTTGGTTCTGGAATTTCCTCATTGACAGGCTCAATTGTAGAAGCTTGCATAACGGGAACATTATCTATCTCAAACTGCATCGTTGCCACAAAATGGCAATCATAAAAGATATTCCTGTTGACTGGCCAAACTCCTGTTTTTGCAAATTCATTCACTACAGTCCCTATTGTTGCCGCCAGACCATACGGTTTACCAAACAGTCATGGAATATGAGATTGGGTAATATCTTCAAGTTTGCGTACTCAAATGCTTAAAAAACGACATTTCCAGTGGCTGCAAGCTATGAGTAATGTGTTCTGGAAGTGCCAGCATGATGACTCCATTCTCTCGAGCAATAACTATAGCATCGAGATTTCTGGTATGAGTTGAATGTCCATCGAGAAGAAGCAAGAATTCTCTTTCCTTTGAAGGACGGACAGTGTCGATGAAATTCCTTAACAACTTCACAAATATTTCTTTGTTAATGTATTCACTTTCAGGATTAGGTCTATAAGCAAAAATTGTTGCCGGTGGAGCTCCATCTTCTAACCCTTCCGCAGAACGGGAACATTTGTAGATGATCAGTGGTGGAACATACTGGCACGCAGCACTTGTGCAGCAAACTGGACCAAAGACGTTTTATAGTTTAAACTTGACTCACCACGAGCGCTGTTCCTCGACCAAGAATTGAACACTTTCGCGCATCTCCATCTTGAGAGTGAGTGCCATGTGACTACAATATGTTTACATCACGAGTCCGCATAATTTGAAATAACATAGAAGGTTATTCAGTATTATTGAATGTGTTAGGAGTAAGTGCGTATTAATTTAATCAATAGTGTGTGTGTATATATAGTGTTTGTATAGTTTAAATGAATCGTTCTGCTGCGATATACGTAAAATCACAGTGTAGGCCCACTACTGTGCTACATATGAGGCCTATACGAATAGTGTTTATATAGAATTTTAATCACATTTCTTTGTTGTAAGTGAAACCATCGTGTGCTATTGTGCTGCATACAACTATACAAATAGTGTTCTTTTATCATTTATTTTCATCGTACTCGTGTATAAATTCCGTAAGTGGAAACATGGTGCATAGTTGTGCAGCATACAACTGTACGAAACGACGTAAGAAGGATTCGGAAATTTATTTTCACAAGTAAGTTAGTTACATATATTGTATTAGGATATTGTGAAGTGACTGAGAACATTAGTACATATTTATTGTGATAATAGAAGAGAATGTTTTATAGGAGTAAGTGCAAATTTTCTTTTTAGGTTTCCATTGCAAAAGCCTGAGCTTCTCAGTAAATGGTTATCTGCTGTTAAACGCGATAAATTTATACCATCAATTCACCACCAGTATTGCTTTGCAGAAGAAGATAGTTAGACAGCATCTCTGTAAATCAATTTTATTTATGAATCAATAGGGGAGTGCAAAATAAATCTGTTTAAGTATTTTCATACTATCTAGATATGGCCTAGTTACAATATTTTGACATTCTTGCACATATTCGATTTAATAATAAAAGTTGATGCATTTCCTTGTTTATTGAAATATTTATTATTAGACCTAAGCAAATGCACACAGTGTGCAAGATTAAGTTAATGTCTTAACTCGATTAATTAAATATTTCAGGAACTCCATCGATACAGTTTTGATGAAGAATAAATATGAATAGGCCTAATCACGAAGACAAGAATTTTTAATTGACAGTTTTAGCATAACAGCTTAATATTTGTTGTTCACAAAGATGACGATTACTGACTGACAGTTCCAGCTTCTTCAATTATTTGCTGTTGTAGACTACTACAGGAATGCAGGTGATTACGTTTCACTGTTTATATTTGTTTTTATCCTTGTTACACTTATAGCTTATATTTGGTTGTTTTTTATGGCATAGTAATAAATCTTAGTGTCTTTTGCGGTTCCGTTCTATCAGCATTACTTTTCGTCCGCTATTTTTCACGACCGCAAGATGCACACAATGTGCAGGATTAAGTTAATGTTCTCACTCGGTTATTGAAATATATTTCAGGAAGCACATCCTACGGAGATGATGAATTATGTGAATATAAATACGCCCAAGTCACAAAGACGACGAAGGTTATTGACTGACAGTTGCAGGTTTAATATCTTTGATTATTTGACGTTATACCACAAGAATGTAAGTAATTACGTTTTACTATTTATATTTGTCTTTATCCTTGTTACTCTTAGGCTCATGTTTGGTTGTTTTTAAGTTGTATAGTAATAAATCTTAGTTTGTTTTACGATTGCGTTCTATCAGCATTGCTTTCCGTCCGCCTCAAGATGGCGGCGAGCAATCGCTTCAATTTGGGTCCAGTCGTATCTTCTGCGCAGCTGGAAGTGTGGGGACTTGAACTGGACTAGTAGTGGAAATTCTTTCTCCACTGGCTGTCGAATCTACTGCTCTTTCACCTTTCTAGGTTTCTTTTACACAGTTGATAAACCACTCAGCAACATAGAATACTCGCGTTGAATCGAGCTGGTTTTCATCAACAATTTTCTGAAAGGTGTCAAAAAAGTGACTTACGTTTTCTTTATTAAACCCCTTAGCTCGAGCAAAAGAGGTCGACACTGGTTGATTCAAGTTAAGTTCCGGTTGTCTCCTCATAAAGGTATAATACCATTTCTTTCCGGCGATTCTCTTTCCTTTACTGAATCTATGAGAGATTTCTTTTCTTTATGCTATATCAAAAGCTAGCAAGCGCTTGGTGTAATACCAACATAAATTTCTCAAGTTTGAGAACATGAGCATCCAATTCATTTTCCACTTCTGCTGGAAGATTAGCTATGCTATCTATAATTTTCTTTATGTTCAACAGCACAATTCTTGCCCACTAATTGTCTTTGTAATGATACCCTGGGCACACTATATGTTCTGGCAGCCTCATTGACGCCCATGTCACCATTTCGTACTGCAGCTAAAGCACGACTCATATCTTCTTCCTGCCACTGACCATTTTTCATTTTTGACGACATCTAGGAAAGAAAACATACATATTTATAATATACGCATTTATAACTAATCATTAGTTTACATTATACAGTATTAAATCAGCTAGCACGGCTCTTTATTAACTAATTCGAAACAGTAGTTACGAAAGTGCGCGCGGGTACGGATTCCATCATTGGGCCACTAGCCCATTCATAGCAACTCGGATTGGCTCATTGAAGGCAACCTGCACTGCATCGCTTAACATGACCCTGTCTCCGTCCACAATAAGTATATTTATAATGTAAATATGACTAAGTAACGAGAATTCAACGTACTTTCAGACACTGTCTGTAGAAATTTATACAGTATTAATATTTGACAGAAATGCTTCCTTCATGTCATTACATTAGTAAATTAGAAGAAGAACGTGACAATCTTACCTTCTTTCACTGCTGCTTCGTGTCTGCGTCGAGCAACTCACAACTAATATGGCGACACTTTAGCAATCCAAAGTAAACAAACAGCCACCAGAGTGTGCCTATTGTCAATACCTATGGATAAATAGAGCCGGCCCATCGAAGGAACCGGCCCATTGATAGCAACCTTACCCTACGTCAATGTTACGATGAATGTTGAGCAATACCAAGCCATTCATTCTGTCCTGGTTCATCGTCGATCTGAGGTAGGTTTTCACATGTCTCAGTGTTGAGAATGACAGTTCCGCGGTGCAAGTTGTCACTGGCATGACACATAATATGGTGAGCAGCTCTCTTATATTGGGGTAGAATTTATTCCTAGTACCGCATTTGCTCGCGTAATTTGCGCACTTTTTAATTAACTTTGGCCACTGAAAAATTGGAGTGCGTAAAATATGCGGATTTTTCAAATAAGAGGTCCTGTTCTGAGTTTATTTCAATTAGTACATGTATAGTTAAGTATTTACTGTAGGGCTAATTTTCTATACCGGTAACTTGTCTCTACCAAGGACAAGCATTGTTAAAGTAGCGGGAATTGGGTTTTCTTTCTGAAGCAGGTACTTCAGTTGCTGGTGAATGACCTACGATGGACTGTAAGGAAGGAAAATCCCTACTACACTGAAAAAAATATGTACCGGTACGTAATTCCTACTACACTGAAAAAATATGTACGTAAAATGTGTGCGCAAAATACACGCAGCAAAAATAAAGATCAAAATAATCCCTTAAAAATTAGGGTGCGCAAAATACGCGGGGGCGAAAATTACGCGAGCAAATACGGTATGCAGCAAAGCTTCTGTAGCCGTGTCTGGTTTTTTTTGTTGCTGCTTCCAGAATTGAAACCACAAATGTACAGTAGCTCTCCTTTAAGCTCTGGAACAGTTCCTGAAAAATCCTGTTCATAAATCGTTGCAGCTTGTAGGATGACATCGATATTTTTATCAGGATCATGTAAAAATTTAGGAATCAAGGATTGGAGTTTAATTACATGACTGTGCCTAGCAGGCGAAAATCGTACTGACAAGTCGCTTAGAAGGTGATCAAGAAAAGGAAGAAATACAATGAGGCGGTAATAATATTTGGGAGATTTAGACGGAACATTATTGGGATGGATTTGTCTGGATGCAACTCGAGGTACATTTACTTCTACGTCTACAGATTGAGCCAATGTAACAGCCTTCTCAAAAAGAAAATTATAAGTGTTATTATCTCGGCAGGCCTGAAGAGTATTCATAACACATTCAACCATCTGGTAGCACTGACTTAGTTCGAGATTTGGGCTCTGTAGCTTCCGCGAAACACACAACATTATTCCAAATATTTCTGCTAAAATATGCAATGAAATTATGAATTCAAATTTCAAAATGGATTTAAACAACAAATGTGCCTTTGTATCATAGAATCCAAAATCTTCCAGGAATGATATAGCTGCGGAGAAAATGTCTAAAAATCGTAGCACTTCGTCATGCCGTTCAATCCATCTTGTTTGACACAAGGTCTTTACTTTCGTTTTCTTGTGTTCAGGGCATATTTGACTAATTTTTTCTTTCATCATGATTGACCGCTTGCTAGACTCCCTAACATATTTTGCTATTTCAGCTACTGTGTCTACAGTTTGTCTAACACTGGGAACAGAGCACGATTTTGAAAGTGACAAATTTAGGTAATGTGAGGCACAGTGCATATAGTATGCGAGAGGCTGCTCTTTTAAAATTCGCGCTTGGACACCGCGAAACTTTCCCGACATATTAGCACCGCCGTCATAACCCTGTCCACGATGATTCGAAATGTCTAGACCTAAGTCCCACAGTTCACTTAAAACAACTTTTGATAATGCCTCTCCACTTAGATCTTGCACCACTACGAATCTAAAAAATCCCTCATGCAAGTAACACTTTTCTCGGTATACGAGTCGCACACATAATGATAATTGCTCATTGGAACTGATGTCGGTTGTTTCATCTACTAAGATAGAAAAATATTTACATTGTTTAATCTCTTCAACAATTTTCTTTTCAATAATGGTGCCACAATAGTTTATGAGATCGTTTTGCGTTGTTTTACTTGTTAGAGAAGAGTTTTGGGGGGCATTTTTAAGATGACTATGCAGAATCTGATCACCGGCATCATCGCTATATTTAAGAAGCTCCCTGAAATTACCTTCGTTTTGATTTTCGCTTTCCAAGTCAATCGCACCATCATGCCTGTGAACTCTTAATACAATATTTTGTCGGCCGCACAAAATAATTGTTTTTATTATTGGGACAAGTTTCATCCTGTTTTCGCGCACTGTTTGTAACAATTCATTATTCAATTGAACCAGAATATTCTCTACCTTACTTTCAAACACTCGTTTAAAGTTGACACATTTTAAGAGAGGAGTTTTGTGATAATTGTTCTCCGAATATCTCCTGAATATTTCAGAGGCCTTTTTGAATTTTCTCAGAGGTTTCGTAACTATATTCTGTACCGTGACTTTGCTTCGCCCTCCCTCTTTAGGTCCGAATAAAACGCACACATGACAGAACGCACCTTCGTCCTTCTTACTGTAAGATAGCCATGTAAATATTTTAAGCCACGTATGCTGAAATTGTCTAGACTGTCCCGATTCTAGTGTCTTCGGAAATGGATATTTTTCGTCTGGAACCCACGGATTTGTTAGAGCTTTGTATTTTATCTCGTCACTGCATATTTCTTTTTCTACTAAGCTACTAATATCTAATACATTATGAGTCGTCGAACTAGCGTCATTACTTTCACCGCACATAACCGATTCCACTGTTACGGTATTAACAGGCATACATTTTTCTTCATCAGTTGTATCATTGTTATCCGTAATGCATTTTTCTTTCACTTCACCACACGGCTTCGTGACGAATTGTAAGATATTTGTTTGAAAATTACGTTTCGACATTTTATAATTTCTTATAACTGTTACACTAATTATTTCACCTGTACGGACTGATCACTTCTCGTCTCAATTCAGAAGTCGAATGTAGTGGCTATTGTAATGTACGATGTCAAAGATATTGGTAGCGGCCTAGCTACAGTGGGGTTGGGGTGGTTACTGTTAGATTTCCATTCCGAAGTCCGAGCTAATGTTAAACTCCATGGTAACAACACCTAAGGAATGAGACCACTTACCTGATCTCTTCACTGTGAACTGTTAAGAGAGTTTGTATGCGAAAGTAAAATAGTAAAATAATATGAAGTTTAGAGAATGAAGAAATCATATAAGTTATATGAATGAAAAATAATGCTTTGTACATGATAAATAAAAAAAGGCTTTGAAATGATAGGGGGGTCTATAGCCCCTCAGACCCCCCCTTGTATCCACACCTGCCTCATGCCCACATACGAAAGTAGAGGTGGACGATCATCCAACCAGAATGGAGGTAACATGTATTAGCGCGATGATCCTCCCAGCCGTTATAGCTGGCTTTCGCAACCGGATTTCGCTACCTATCGTAGCTCCCCAAGTGCATCACGTTGCTGGGTGGGCACCGGCCCCTTACACTGCTCGAAATTTCATGAGAAAATTTCTTCCCCCATGAAGACTCGAATCAGTGCGCATTCCGTAACGCGAGTCCTAGACAGGATGCCTTAGACCATGACGCCATGGCGCGGAACGAGTTAAATATACTTCGCCTTAATATTACGAAACAGACTGTGAAAATGTTTGAAGCATAAAGGGCTCAAATGTAGTGAAAATTTCCTCTACAGGAGAAATCCTACGTCCCATTAAACAATCAATATATTCCTTTTTCTTGGTATATGAGACTACAAAATTTAGACACTGATGTTTCAGGGAATAGAAATATATTACTTACATCTGTGTGGAAATGTAGTAATCACCACAGGGTTGCAAATATTTCGTGGCATAATCCATATTTCAGCTTCTTTAACAATTATTTTATTTTGACTGACTGACTGCTCAAATAAGAATCGAGATCAGTTCTGAATATTTGTAAAAGCAGAGAAAAATTCATTAAATATTTTACTATAGATAGTGGCTATATTTTTAATTAGTGCATTGTTATTGATTGTGGTTTTTTATGTGAAATATTTTAATGTCTCTCGAAGCAATATTTGAATTATCATCTCATTTCACATCTTGTCTGGTCTGATGTCATATTTATTTATACTAAATTACATAGAACATACTGTAGGGGAGAGTTGCCGAAATTGGACCGTTGTCTAAATTGGACCACAATTGTATTTCCATATATAGAAGTATTTCAAACATTTCAGTTGGCGCCACTGCTTGCTAACGCTGCCTAAGGTACTCAACTCGAAGGTCAGTGATCTGCAGCCATCTTAGCGAATACGATTGCTGTTAATGTGTTCTCGTATTTTCTCTTACAATTTTTACGCTACGGATCTTAAGCTTCTGTATACAGTGGGAGTAAGTGCCAACAATTTCTATACTATTAATTCCAAGTATTTTTCATTAGCTACTATCTGCGTGTATTAAAACTACTTTTTAATTTCATGTCTTTGTTTAGTGTCGTCTCTGTGCATACGCGAACAAGTTGCCTAGGTTGGATCTCTGCGCGTTGCCTGGATTGGACTGCCCAATCTAAGAAACTGTTAGTATTTTTTTTCAACATGAATATAAAGGATTATATTGTGGTCCACGTTAAGAAAAAGTAATAAGTTGGGGAATTCTGTGTCTTTATGTTTCCAAGATGTCAAAAAGGGAAACCTACCGGAAATGAAATGATACTTAGAAGATGGCGGTAACAGCATACAGGAATGGTGACTATGGACTCAATGAGTGTGCTCGCGTATATACAGTGCCATAGGCTACAGCAAAGAGACATGATGATTGTAAAAACGCTTTCCAATGAAGTCATTCGGAAGGCAAGCAAACTCCAATTGAGATATGAAAAAAAATATTGCCGACCACATTCTCTTGTTTGAAGAAAGGTTTTATGGGTTGACAATCAAAGATGTGCATAAGCTTGCTTTTGATGTCGCAGAAAAATATGATGCTCCCTACACCTTTAAAAAGGAGAAAAAATGGCCGGAAAGAAGTGATTCTTTGCTTTTATGAAGAGAGACTCAAAACTTCCTCTCCGTCACCCAGAAGGGACATCAATGGCCCGAGCTAAGGGGTTCAACAGGGAGAGTGTTAACCAGTCTTCCGACCTGCTGGAAAAAACTGTCGATGAGAATGGTATCACAGCAAACACTGTGTTCAACGTTGACGAATCTGGGTTTACAACGTTGCAAAAGAGGCAACAGAAAGTTATAGCTCATAACGAGAAGCAACAAGTCGAAGTCATAAGTGGTGAAAGAGGTGCAAACACCACAGTAGTCTGTGTTATCAATGCGGCAGGGTTCTTTATACTGCTACTGGTAACTTTCAAATGCAAGAGGAAATCAAGTCAGCTTTTTATTTTTTATGTCTACGTTTTCTTATTCACAGGAGTTTCGTAGCCAAACAAGGGAACTTTCTAGATCTATGTAAATTTTTTTTCATTTTGTTTTTGTTTCTTTGTTTTTTTTTTTACTTGTCTCTGATTTTTCCTCTAATTTTGAAACAGGCTATGTAACCGAGACAAGGAACTAATATAAAACTAATTCAGTGCAAAGAGAAATATTTTGAGTGTAACAATCAGATTGAATGGAATAGTGTTTCTGTAATCAATTTATCTTGTTTTTCTTTAATTTTTCATAAAATTCAGAGAATTGTGTAACTTCTTTCACCAAGTGTTAATATCTGATACATTTTTAACGTAAATTGAGTGATTTAAAGATATTTATACTAAATAACCTTCTTCTACTTATTTGTTTACTATTATTGATGTATTTTAGCGAGGTCCAAATTGGGACACTATGAGTCCAAATTAGGCAACCGGTTTCCCAATTTGGACCATTTCCATGATTTTGGTTTTACTTTTTTATATTCATTAATAATTGTGTAATTAAAAATATAACGTTATAGGATGAAAGTTCATAGGATGTAGAATGTACTAAAACATATTTTGATTTAATTTAATCATTATTAAAGATGTGGGATTAAAAAACAAAAAACTGGTCCAATATAGGCAACTTTCCCCTAATGAGTACAGGTAACTTTTGTTATTAGTAACATTCCTAAACATATACGGAGAGCTCATGCATTTTGTCAAGACACTCGCGATGCGCAATAGGGGAACAACGTTTCTGTGGCGGGAGTAGGAGTAGAAGGGAAGGCCGGGCGTATATCTACCGAGTTCAAAGCAAAAGCTAACCCATTCCCCTATAATTCGTAAGTAGACTCATCCGATCTCGTGAGCACCTCTGTAGGAAGATTGGGGGAGTGTCTGGACATAATGCATGAGCTGTATAAATAAATGAATCGAATTACCTTTTCCAAAACGCTTATGTTCATGTACCGATTGCTATCGTGCAATGTTCAAACGTGAGTGAGGATTCCAAGACATTGCAAACTTCGTCTTATTCTAAATTAAAAATTAGTAGCAAGAGACGTGTTCAAATCCTTAACGGGTTTTAAACTTGAAGGGATGGGAGGGGAGGACAGCAAATCAGTGGCGGCTCGCAACCTCAAAATTTGGTGAAGCTCTTTTATTAAGGGACATGATGTACGACTTACCTTTTTTTTTTTTGTAGATTAAGTTGATTCTTCTGTCTCTACGGAAGGAGAATTGTCACTGATGTCGTCATGAAATGGCTCATTCTCAATCAGATCATGTAGCAAATCCTTGTGAATGGAGATGCATGCCAATGAAGTTAATCTCCCTTGTGCCATTGAATTGCGAAGATTTGTCTTTATGCGGTTGAGTGCACAAAAAACACAAAAACTTCGCTCCACTGCAACGCTTGTTGACTGTAATGTCACAATAAGGGAAAAGAGCCTGTAGGTTTCTTCAATACGCCTTTGTTTTCTCTTACAAGTTTTAGTGCTTGTATCAGGGGAAATGTTCTAGTACTCATGATTTGCATAGAGAAGCTCTAGTTCTGTTTTCAAGCGACTTACTTTGAACAAATTTGGGAAAGTCTTTTGTAGAGCGGCAAGAGCATTAGAAGGAATAATAATAGAATACTGAACAAATTTTAAAGTATTGGCAAAAGAGCAAAACTGAAGCTGTTCAATATCTTGATATCTAGTGTTAACTTGCATAAATATGACGACAAGTAACTTATTTAAAAAATAATTGTTTATACTTCTGACAAAGTTCACCTTCTGACAGCTTAACATATTTCCGCCCTGAAAATTCAGCCCTTTCTTTAGCCTTTTCAAAAAAAAAAAAAACTGACAAAAACTTAATCTGTTTTCACAAAATCCATCCGAGTTCCATGCCGATTTCTTTTATACCAACTAACAAACAGGACCAACAAAACAATTCTTCCAAATAAGAACTACCGCACAGCCACTGATCTTCACTGTACCATGCACTTTTAAAATGTTTGGTGTAAGATCTTACACCTTTCCTTTTCAACTTCTTTGCCGATATATTAGTAACAAGTGTTGGTTTCCCCGAAAACATTTTTTTTTTTTATTTTAGTCGGTTATTTAACGACGCTGTATCAACTGCGAGGTTATTTAGCGTCGATGAGATTGGTGATAGCGAGATAGTATTTGGCGAGATGAGGCCGAGGATTCGCCACAGATTACCTGACTTTCACCTTACAGCTGGGGAAAACCTCGAAAAACCTAACCAGGTAATCAGTCCAAGCGGGGATCAAACCCGCGCCCGAGCGCAACTTCAGACCGGCAGGCAAGCGCCTTAATCGACTGAGCCACGCCGGTGGTTTCCCCGCTAACAATACATCTCTTTCATCACCTTCAGTCCATCGCGAAAATGGTGTCCGTAACACGCTACACACTATATCGTTTATAGGATACATTCCTCGTTGTCAATAAAAATATTAGAGTCACCACTTTTAAAAATAATTATAAAAGTGTCACTAAAACTAAATAATTGCTTAGTTAACTTAATCTTAAAATACAGTATATCGTTTTAGCAACAAGACATAACACAGTCACTCTATGCACACGTCTCACAAACTGAAATGAAGAATTGCAAAGAAGTGTGTACACTCATTATATTCGCGTGCCGTTATTTTCCTTTCAAAGAAGCGAAGCCAGGAAGCGATAAGGGTGCTTGCAGCTACAAAGGAAATGTTTTGTCAGCGATTCACGTACCTTCGAAGACAGGCTCTATAGAAATCTTGTAAGGGTTCGTTGCCATGGTTACCCGTAAACAAATCCGCAAATTGTGAAGCTCTACCTCGGAAAGAGGGAAATAGCTGCAATCTTTACCCTTCTCCACTCTCCCTACGCCAACACGTAGAGACAAGTTACTCTACAATAGGACTAGTGTTCCATAATGCAGAATAACTAAGTGCAGAGCTTATCACAACGCAGAACGTAAAAGACAAAAATTAAGTGAAATTAAATAAAAAATTAAAGTATTTGTAAATAAGTGAAGTTGCACTTAGTAAACGGGTGAAGCGCTGCTTCACGAGCTTCACCCGAAAAACCGCCCCTGCAGCAAATATTTTTAAACATGGTAGACAAAAACATGACAGGCCTCCGCCTGCAGACCGAATGTCTGTCATGCAGGACGATGTGCAGTATAAAAATACAATAAGCTAATGCATTTTCTTTATTAACAGATTTAATATTATAAGCTAAAATAATGTGTACTATGAATATCAATATTTTATTTATCTAATAAACAGTTTGGATACTATAAGTTGCAATGATATTTAGTATGAAAATGAAACGATTATGTGGGTACGTCAGGTTATTATGAGCACCTTAAGGAAAATCTGCGATATATTTAAAACAAATGGACGAAATATTGATTAACTGTTTGTGGTTATTGTAAAATGCGGTAAGAGACATATTTTAGTGAATTTCCAACAATTTAGTTTTACTATCTGACCAAACAAAGGAGTGCTATTTTTTTTATTTATTTTATTGGGTTATTTTACGACGCTGTTTCAACATCTAGGTTATTTAGCGTCTGAATGAAATGAAGGTGATAACGCCGGTGAAATGAGTCCGGGGTCCAGCACCGAAAGTTACCCAGTATTTGCTCGTATTGGGTTGAGGGAAAACCCCGGAAAAAACCTCAACCAGGTAACTTGCCCCGACCGGGATTCGAACCCGGGCCACCTGGTTTCGCGGCCAAACGCGCTGACCGTTACTCCACAGGTGTGGACGAAAGGGGTGCTCATAATAACCTGATATGCCCATATTACCTGACACATCTGGGTAAGATGAGCACCTATAAGAAACTCAATAGGAAGTGGAAATTATTTATGTAAGTGTGAAAGAATATTCAAAACTATTTATTTATGTAAAAAATTATCAATAATCCTATGTTTAAGTAGCACTGTTTTGAAATGTATTTACTATTTGGATACACAGAATTCACAGACAAAAGTTTTTTTACTTCATCGAAGTTGCTGCAGTTCTTGTGGGCCCATTTTCCACAAAACTGGCAACAAACCCATTCTTCCCTACTATCTGAATACAGCTCACTGCAGTAAAGACATTCAGCATCTTCATCATTAATCGCTGATTTGGAGACCTTTGTCTTGTTAGATTCTTTCTGCTTCTTTCCAGTAGTCACAGTGGCAGAGCTTTTTGTTCTGAAATCCAATTTTTTCTTGGATTTTTGCAGCCGATCTTGTTTCTTATCTTCCTTTTCTTGTTCGTTTTTCTCTGTTTCTTCCAAAGCGATTTTATGTGGTGTTCCTGTCACCAGAAATGAATGTTGGACTTTCCTCTTTCTGGCATTTTGCCCTTCTTTTGGTTCCCTTTTCGGAATCGGAATCAAGTCACGAAAGGAAGTGTGTAGGCTACCAGGAGAAGAAGCAGAGGAAGTTGGGGAAGCAACATTAACTGAAAGAGTAGGAATTTGACCAGATAAGGGGGATTGGAGGATATGAAATGGAGCTGAAGAGGAACCAGGCTGATCAGTAATCTGGACATGAATTGGAGACTTGGGAATTCTGTCATCAGAAGTGCTTTGAGATTCTGAATTATTTGTGATACCAACTCCAGAGTTGGACGGCGGTTCAGAATCATCAATCATGTCTCCAGTCCTGTAGAAATCAGAACAGGCTCTGTAAGACACTTCTGCACCAATAAAATCAGTATCACCAAAAATGTTCTTGTTGAAGGGTTGAATGCCTGCTTTCCTGAACCCGAATTCAGCATTCTTCAATGATGCACCTTTGGAATATGCTGCTGCAAAAATTCCAGGAATATCACATTCAGTGACAGCTCTGCCTGGGTTATTTAATAATAATAATAATAATAATAATAATAATAATAATAATAATAATAATAATAATAATAATAATTTATTTAACCTGGCAGAGTTAAGGCCATACGGCCTTCTCTAACACTCAACCAGGAGTAAAAACTGCGTTATAGAAACACTACAAATTTACAAAGTACACACAAAGCTGAATAAGATAATAATAATAAAATGTAAACAACAAGTAAGAAGAAATCAGACATAATATATAACATACAGAAAGAAAGAAAAAAGCATAATAAAATGTGAACAGCAGGTCAAAAATAAATGAGGCCTACAAAGTATAAAAAAATAAGAAAATTATTGATGATAATAATAATAATAATAATAATAATAATAATAATAATAATAATAATAATAATAATAATAATAATAATATAGAATAGAATAGAATATTAGAATCCAGGTTTGAATTTCCTCGTCATAATGGTGATTGATGCTCCTGAAGACAGCAACATCTAAGGGTTGTAATTTGTGAGTACAATGTGAAGGTAGGCAAATAATCTTCACTTGTTTCTCCTGGCTTTCAAAACAACTTTCAAATTTCTAGTATGGCTCTTGTGCCCATCGAGAATTAACAGTGTGGGAGCTGCTTAATTTTTTGGCTGTACTTTTTCCAAAAAATGATCAAACCACGCTGCGAATGTCTTTGTTGAGATCCATCCAGTCTTCGTTGCTACCCCGATGCTTCCGACAGGTGCCTTGTCCAAGAGCTCAGGCTTCATTCTGACTCTGGGAAACAGAAACAAGGGTGGTATGTAGTGGCCAGCAGGATTTGTACACACCAAAACTGAAACAGTCTTCCCCTTCTCTGCACTAGTTAAAGCTCCGACGGTCCTCTTTCCGTGGAGGTTTATGAACAACAGTATAACCCGATTCATCACAGTTGTAAATCTGATCTGGCGGAATCATTCTTTTACCATTCTCGTCATACAAAACATTGTGCAAATTCTCAAAGAAGAGCTTGACTTTAGCCCTATTGAATCTTTGGGCCCTCTGAATTGAAGTGCCTTGTGGACGTCTAATGGCCAGTATAGGATGACGATTAAGAAACCATTTAAGCCAATCCCAGCCTGCTCTTAATTTATCTCTATTGAAGGGATGCTGAATGGAATTGGCTTCACAGTACTGGTACACATTGTATCGAACATGCATAGGAGTTAGACCACAAAGTCTGGCCTCCATATCAAGCAAAATATTGACCAGTTCCTTTTCTTGCTCATCACTCAGTACAGTTTTTCTGCCCAATGATTTAACAATACTACCACCATTCCTAAATACTTCAAGATGTCTTCGTAAGGTTTGCCGAGGAACATTAAATAACAGAGAAGCTTTCTTCTGGCTTCCTCCTCCTTGCACATATTTGACTGCTTCTGTCATAGACTGTACAAACCAGTCTCCACATTTACATTTGTTACTGTTCGACATCTACAACAGAAAAATAATAACAGCACAATCATTAAATTCTTCTAAGCATTTATTATTTGAATAACACACTAAAAATACATTTGGCTCACCTTAAAGATTAAATAAAAAATGTTTAAAATTAGAAGAAAAATGAACACAACTTAATGGAATCGAAGCCAGGTTTGCTTGCTACGAATGCTGAACCATCTTAGTTATAAAATTCGATATACAAGTATGTATACATATAATTACATAAAAATTGGTTTAATTATGATTAGAATTTTTTAAAAATTAGTGAATCGTTTTATAATTGAAGTTAAATTTATCTTCTGGGTCAAGTACTGAAACGAGAAAATTGGGATCTCCAGTAAAAACTGGATTCATATATCAGGCTAGCATGAGCACATTTGGTCATCTTTGCCGGACATGATCAAGTATGTTGCACTGCCATCTATCAATCGTATAATGTATTTTTGAGGTAAACCAAAAACACACACTAAAAGACATTCATATAGCTATCACATTACGCTTATTTCACAAAGATTAATACATTAGTCTAGCGATTATACGTTTTCAAACATGGATTAATAAAATAACAATAGACAACTTCTACTTACCGAAATGTTTATGCCGTCTCATCCGCAAACGAACAATCTCCCAGATGAATGAACTTCTATGCCACGTTATAGATGCAGTTAGGTAAAAACTCGCTATGAGGCGCTGCTTTCTGATCACTGACCTTCGATATATGGAGGGGTGCTCATTTTAGACGTATGCTCTAATATATACAGTCGCGCAACTTCAACACTTTTTTTGCCAACATTCGCGACACTAGCGCCCAAGCGGCAGGCAAGGCACTGGTCATAGTCTCGTTCAGCCAGCACGTGCTGTAATGGGATGCGAGATGTTATAATAACGTTTTAATCATGTGTCGGAATAAAGGCAATGTGCGCAATGACGAAAATCGCAGTAACAACAAGTTTAAATCTCCGAATTTGTCGTTCTTCAGATTCCCTAAAGACCAAGAGAAAACCATAACTCAGTCATAACCAATAATCCACATTGTAGGTAGCCTACGTATTGTGTTCTATAAAACATTATTTTATTGCTTATCAGTTACCTATTTGTACGTCAGGAAGGACAGTTTAAATAAAAACAAAGTAAATACCTGTTACAGTATATTATTTTTTTTTTTGCAGAGATCATGTGTGTAAATGTGTAACCATTCCGATTTTGGATAATGTATCTACAGTTTTTAATGCAAGTAATTCCATAATTTTGTATTCGTGTTTTTTTCTTTATATTTTTCAAAAGTTGAATGTTATATAGCATTCAAGTAGGTATCATGGTGTTAATTTTGCAAGAATTCATGGAGTATAATCCTTTTGCAAAATAGTCACTTCTTGAATAAATCCAGACTGTGTCGAAAAATTTCTGATGTGTTGGTTTAGATTCATGTGGCAGACGTATTAAGTTCTCAAAAATAAAATAGCCTTTTTAAATTTAATATAAAAAGCAATCTTTTCTGTAATAATTTGCATGACTGTTATTGGTGCTGATTTTACATTCCCAGTGATTATTTGAGCCATTCAGTGCAGAAGTGGTGTAAGTCAAAATCAGGTAATGAGGTTTAAAGTAAAAATTATGTAACATACAGCGCAAAGTAACAATTAATATATCCTTCGTGCTATTCACTGACTATTAATAGTTTAAATACATTCTATATTAACTGCCGCTTTACGCTGTATTTTACAGAATGTTTACTTTAACCCCTCATTACCCATTTTTGACTTACACCACTTCTGCTCTGAAAATAAAATTAGGCCTACATTTTCTGAGTTAACTGAAGTTACAATTTTTTCAACAAAACTGGGTGTTCATTTAATTGTTCTCACCTATGTCATATTAACAGTAAGTGCATGTAAATTACGTATTAGCCTATATAGGTAGGATAAGTTAAAATCATGCAGTATGTGTGAAAACTGGAAATGTAGCCTAATGTAAAATGCGGTAAACTTTGTGGGTGGCATCGTTGTTGAGTTCCCACGTTGGACGCCATTTGAGGGTGAGTGGTTATTGTGACCACACGTTGGGCGCCATTTGAGGGTGGGTGCGTCTCGATGTTGCGTGAGATTCACTCAGGGTAGCCGAGGTACTGTTGTGGTATAGGGTGATGTCGGGAATAATACCAAGCCGGCTACTTAAATAAAAGGCAGCGTAAACTTCAAAACGATAAGTTTATTGTCGTATCCACTTGGTAAACCCTAGAGTATGTATTTCCGGCTGACTTATAATTCAATCGTTGGTCGCACTTCTGTATTGACTCTATGGCGGCTCTGAATAAGCTCTATCCGATACTACAAATTCAATACTCTGTCCAGTACACTATGACACGAAGCGAAATAGTAGTCCTGTCGACACCAAACGAAGTAGTTATTCTGCCCTGTATGTAGGGCCGCCGACACGATGTAAAGTCGTTTTGATGATCTCCGCTCCGAAGCGGAATAGTAGTCGTCGACACCAAACGAAGTAGTTATTGTGCCCTGTATGTAGGGCCGCCGACACGATGCGAACTCGTTTTTATGATCTCCGCTCCGCGGCGGAATAGTAGTCGTTATCTCCGCTCCCCGTCACCCTTATTTATAAAAACCTATCCTACGCTAAAACTAACTATCCTATTGGTTAAAAACTACGTCACTAACTGGCCTAAAATCTATTCCCTATTGGTCCAAAGTGACATCATAAGCTGGACCAAGATCTCTTCTTATTGGGCGCGAAATATGTCATCTCTAAATTTAAACTTTGGATTTCCCATAACATCTAATTAGTTTGTATATCTCACAAGAATACCCGTTCTTTGGAAAACCCAAGCTTGGCAGTATCTTTCCCACGGGTCTAGTCCGACTCCGGCTTTTATGCTTCATCGAGTCTATACGAAACCCCGCTCAAGGTGGCCCTAAATCTGTCCGATGCTGACAAGTGACGAAACACCTGTGTGAGGAAGCTAATTCTAACAAAGTCGCCAGAACATCCCCGCGAATACATGTAATAGAAATATGGAGATATCACTTCGCTAATAAATCGGTCTCTCCCTCTCCTAATTACTGCTTCAAATGCCCATCTACATAACCATTGGAAATTCCCGAAAGAGTTTCCAATCTTATGAGATGTCCCCGCTTTCTGCCTATAACTAGCCTCATACTTCCCCCACGCGATCAGCCGGTAACACATTATTTACAATACAGTGAGATTACAATGTCACTACAAACAATTACAATAAATATTACATATATCTTCACAAGCCTTTCTATGTACACAACTCTCACACAATAAGCACAACAATGTACAATTTATATCCACATTTACATATGTACAATACCATTCATTCACATATTTACATTTATTTATTAATTGATCAATTACACACTCTGCGTGCTTGGTTGTACCAGCCGCCCTGTACATGTTCACCTAGCTGTACTTGTGAGACTAACTATCCTTACTCTTTCTCATTCCTGCCTCCTTGCCTCTCCTGTTTGAAAGGCCGCAAGAGTTGCTTGTGGTACCTTCCAACAGGTTTACTTTTTCCCCTTTCTACCAATTCGAAAGTATGGTCTCCATATCTACTTTTAATTTCGTAGGGCCCTTTGTACAGTAGCTCCATGCGTGAGTAACGTCCTCTGAGGGCGGAAGATAACTTCACGTCCCTTAGCAATACCAAATCGCCGGGTGAGGGCTCCCATTTGTGGCGATATCTTTTAACTTTACCGAGTCTGTACTCAGCCTTTTTCCTGATTCGGTCGAAAGCTAGTTTACACAGTAGTTCCGCACTAGGAGGCTCACCCTCCTGTATTGCCTGCGGGATCGATCCCTAACATAAGTTTGATCGGAGCTATTCCGGTCGTTGGATTGATAGAGTGGTTCATGACTCTCTCAATCACCTCACATTGCCTAAACCAGTCCTTATGGTTTCGGTGACACAGAATACGGAGGTACAATGATATATCCCTAAGCGCTCTTTCGCAGGGATTACCGCTGGGAAAGTATGCGGAGCAATTGTACAGCTTCACGCCCGCATCTTCCAGCCTTTTGCAAAACACTTTCGATTTATGTACCGACACATTGTCACTGAGCACCGCTGTTACCGGACCGTAAGTCGGTATGTAATCTCTAACCAGCTTGTCAGCACACAATTTACTAGAGATATTTCTTAAAGGGTAAATCTTTACAAATTTTGTGAAGACATCGTACGTAACAAATATGTACCTGTGTCCGAAGGACGATGTGGGCATTGGACCGTGTTCGTCCACTGCTACTAGTTCATTCTTTTTACCCCTGATAATGACCTGTGGTACATTGTCATACCTTACATTTAGAGGTTTCGCCCTCTGGCAGACCTCGCAACGAGATATTACCCTTCTAACCTTCTTTGACAGTTGCTTAATATAAAATGATTCTGACATAGTTAAAATGATCCTATCACTCCCAGAGTGACACATAGATAGGTGAAAGTTGTTTATAAGTTCATTCTGCATACTCGCAGGTATGTATATCTTCCACTTCTGGATATCCCTACCATGCAATTTATACAAGATACCAGAGCGCAATCCATACACTTCGTCTTTCACCTGTGAGATTTCTCTAGCTTTGTCCATTAAGGCCCTTATCGTGGAATCCTCCTGCTGCAAATCTGCAATTTTCCGAAATTTTCCCGTCAGAGCTCCATTCCTCGTGGAATCAATTTTCATCACGGCAATTTCGTACGCGGGGGCGGTGATAGTTTCCGGTTCCGCGGCGGCGGGATCCTCGCAATGCTCTGAATTCTCTCTTGGTCCGGTCTAATTCCGTCAGACGAAATTACGTAACCCAGAAAAACTGTCTCAACTTTAAAAAATGCTGTTTTCCCCAGCTTGACTGTCATACCAGCCTCTCTCAATTTAGTAAGTTCAAAATCAATATCCCTAATATGCCTATCCACATTATTGCCATATATAAGAAAATCGTCAATGTACTGTGCCAGAAAACCTTTCGTCGAATCACCAAAAATTATGTCAAGTGCTCTTAGTAGCGCAGATCCAGAACTCGCGATGCCGAATGGGCATCGGGTATACTGATAAACTTTCCCGTTATGTAGGAACGCTGTGAATTTTCTCGAGTCCTCGTCAAGCGGAATCTGCCAATACGAACTGGTCAAGTCCAAACTAGTGAATATAGAACAGTCACTGATACGGCCTAACAAAGTGTCCACTGACTCCGTCCTGAAATTATCTTTAACTGAAAACGAGTTAACGTGTCGGGCATCGATCGTTACTCTTAAGCTTCCATTGGGCTTCCTAACCCAGCACAATGCATTTACATAAGGCGAGTCTGATACTTCTATAACTCCGTCTTTTAACATATCATTTATGACTTCGTCTGCCTGATCCCGTAAAGATAGGGGGATGGGTCTACATTTATGCCGAAATTCCTCCATTCCTACCACCTTAATTTTGTGTGTATACACTCTACACAGACCCGGCGCGTCTGAAAAGACATTTAAATGGTTACCTACAACATCCATTAAGCGTTTTCTTTCACTCTCACTCAGGCCGTGTGCCTGGTTAACTTTATCTCTCACTATTTCGAAAGTATCTGTCTTCCTATTGTTAGACGCGACTACCTGCCTAAGATCGCCAAGCGAAATCTCATTACAATATCTGGCCCTACCGCTAATGAGATTACGTCCTATTTGTCTCGCCTGGACTAATTCGCCGATACACAACTCGCATTCTCCGCAGTCTACTTGACACACTCCCCTAGTTACCTCGTTACCTTCCCACGGATTAACCTCTATAATTACATTCTTACAAATTTTGAGGTGCTCTACGAAAAATAACTCTTCCTGTAATCCTATCTCTTCCGCGGTTCTTTCATCTAACTCCGATCTAGCGCTATTGCTACTGAATGGGACATGGCCTACACTGCCGTTACCTGCCGTAACCCCTAGTCTGTTTTCCCTGAAATCTAATAGCGCGTGCCATTCATAAAAGCTTTCTACTCCAATAATGATGTCGGTAGTCAACCTTTGTATCACAAGAAAAATAGCATTTAATTTCACGTCTCCGCACTCTAACTCGAACCATACTTGATATTTTACCTTTTCCTTCTTCTTGCTTAGGGCGCCCGCACAGTACAGTGAACATATGGGTAACGTTTGCAGTTTTATTCCTGAATCCCTAACCTTTTGAAAAAATTCCAAGCTGCATACATTATTTGTGGAGCCCGAGTCCAACAACACACAACACTTAATCCCAAATATTTTAGCATCTATATAAGGCAATACATAAGTCCCATTATTTTCTAACTCTGGGTTAGTAATCTCGCTCTGTCTCTTTACGCTTACCGCGTTGGTGGATTCTTTGGATAGTGACTTATTGCACTTAGCTACAGAAATCTCCGAACCCTTGAGACTTCTGTCTAGCAGTTTCCCGAGTGCGACGCAGTCGGTTCCACTGCTATCTCGTCTCTATTTCTACTATTTATAGGCTCCCGGCCCATACTTATTCTGACCGGACTTTGCTGACGTCCGTTCATGTCTCTATTCCTACTTTGTCCCACGTTACACTGTGTAGGTGGCCTATGGCACCCTTGTGAGGCCATTTCTTGTAGGACGTCTCGCCTATCTCTCTCCTGCTCCTGTCTCCTCCAATCACCTCGATTTTGCGGTCCCCTGCTAAAATTAGGCTGCCAGAATCCCTGTCTGTAATTTCTGTTCCTAAGCCAGTGTGGTTGGGTTCTAAGCCTATTATTTCCATTTTCTTGTCTTCCCGTGTACCATCTTATGTGGTTAACCCTACGCACGGGACCAACACCTCCTCTATCGTTTCTCATCCTGTTATGACTACTCTGGTTATTCCTACTATTATTGTAAGGACCCCCAAAGGGCGGGTCAATCCTTCTCTCCCTGTTGGGACTTTTCCCTCCGTTATGGCCATTATGGTACCGACTATGTGCATTGTTGGGGCTCCTGTCACCACCCCAGTTACTCTGATTTTGGGCTCCTGTCCTTGGGGATGAAAAGGCCGTACTTGCCCCCTTCCCCGCTTTCTGGTCGGTGGGGCTTGAACCCTTTCCTTTGCCATGTTCATAATCTGCCTGTCCACTACATTCATAGTGCGTGGCGTCCGAACCATCCAGCGCAGTCAATAAATCTATTGTTTCCCCGAAGTCTCGGGGCCCTGCTACGATCAGATTATATCTTATGTTCTCGGGATACTGCGAAATCACAGTTTGGATCAGCTCTGAATCCGGTATTGGCGGATTGAGGCTTTTCCCTTTCTTAACAATTTCAAGAAAATAGTCTATCATAGAGACGCCTCTTCCCGCGTCAAACCTGCTCTGATTAATTTCCTTCCTAATTCTTTGTTGTTGTCTTTGTCCCCAGTATCTCTCCGAAAATTTTTCTCTGAATTCCTCATAAGTGACATTATCCCCTAGGGCCACTAGCGCCCAGTTGAGTGGTCGGCTCTTTAGGCTCTTTCGTACGACAGTCATTTTTAAGTCATCCGGCACCCCTCTTACTCTAAAGTACGTTTCTAGCTCACTTATGTAGTTATGTGGGTTTGAAAATTCAACCTCATCAAAAATAGGGTAACCAATCTCATTCAAAATGTGAGTGGGGTACTGGGGACGGCCTAAATATGCCTTGTCGTTTACATTTATCAACTCACTACGCACATCATCCCGTGAGGTCTGACATTCCTCACCAACACTATTGTTAACATGTCTTACATTTATGTTGCTACCTGATGCCGGGCTCTCACTTGCGCCCTCTTGTCTAGAAACTGCACGGTCCGAGCTGCTATGTCCGCTTAAATTTGCGGGACTACTCCCATTTAGTACGTCGTTTCTTGAGTTTAGTTTACTTCTTAATTCTTCCAAACATTCGTTATCCGCCCTTTCTTTATTCTTTATGGCTCGCTTGAGACCGTCCACTTCCTGATCCATCTCACCTATTTTCTCTTCCACCGAATTCTGAATTTCCCGAACCTTCTCCACTATCGTTTCCTCAACAGCTGATTTTAGGTCGCTATTCTCTCTAGTAGCGCTATCTCTAACTCTAACTTCTAAATCCTTCATACTTTCTGACATCCTATCCATAGCTATCTTCAATTGGTTCTCCATTCCGATCCCATTCTCGGCTAATTTCCCCTCTAGCTTCTCTATTTTGTCCTCCATCTTGTTTCCTCTCTCCGCTAATTTTGCAATATGATCTCTAATCTCTCTCGAACTTTCCCCCAATCTATTTTCCATTTGTTTTATTTGTTCTCTACTTTCCCTTGAATTGTTGTCTAATTTATTTTCCATTTGCTTTATTTGTTCTCTACTTTCCCTCGAGTTATTTTCTAATTTAGTTTCCATTTGTTTTATTTGTTCTCTACTTTCCCTTGAATTATTTTCCATGAAGTGTCTCATCTGCTCCCACAACTGCTCTAGCGTCATTTCCCCTTTGCCGCGGTATTTACTCTGTTGCTTTTCCACCGTTCGCTCTCCCTCTATTTCTTGTCCTGCGTTATTCTCGACCTCCTCCCTAATTTCCATAATTTCCTCGTCCTTCCTTTGCTCCATGGTTCCCTTGTTTCTATTTCCTCGTCTTTCTCGTATTTTCCTAACTACCTTACTCCTATGGCTACGTAGTATCATCTATATGCTACTCTGTCATCTATCCGACGCTCGCTTTCCCAATAATAATCTAACTAGGCCTGTATTTGCACTCTACTCACTTCCAACAAATCACGCAATACACTTATTTCACTCTTTCCCCCAAAATATCACACACAAAAGAAAAATACATATATATACCCAAAATACCACACCAGAAATTGAAACATATACACTTTATAATTATTCCCCCAAAATATCATATACATATATACACATTTATACGTCTTCTATTCATACTTGCCACAGCCTCTCCGAGTCGCCTTCTCTGGTGGTCCCCGTGTTGTCTTCTCTAGTGTTGTCGTGATGTCGCGATGGCTTGGTTCTCTTCCCGCCTTCAAGCGTCGTTCCTCGGCTATGCAGGGCTGAACTGCTCCGTCCGGTCCTCCTCGTGGTTTGGTGCTGTGTTCGCACCCGGGGCCGGTCACTGGAACAGCTGTCTTCCTTCGAGCCCCACGTTGGGCGCCATTTGTGGGTGTATGCCGTTATTGAGTTCCCACGTTGGACGCCATTTGAGGGTGAGTGGTTATTGTGACCACACGTTGGGCGCCATTTGAGGGTGGGTGCGTCTCGATGTTGCGTGAGATTCACTCAGGGTAGCCGAGGTACTGTTGTGGTATAGGGTGATGTCGGGAATAATACCAAGCCGGCTACTTAAATAAAAGGCAGCGTAAACTTCAAAACGATAAGTTTATTGTCGTATCCACTTGGTAAACCCTAGAGTATGTATTTCCGGCTGACTTATAATTCAATCGTTGGTCGCACTTCTGTATTGACTCTATGGCGGCTCTGAATAAGCTCTATCCGATACTACAAATTCAATACTCTGTCCAGTACACTATGACACGAAGCGAAATAGTAGTCCTGTCGACACCAAACGAAGTAGTTATTCTGCCCTGTATGTAGGGCCGCCGACACGATGTAAAGTCGTTTTGATGATCTCCGCTCCGAAGCGGAATAGTAGTCGTCGACACCAAACGAAGTAGTTATTGTGCCCTGTATGTAGGGCCGCCGACACGATGCGAACTCGTTTTTATGATCTCCGCTCCGCGGCGGAATAGTAGTCGTTATCTCCGCTCCCCGTCACCCTTATTTATAAAAACCTATCCTACGCTAAAACTAACTATCCTATTGGTTAAAAACTACGTCACTAACTGGCCTAAAATCTATTCCCTATTGGTCCAAAGTGACCTCATAAGCTGGACCAAGATCTCTTCTTATTGGGCGCGAAATATGTCATCTCTAAATTTAAACTTTGGATTTCCCATAACATCTAATTAGTTTGTATATCTCACAAGAATACCCGTTCTTTGGAAAACCCAAGCTTGGCAGTATCTTTCCCACGGGTCTAGTCCGACTCCGGCTTTTATGCTTCATCGAGTCTATACGAAACCCCGCTCAAGGTGGCCCTAAATCTGTCCGATGCTGACAAGTGACGAAACACCTGTGTGAGGAAGCTAATTCTAACAAAGTCGCCAGAACATCCCCGCGAATACATGTAATAGAAATATGGAGATATCACTTCGCTAATAAATCGGTCTCTCCCTCTCCTAATTACTGCTTCAACTTCCCATAAAAATTTAAACCATAACATCAGCACTATTTGTGACTAAAAATAATAAAGGAAATATCGGTTCTTAAGAAATGGAAAAATAATGAACTTCATATTCATGTTTAAATCCTCTCCTTTTCTTTATTTTCAAGTTTATCACAGCGGCCGAGTTTAACCAAATTTGCGGTATGCAAAATAGTTAATTTCTCAGGAAATAGGGAGAGGAGTTCACCACGCGATGTACCCTACGAGATATTCCCTACAATTTTGAAGCTTGTAATTTTTACTCTTCTCACAGGAAATACAAAGTTCCAATGATTCATAAATATATTTAGGAATGATTTGAATTAACCGACCACGCAACGAACAATTATATTATTTCAAACCATGATACGTGATCAGGGCCATGATTTAGTTGTAAGGAGCAGAAAGAATTACGTTTATTCCCAGCTTCTGAAACTTGTAGATTAACTGCGTGTGAAATTCTTCCAGGATTCTAAAGTAGAATTAATAAGAACCATGTACACTTATTTTATAGATAAAAATATAAAATAAATTACGCAAAACCCGTTTTCTGATGTGTTATCATATGTCGTGTGCACACTTTTAACTTGCCTGCCGCTAGAGGGCTACTGTCGCGCCAGCTGTCAAATGTTGGCATATTTTATACGTATGAGTTGCGTGACTGTATCTATTAGACTGTGCTAATACCACAGGCTAATACGTACAGTCGCACAATTTCAACAATTTTTATGCCAACATTCGCGACACTAGCGCCCAAGCGGCAGGCAAGGCACTGGTCATAGGGTTGATACAGCCAGCATGTGCTTTAAAGGGATGCGAGATGTTATAATGACGTTTTAATCATTCGTCGGAATAAAGGCAATGTGTGCAATGACGAAAATTGCAGTAACATCAAGTTTAAATCTCCGAATTTGTCGTTCTTCAGATTCCCTAAAGACCAAGAGAAAATCATAACTCAGTCATAACCAATAATCCACGTTGTAGGTAGCCTACGTATTGTGTTCTATAAAACATTTATTACTTATTAGTTACCTATTTGTATGTCAGGAAGGACAGTTTAAATAAAACAAAGTAAATACCTGTTACAGTCCTATATCATTTTTTTTTTTGCAGAGATCATATGTGTAAATGTGTAACCATTCCGATTTTGGATAATATATCTACAGTTTTTAATGCATAATTTTTGTATTCGTGTTTTTTTCTTTATATTTTTCAAAAATGTTATATAGCATTCAAGTAGGTATCATGGAGTTAATTTTGCAAGAATTCATGGAGTATAGTATTCCTTTTGCAAAATATTCACTTCTTGAATAAATCCAGACTGTGTCGATAAATTTCTGATGTGTTGGTGTAGATTCATGTGGCAGACGTATTAAGTTCTCAAGAAATAAAAGAGCAGGGGCGTATTCTGCGGACTACCGGGGCTACCGGCGGTAGCCCAAGGAAATTACAAAAGAAAAAGTTTATAATATAACATAATGTAATAATTTTGTATTATTAGTTTTACCACAGTAATTAAAATTAAAGTAATTGTTAGATTTATATGCGCTCTCTGCTCTCGAAAAGAAACAAGTTGTCAAGGCGGCATCACTGGAGAAACCGCTTGCTACGTGAGGTAGCCTGTGACCGTACCGCGCACGCTGTCCGGTCGCACAACTGCCCATCCCACCGCTCTCTTCTGTTTCCATCGTGCAGTGTAAGGCCGGGTGAGTTGCCGCTCTCGTGATCGGTTTCTTCGCAGGCGAGAAGCAACAATACGCTTAGCACGCTAGCTCATGAATGTAATTGTGTTCTTGCAGTGCAGTATTTTAAATTTGTGATTTGTTCGAGTGTCTAAGAGTTATATTAATTGTGAATTATTAAGTTTTTAATTTCCCAATTAAGTGATATTGTGAAAAATATGGCAGAACAAGTTTCTGGAGAGGTTTGTGTTGAAAATGACTGTGTAATAGAAGGTTTATTAAAAGTGCCTTTTAACCGTCGTACATACAACGAGGAAGTTGAAATTGTGAAAATGGAAAGACCAACTCCTGAGTTAAATTTGTCCATGGACGTAAAAGAAAAACAGCGTGAGTACACACACCATTTCACTTCAACATCATATGGTAAGTGGAATTGGTTGTGTGGTAGTTCTAAACTGTCTAAACTATTTTGCTGGCCATGTATGTTATTTAGCCGCGAAACTAATGTGTGGTCAAAAGAGGGTTTTCTAATATCAACTCCCTTCGAACGGCAGTCCTAAAACACGACAAATCAAAAGCTCATATTTGTAGTAGCATGAACTTTGCAAACTTTGGGAAGACAAGAATTGATTTACAGCTAGATAAGCAAAAAGCTCTACATATCAACCAACACAATGCTCCTGTGGAAAAAAAATCGGGAGATTTTACTGCATCTTATTAACGCAGTCTGCTTTCTAGGAAAACAAGAATTGGCTTTTCGGGATCATAATGAGAGTGTGGAATCAGACAATAGAGGAAGTTATATTGAATATTTAAGTTCCTTAAGTGAATTTGACCATTTACTGGCCAATCATCTTGAGAGATCAACACTACTTCTCCCGCAATTCAGAATGACTGAATATTTGCTATAAGTGGGGTTATGATAAAGAACATAAAATCTGAAATAGAAGAAGCACCTTTTGTGGCCATTGTTGTTGATAAAACAAGTGACTGCTCTAATCAGAGTCAACTGTCCACTGTTTTAAGATACGTCGACAATGTTCAAGAACGGTTTATAGGATTCACAAATGTCAGTTCGGGCAAAACTTCTGCTGCTTGGTTTCAGCATGTGGAAGGTGTTATAGCAGAATACAATGTCGGCAATAAGTTAATTGCACAGACATACGATGGTGCTTCAGTTATGGCGGGAAAAATTAATGGCTTGAAACAAAAGTTCAAGAAAAGTATCCTCAAGCAATATTGTCCATTGTTACAGCCATGTACTCAATTTAGTTTTGCAACAAACTAGAATGCCGCATTTTTTCAAAACACTGTCGGGTTTAGCTGCATTTCTCTCATCATCTCCTAAAAGATCAGAAAAACTCAAGGAATTTATGAAAAAGAAACTCCCAAAAGTAGCACCAACTAGATGGAATTTTACATCTCGGCTTGTAAATACAGTAAAGGAATACAGAGAACACTGACTGCTTTCTTTGAAAATATCATTTGTAATGACTCTGAAGAAAACTGGGATGATGATGTAATTGTGCAGGCTCAAGGATATTTGTATTTTTTCACACAGTTTCAGAATATATTTCTTCTTGAAGTCAATGCTAGAGTGTTCGCACATACAGATGTGCTCTACAATATTCTTCAGACAAAAAGTCTAGACATAGCATACTGCTTGCAAGAGGTATCAAATATAAAAAAATACTATATCCGAGTTCAGACGTAGTAGGTTTCCGTCCATATGGAGTAATATGGAAAATGAAAATTCTTCAGACAATACAATGGAACCACCATTAAAGCGAAGAAAAGGAGATGCCTGTATTTCAACAGGCAGCTGTACTACAGCATACTAGATCGTATGCACATGGAAATTACTGACAGATTTTCTGATTATGGAAAGCTTCAGTTCACATATCTTCTAGATTCTCAAAAATTTTCTGCTTATAGAGAAAACTTCCCGAATGAGGCACTAAACAAATTATTTCAGTCCTATAACAGTCACTTTGATCAAGTACGTTTGAAAAATGAATTAAGTGTAATATATTCAGCAGAGGTCTTTGATTTTTCGAACAAACCTACCCATGAAATATTATCTGCCATATATGAAAACCAGCTGAACCAAGTTATTCCTGAAGTCCTTAAATTGGCAACATTAATTGTGACAATACCAGCTACGTCAGCATCAGTAGGAAGAACATTTTCTGCGTTGAAGAGAATAAAATCCTACTATAGATCAACTCATACACAAGAACGTTTATCCGGCTTGGCACTGATGTCCATTGAAAAGTCATTTCTACAGAAACTTCGCAAGTGGCCCAACTGTAATTTCAATGACGAAGTCATCAAAGTATTTTCGTCCCAATCAAGACGTCTGAAATTCATATATAAATAGGTAAGGAATTTTATTATAGGGACTTTAAAATATATTTTGTGTAATAATAGGGTCAGTGATAGCCCAGGCCCTTAAACTAGTATACACCACTGTAAAAGAGCCTTTTTAAATTTTATATAAAAAGCAATCTTTTCTGTAATAATTTGCATGACTGTTATTGGTGTTGATTTTACATTCCCAGTGATTATTTGAGCCGTTCAGTGCAGAAGTGGTATAAGTCAAAATCAGGTACTGAGGTTGAAAGTAAGAATTCTGTAAAATACAGCGCAAAGTAGCAATTAATATATCCTTCGTGCTGTTCACTGACTATTAATAGTTTAAATACATTCAATATTAACTGCCACTTTGCGCTGTATTTTACAGAATGTTTACTTTAACCCCTCATTACCCATTTTTGACTTACACCACTTCTGCTCTGAAAATAAAATTAGGCCTACATTTTCTGAGTTAATTGAAGTTACAATTTTTTCAACAAAATTGTGTATTCATTTGTTCTCACCTACGTCATATTAACAGTAAGTGCATGTAAATTACGTATTAGCCTATATAGGTAGGATAAGTTAACATTAGGCATTATGTGTGAAAACTGGAAATGTAATGTACAATGCGGTAAACTTACCATAACATTTTAAACCATAACATCAGCACTATTTGTGACTAAAAATAATAAAGGAAATATCGGTTCTTAAGAAATGGAAAAATAATGAACTTCATATTCATGTTTAAATCCTCCCCTTTTTTTATTTTCAGGTTTACTTCAGCGGCCGAGTTTACCCCAATTTGTGGTATGCAAAATCGTTAATTTCTCAGGAAATAGGGAGAAGAGTTCACCACGCGATATACCCTACGAGATATGCCCCTACAATTTTGAAGCTACTAATTTTTACTCTTCTCACAGGAAATACAAAGTTCCAATGATTCATAAATATAATTAGGAATGAATTGAATTAACCGACCTCGCACGAACAATTATATTATTTCAAACCACGATACGTGATCAGGGCCATGATTTAGTTGTAAGGACCAGAAAGAATTACGTTTATTCCCAGCTACTGGAACTTGTAGATGAACTGCGTGTAAAATTCTTCCAGGATTCTAAAGTAGAATTAATAAGAACCATATACACTTATTGAATAGCATAAACATATAAAATAAATTACGCAAAACCCGTTTTCTGTTGTGTTATCATATGTCGTGTGCACACTTTTAACTTGCCTGCCGCTAGAGGGCTACTGTCGCGCCAGCTGTCAAATGTTGGCATATTTTATACGTATGAGTTGCGTGACTGTATCTATTAGACTGTGCTAATACTTACAGTCACGCAACTCATACGTATAAAATATGCCAACATTTGACAGCTGCCGCGACAGTAGCCCTCTAGCGGCAGGCAAGTTAAAAGTGTGCACACGACATATGATAACACATCAGAAAACGGGTTTTGCGTAATTTATTTTCATGCTATACAGTAAGTGTATATGTTTTTATTAATTTTAATTTAGAATCCTAGAAGCATTTCACACGCAGTTAATCTACAAGTTTCAGAAGCTGGGAATAAACGTAATTCTTTCTGCTCCTTAAAACTGAATCTTGGCCCTGATCACGTATCATGCTTTGAAATAATATAATTGTTCGTACGTGGACGGTTAATTCAATTCATTCCTAAATATATTTATGAATCATTGGAACTCTATATTTACTGTGAGAAGAGTCAAAATTAGTAGCTTCAAAATTGTAGGGAATATCTCGTAGGGTACATCGCGTGGTGAACTCCTCTCCCTATTTCCTGAGAAATTAACTATTTTCCATACCACAAATTGGGGTAAACTCGGCCGCTGAGGTAAACTTGAAAATGAAAAAAGGGGAGGATTTAAACCTTAATATGACATTGATTTATGAAGTTCATTATATTTCCATTTCTTAAGAACCGGTATTTCCTTTATTATTTTGAGTCACAAGTAGTGCTGATATTATGGTGTACATTTTTATGGCAAGTTTACCGCATTTTACATTACATTTCCAGTTTTCACACATAAGCTTAATTTTAACTTATCCTACATATATAATACGTAATTTACATGCACTTACTGTTAATATGACGTAGGTGAGAACTAATAAATGAACACAATTTTGTTGAAAAAATTGCAACTTTAATATTAACTCCGAAAATGTAGGCCTAATTTTATTTTCAGAGCAGAAGTGGTGTAAGTAAAAAATGGGTAATGAGGGTTAAAGTAAACATTCTGTAAAATACAGCGCAAAGTAGCAGTTAATATTGAATTTATTTAAACTATTAGTAGTCAGTGAATAGCACGAAGGATATATTAATTGCTACTTTGCGCTGTATTTTACAGAATTTTTACTTTAACCCTCATTACCTAATTTTGACTTACATCATTTCTGCTCTGAACGGCTCAAATAATCACTGGGAATGTAAAATCAACACCAATAACAGTTAACAGTCATGCAAATTATTACAGAAAAGATTGCTTTTTATATTAAATTTAAAAAGGCTCTTTTATTTCTTGAGAACTTAATACGTCTGCCACATAAATCTACACCAACACATCAGAAATTTTATCGACACAGTCCGGATTTATTCAAGAAGTGAATATTTCGCAAAAGGATTACAATACTCCATGAATTCTTGAAAAATTAACACCATGAACCCTACTTGAATGCAATATAACATTCAACTTCTGAAAAATATATAGAAATAAACACGAATACAAAAATTATGGAATTACTTGCATTAAAAACTCTAGATACAATATCCAAAATCGGAATAGTTACACATTTACACATATGATCTCTGCAAAAAAAAAAATAATAATATACTGTAACAGGTATCTACTTTGACATACAAATATGTAACTGATAACTAATAAATGTTTTATAGAACACAATACGTAGGCTACCTACAACGTGGATTATTGGTTATGACTGATTTATGATTTTCTCTTGGTCTTTAGGGAATCCGAAGAACGACAAATTCGAAGATTTAAACTTGTTGTTACTGCAATTTTCGTCATTGCACACATTGCCTTTGTTCCGACGCATGATTAAAACCTTTATAACATCTTGCATCCCTTTAAAGCACGTGCTGGCTGAACGAGAGTGTATCAACCCTATTACCAGTGCCGTGCCTGCCGCTTGGGCGCTAGTGTCGCGAATGTTGGCAAAAAAAGTGTTGCAGTTGCGCGACTGTAAGTATTAGACTGTGATAATACCCTGACCAAAGAGTTTGTAATATATAACTAGAGACACCAACGGCGCTAGTTTCGCGTACAAAATTGAACCGCTGTTCGGCCGCCATTAAAGGGAGTTGATGCTTCGCCAGGAGTGCAAGCAGTTCATGCTTATTGAGGAGTAGGGATAAATATAAGTACACTTGAATGGAAATAATAAGAAAAAGGTGAAATACTGCGCCGCAAATAATTGTTCGAACATAGCTACTATTGTAGAATGCCCAGGAAAGCATGCATATCTTAATAGTTGGAAGAATGTTCCAAATGCAGTTCCTCCTTTGAATGTATTTACAGAATGTCGGAATATTTCTTGGATAAAGTTTTTACAGAAACACATTAATCAGGTTTATAAGGTTGATTTCAACAATGTATGTAAGGGTTAGGTGCCATCATATTACAATGGTTATAATAGCAGAGTGCATAACAAAATCCTCAGACTATATCTGTCTAAAACTGTTTTGTTTCACAATAAATGAATTAATCATGTAATTTTCGTTTTGTACAGTATGTACTTCTAGTTTTTGGTTGTATTAAATGCAAAGAAATTAGTGAAAATATAGCTGATGGCCTAGCTAGGCCTATTATTACCACTACTACTAGGCCTACTATTACCACTACTACTAGGTCTACTATGACCACTACTACTAGGCCTACTATTACCACTACTACTAGGTCTATTATTACCACTACTACTAACTAGGTCACACTACTACTAGGCCTACTATTACCACTATTATTAGGCCTACTACTACCACTAATACTAGTCCTACTACTACCACTAATACTAGGCCTACTATTATCACTACTACTAGGCATATTATTACCACTACTACCAGGTCTACTATTACCGCTACTACTATGCCTAATATTGCCACTACTAGTAGGCCTACTATTGCCACAAAAAATAGACCTACTACTACACCTACTATTACCACTACTACTATGCCTACTATTACCACTACTACTCTGCCTACTATTACCACTACTACTAGGCCTATTATTACCACTACTACTAGGCATATTATTACTACTACTAGACCTATTATTACCACTACTACTAGGCCTACTATTACCACTACTACTAGGCCTACTATTACCACTACTACTAGGCCTATTATTACCACTATTACTAGGCCGACTAATACTAACAAAACTAGGCCTCCTATTACCATTATTACTAGGGCTATTACCACTACTACTAGGCCTATTATTACCACTACTACTAGGCCTACTATTACCGCTACTAATTGTATTAAAAAGTCTGTACTGGCCTCTAACTTGGTGGTCATCAACTACACAATGAATATATTGTTTTGTGATAAAATTTATTATCATTATATTTTTAATCAGTTTCCAGAATTTTTATGATCTCATATTTCACCACTAAATATTTTCTAAGCCCCATATACCTTCCTCTTCCTTTGCATGAAAGGACTGAAATATAGATCATTTTAAATATTACAGTAAATATCCATTATTATGTCCTTAAAACAATACTAGTAATACTAAAAATTAATGTTGACATTGCCATTATTCAATTTTTCACATACTTATCCCGAGCGTATATGGGTGATTTAATTTATTTATTTTTTTTTTTTTAGAATATCGCCAAATATGAATCATTATAATACTTTAATAAATATAGCCCTCCTCTGCCATTTATGTTTATTTCATTACAACTCATCCTTTTTAAAAGATGTTTAAAACAGTGTCTATCGCCAGGCTACATCAATGCATTGTGGTAATGTTTTCGAATTTCGCGCCGCAAACACTCCCTTTAATGGCGGATGCTAGCAGATTCAATTTGTGACATTTTTCTTGCCTGCCACTCACGGGTATGTGTCTCTAGTAAGTATTACAAACTCTTTGACCCTGACCTACCCATTTTATAGAAATATGAAAATATTATATATATTGCTGTTCATGTTATTATACTTTCATCATCCGCATAGTCACACATCTATTACTGCAGAACAACTGTGATTTATTTCAATATTATGAGAAGAATACTGTTTTCAGAATATGTAGGTATAGGAGGCAGAAGAAAAATTGCGTAAGATTTGTGATGATACGGCGTTGTTAGAAGGAGAGGGGACAACGAGTTAGATACTATAGAGAGGCTAAAGACCTCTGATAAGCGCTCCCTGCGGAGGCCAACAGTACTATGGATCGTTCCCTAAAAAACATGGCGTCTTTAGTACCGCCAGCCTCCGCAAGGAGTGCTTATCAAAGGTACACTGTAACGAGTTGGTACATGTATTATATTTTTCAGATACATCAATATTTAATTTAAACATTTCGCTATAGGTTTTGTAAAAAACTGATTTATAAATGAAAAAGTAATAATTAAGACTTTAAAATTTCCAAAAATGTCTCATTTCCTCGGATTTAAATGAAATGTACCGTAAATCATAATATTCGTTGCTGGATAATTAAACCCTCTCAATACAGGTACCATGGCCGCAGAGAATTATAAGATAAGACGGACTGAGCATAAGCGAAATATCTGTATTAATAAGTTTGTACCATCAAGAGTTTAGTATTTATTATGTTTATAGGGCCTACTCCAATTTTCTTTTTATTAATGCGTTAGGGCTCTTTTTGTTACCAAAGAGGAAAGTTAGCACTTGCATCACACACAATTTGTCATTATTGTTCAAAATAATGTAAGAACAGTTTTATTCTGCAAAAGCCTCTGCTTAGTTGCGAGACACGTTTGAGATCAATGCTTGTTTCAAATTATATTAGACTACACGATGTCTCCATCACGCGAAAAGAAGTGTACCTAGCTGTGGCTCCTGTTGTTTCTGATAACAATGTTAATCGTAAATATCTTATCGTTTCAATAAATGTGGTGAGTTATGATCATGAGTAACTTTCTATTAGTGTCATTCTTTAATTATTATGTTGCATGCTAAGAGATTATTTGTAGTTTTAATAATTTCAGTTTTCAAAAGTTCTCTGTGTTAATTCTAATTTCAAATGAATTTTTCTCAATAACTTAATTACTGGATATTTTTTTTAATTTTCGCCACTACCTTTCCTATATTTTACTCCTATTAGTTACATAAGTCGTCTCTCTTGAAATCACCTGGTGAGCACTGAATTACATGATTTCATATTAGGTTAGACTAGCTGTAAGGTAATTAAATTTGTGACGAAGTCAAAAAATTATTTATTTTTCTTCTGCCGATTAAATTCATCCGTCTTTAGGTGCTTTGCTTTGGTTGCATCGAGTATAGCTTGTCATTTAATATCTGGGCTATATTTAGTGAAACTAATAAAACATAGGCCTACAGCTGTTATAAAACGTAAAGTTTTGTGTGTATTTTACTTTTTACTTATTAACATAGTCTTAATATGTAACTCAATTCACAATAATACTAACTTCATCACAGTCATTTCCTACAACATCCGAGCCACGCCCCTTTGTTTTGACTAACCGAAACATGGCGGACCAATGTTCAATTGTCTTCAACTTTCTGAGATCTTTGTCCTCTCTATAGTATCTAGCTCGTTGAAAGGGGACAATGCTAAGAGTAATGTTACTGGAGCTAAATGACAATTGTGAGCAGTATGGGATGAAGATAACTGCAAACAAGACAAAGACCATGATTATCGAAAGAAAACTAGAGAATGTAAATATGCGAATTCGAAATGAGGCAGTGAAATACATGAACAACTTCAAATACTTGTGGCGTACTATAAGTAACTGCCTACTAAGAATGTGAAATGTGTGGTGAATGGAAGAAATGTTCGGAGCGAAAGAAAATATCAGTTGATTGACAACATTAAGATATATAGATCATAGCCTATTCAGAAAGTAAGGGGAAGGCGGAAAATAGGAAAGACTGTGGACTGCTGGCTTTGCAGTGAAATACCTGCCCTTCACAGAAGACAATGAATGAATGTGAAGATTGTAACGACGATTAAAAAATAACTGAATTTTAGATCTGTATTAGAGAAAATTCGTATTAGAGAAAGCGTTCCCCCCTCCCTGTAATTTGGGCAGACCATATTGCAGCACAAACACAATCAATGCTTGCGAATCATTTTATAGAAAGTTTAATTCCCTCTTGTAATCTCCACATCCAGACATATTAAAAATTGTCAATATAAATACACATATTCATATATGAGGCCTCGCCGTCCTCATTGAATAATCAAGACTACCTACATGTAGTCAACGTGTAGATACCTATTACTGGAGAAAAATTCGTTCCGGCACCGGAAATCGAACCCAGGACCTCTCAGCTATGCGCCCTGAGCGCTCTTTCCATCTGAGCTATGCCGAGACCCGATTCACGGTGCAGGGCGAACTATCCTCCTTTGTATCATTAATGGCCTACTACCTGCATTTTAGACATAAGTCATACTTGCAGGAGCGCATATTTAAATAACTTTATGGCCATTTTCGACAACAGTAGGGTAAACTAGGGTCTGTTGGACAGTCGGGCATATTGGACACTCTGTACTTTAACGTGTTACCTCGCCACTTGTGGGCACCACATTCTGCTAGAAGTTAATGACGGAAGTAGCCACGAGTGGGGCTACTTCCGTCATTAACTTCTAGCAGAATGTGGTGCCCACAAGTGGCGAGGTAACACGTTAAAGTACAGAGTGTCCAATATGCCCGACTGTCCAACAGACCCTAGTTTACACTATATTGAATACTGTTAACATGATATATACATATTTTCACATATGAGGCCTTGCCATTCTCATTGAATAATCAAGAATACCTACATGTAAGCATTGTGTAGATATCTATTATTTGAGAAAAAATCGTCCCGGCACCAGGAATCGAACCCAGGACTTCTCAGCTATGCGCGCTGGGCGTTCTTTCCATCTGAGCTATGCCAAGACTCGATTCACGGTGCTGGCCGAACTCTCCTCCTTTGTATCATTAATGGCTTACTACCTTCATTTTAGACATAAGCCTAAGTCATACATGGAGGAGCACATATTTAAATGAATTTATGGCCATTTTCAATAACATCGGGTCTCGGCATAGCTCAGATGGAAAGAGCGCCCAGCGCGCATAGCTGAGAGGTCGTATGTTCGATTTCCGGTGCCGGAACGAATTTTTCTACAATAATAGGTATCTCCACGTTGACGACATATAGGTAGTCTTGATTATTCAATGAGGACGGCGAGGCCTCATATATGAATATGGAATGAATGGAATTTAAGTGAGGGGGGCACGGATGACCCAGCCCTGCGAACTGTTAATATCTATTGTGCTAACCCTCGATATTGAATGAGTTGCGTGACATAGATCCCCTACGCGCACCAACCCAACCACATGACTCCCTAACGACTGGTCCCTACAGCCAACAGAAATCTATATACCCATTCTTGCTTCGGCAACTTCCCCCAAGGCCCCCCTGTAAGTCCGAAAGGTAATTCCTCCACCGAGTAGGTCCGTCTCGGGTGCTCGTTGCAGAAGCCATCCAACTTTGTTTCATTTAGCTACACGGAGGCCAGTCGAGAGAGCCAGTAGTTACGGGAGGCCGCCTGTAGAGTGATCTGAAAAACCACAAACGGGATGATGAGGAAATGATGGTGGGGAAGGGAAGGAAGTGGCGAAGATGTGTGGGGTTCCAATCGCCTGATAAAGTTACCTGATATTCATTCATAGGAGTGAGGGAAAACCCCCGAAAAAACCTCACCCAGGCAACTCGTCCTGACCGGTAATCGAACCCGGGACCGCTGGGTTAGGAGTTACACTCGCTAACCCCTCAGCCACAATGGTGGATCATATATTAATATATGTATATATAAATGTTAACAGTGTTCAATAAACTGTTGTCGAAAATGGTCATAACGTCATTTAAATATGACGTTCTTGCACGTATGACTTACGTCTGCATGATCCTACCCAGCTCTCTCCTCAATCTTCTCAGACGATTGCCAGGCATTAGACAAAATCTGCACTCATCACTGAAGAAAGTTTCACGTCATTGTTCCAGACTTCAATTCAAATGCTCCCTAGCCCACTGTTTCTGGTGCCACAGTGTAGAGGGGTCATTACTTCACTAGTCCACACCTGTGGAGTAACGGCTAGCGCGTCTGGCTGCGTAACCAGATGGCCCGGGTTCGAATCCTGGTCGGGGTAAGTTACCTGGTTGAGGTTTTTTCCGGAGTTTTCCCTCAACCCAATACGAGCAAATGCTGTGTAACTTTCGGTGCTGGACCCTGGACTCATTTCATCAGCATTATCACCTTCATATCATTCAGACGCTAAATAACCTAGATGTTGATACAGCGTCGTATAATAACCCAATAAAAAATATGTACTGTATAACTGATATATTTTTAACACACACCTGACAAATATTTTAATATTTTTTAGGTAATTGCATTATCTTCTTCCACATTCCAGGATTGGGTAATACCACGTGTGCTGCATGGTTGCCAAGTGGTGTAGGCTCTTAGAGAGAAATTATCGAAACTGAGTTAGTAGTGCCATGGTGTTCTCCATATGGAGCAGTATTAATTTGTCAAGAGAAATAAGTCCAATAGTACATAAATCTTACAAGACTGCGCATTAGAAGTTTGAGCAAACAATTATTTTTCGCCTTGCATTTTGTGCTTAGTGAAGTAAGTCAGGTATCAATGTTGCACTTGGACAGTCTATTATGCGTTTACACCACAACATATATTTCAGGAACAATAATCAACAATAATGGGAATTGTTACTAGAAATTTCTTAAATGTAACGAACACAAATCTCTGTTTTTCACAAAACAAGTTTTTTCCACTTACACCACTTGACGACCAAATAGACCACTTGTTTCAGTCTTTATTATCAAATCGTCTCTTGCATAGTATTATTATTTGAAAAAAACTTTATTTCCACAACACATTTTAGAAAATCTCTTAAATTTTGTGTGGAGGTTACAACACCAATATATTAAAAAAATAAAATAACATTAAATGCATGATCATAACCTTACACATCAGCTCAGATATCAAACAGAATTTCAAAACATTTTCAAGTTTATTTAATTAAATTTCTTTCATATCTCTAGGAAGAGTTGTTACAATTTACATCACATTTTCTTTCAAATTTGCGACAAGATAATATTATTTCCATCTCCTAGAATCAGACTACACACAGATACATTACCTACGAGCTTCCTGAAATGGAAGAGTCAAGGCAAAGTTCTACTTTTAACTATGAGTACACTGTAATGGCGTACGCAATTAATTAACTAGAGGACTTACTCGTGTTAATTATGTACGTCTGTGCGGCTTACAGCTGTTTCGGTGCTTCATCACACCATTCTCAGAGCCTACTAGATCTCGGCGTCATCTCGAACTTCTCTGCCTGTTATGTGGGTGCGTTTGATTGTTGAAAAGTGTTGAAAAGTCGAGTCAAATAGTGTGTGTGTACTGAAATTGATCTGTGTGTTGAGAATTTGATCGGGGTGTGTTTTAGTGCGTTTGTATATTTCGTATTGTTCTAGTGTGTTGAGTTTTTGGTTCTTGGGTTGAATGTGTAGGATTTCCATGTCCGCATTTATGTTATTGTATGTATGGTTAGCATTGGTTATGTGATCGGCGTACTGTATGTAGATGTATTGTGTCCTCTGGTTATTGCTTTAATGTGTTCTTTGTAGCGTGTTTGGAATGATCTGCCTGTCTGCCTGTTACTAAAGCAATAATCAGAGGACACAATACAACTACATACGCCGATCACATAACCAATGCTAACCATACATACAATAACATAAATGCGGACATGGAAATCCTACACATACAACCCAAGAACCAAAAACTCAACACACTAGAACAATACGAAATTTACAAGCACACCAAAATGCACCCCGATCAAATTCTCAACACACAGATCAATTTCAGTACACACACACTATTTGACTCCACTTTTCAATACTTTTCAACAATCAAACGCACCCACATAACAGGCAGAGAAGTTCGAGATGACGCCGAGATCTAGTAGGCTCTGAGAATGGTGTGATGAAGCACTGAAACAGCTGTAAGCCGCACAGACATACATAATTAACACGAGTAAGTCCGCTAGTTAATCAATTACGTATATTCAAGTGTTAAAAGTAGTGTCTGCAAGATTCAAAATGTAATGGCGTAGCTACACTGTTAACATGAAAAAGAAAAGAGAGACTTAAAAATCATAGGAACAGAACAACTTTGGAGTATGTACCGGTAGAAGTTTACTTTTGGGACAAATGGATGCAAATTTAAACATAAGTCTTCTATCTTACTACACCAGAACAAAATCTCTGGCAAACAAACTGACAGAAAGCTGGGTTGAATCTCAATATATTTCCGAAAGAAGCAAAGTTATTCACATTTTGAAATGCAGTAGACCTGACCTGATATATGAAAGCACGTTGACGGAACAAAACTCAAATATTTATTAAACCTTGTGTATACATACTGTACTGATGTTTGGTACCGGTATACAATGTGCTACAATTCTGCATCCCATAAGCTATCAGTAAACCAACAATCATGGTAATTGATTTACATTGTATTATATTTATAATGAAAGCTGTTGTGAAATCACATAGAGAGTCAGAATTATTCCATATATATTCCTGCATAACTTTCTTTGTACCAGTACCCATTCTCCATTATTTTGGAGGTAGAAGGAGCAAGAAAATTATAATTGCATAAAACTGGAATTGAATTCCAATATTTGCTCCAATTGTGAACATACCAGTACTAACTGGATGAAAATAATACTAATAATGATGACAATTAAACTTTGTGAGGCCAAACTGGGCTAAATTTTTACGTACTTTAATTACATCTTAATTTTGTAAAGAAAAATGTGAAACGAAACTTGACAGAAGAGTTCGTATTTATTTGTGTTAGGCATAGTCTGTCTTATTAGATGACATTTTAAAAAGCAAATTCAAATTATGAAATTTCTTTTAAAGTTTTTAAAACAGTCTTCCTGTGTAAAATTACCCCACAGTCTTTAACTACGAGAGTTATAATTTGTGTCACAACAAATTCTGATCAACCCTCCAACCTACATTGATAGATGTGTTTGTAACAGAGCAATTTTGGACAGCAACAGTATTCAACGCTAATTGTTCTTTTTTCTAGTTACAGTTATGTTACCAGGAATGTCATCCTGCAGCCATCAACACTTTTTTGCTAAATGGCATTGATCACTCTAACTCAGCGTTTCTCAAACTATGGTCGGTGGACCACCTGTGGTCCTCCAGGTCTGCCCTTGTGGTCCTTCAAAAAAGGCAGAAGGAAAAAAAATTCAAACAAATTGTGTATCACTCTATAGGTGAAAATCTCAGAGTTTGGAAATGACACATGGCAATTGCCTTTCACTTTTTATCCTAGTTCTAATATTTTATGAAATTTCTTATCCTACCCGTCTACCCACTTCCCACTCTATTCTCAGCAACAAAAGAGGGATTTATAGCACTATGAACGTGGCGTTTCTTGCCATACAACTCTGAGGTCACAATTTGAAACTTATTTTCCAAGCAAATATGACGAATTTTCATGAGTTCATGATCACTTTCATTGCGATATTGAAACTAACGAACTTTCTTTGAGTGAAAGAGAACAGTTAATTGAACTCTCGAATGAGACCGGACTTAAAATGAAATTCCAAGTGGAAGGTATGGTTAATTTCTGGACCTCATCACAAGTGAAAACAGAAAATAGTGAACTGTACAATGGTGCTTTAGAGATTATAATTCGGTGTGCTTCTACGTATCTGTGTGAGAAAGGGTTTTCATCACTAACTCTAATAAAAACAAAGTAGGTTACCGAAATCTACTCGATGTATGTGACAATCTCCCACTTAAGCGTACCAGCATACGTCCAAATATAGAACAACTCTCCAAGAATCAGTAGGCTCATCCACCTCATTAATGTGAGTACCGAAATTGATTTATTTTTAGTTAATAAGTTAAAGATTATCCAAACTCTAATAGCCTTGAGTTATTAAAGAAACAAAAATGAATTTTCTTCTATTAACATTAGCTTAATTAGTTAATATTAATATAAAATTAATTTAATTTAATTAATGTTAATTAATTCTGTTTTAAAATATAAGTACTGGTATACTGTTATTAAAATATGCTACAAAAATGATATATTTGCTTTCGAAGTGAACAAGAGTGAAGTGGTCCGCGGAACTGTTGTGACTTAAAAAAGTGGTCCCCACTTCAAAAAGTTTGAGAAACGCTGCTCTAACTCACAAGAAAGCCACGGAGATTTGTTTTGGTTGAATTGGGAAAGTAGTCTAAAATGATATTTAAAATATAGGCAATATCACAACAATGTTGTAAGTCGATGTGAACAGAAAGTAAAAGTAAATATGTTAAAAATATCTTAGAAAATAAAAGATTTGTAGATGCCATATTTGCCCTCGATAAGAATTTAGAAATATTAAACATGGTGTTCCGCAGGGGTCAATTGTAGGTCCATTGTTGTTTCTAGTTTATATTAATGATTTAGCCTTGACCATAAACAATTCATCCCATGTAATTTTATTTGCAGATGATACAAGTATAATTATTTCAAGCAAACAATACGATCATTTTATAAACACTTCTAATACAGTGCTGAATCTAATGAATGAATGGTTCCATGCAAATAAACTAGCACTTAATGTTGATAAAACCAGTGCAGTCAAATTTAGTACACACAATAGTGCTCAGGTTTCCTACAGTGTTCGATTAAATGGAACTCATCTCAAAGAATCTATAAGCACAAAGTTTCTTGGTTTAGAATTGGATAATCACTTGAACTGGAAAACGCATATAGAATGTATTACTCATAAATTGAGCTCTGCCTGTTATGCATTAAGATCCTTATCTACTATTGGTGATATAAACTTACTTAAAATGTCATACTTTGCATATTTTCACTCTGTAATGAAATATGGATTAATATTCTGGGGTAACTCGTCTGAAGCTAAACACGTTTTTGTTTTACAAAAGAAAGCTATAAGAATAATGGCCGGTGTGCATAAAAGGACCTCATGTAAAAATATTTTCTGAAACTTAGAAATCTTGACTTTACCTTGTGAATACATTATTTCCCTAATGATGCTGTATATTAAGAACCAAGATAAATTCAGTACTAATCAAGACATTCATCATTTTAATACAAGACATAAATCAGATCTTCGTCTACCCTCTGTTAGTCTAAGCTGTTTTAAAAAACGAGTTCGCTATTCATGTATAACAGTCTTCAATGCACTGCCTAATTATCTTAAAGATTTGAAGAACAACGAGAAAAGGTTCAGAAAAGAATTAACCAAATTTCTACATACTCATACCTTCTACACAATTGATGAATTGTTTATGCTTGTGAATTGAATTATTCTACTTAAATGACATGTACAATTTTATATAGCTCAACTAAAATATGTTTTTATATTGACTTAATCTGTTTACTATGTATTGTATTTTTTGTTTAGCATAACTGATGAATTGTATGTACTGTAAATTGAATAGTATACTGTATAGGTCAACTGATGAATTGTTTAAGCTTATAAATTGAATTAATCTACTTCATATGAATTGTATAGCTTAACGAAAACAAGTTTGTAAATTGAACTAATTTGATTGTATATGTTTGTATAGTTTGGCTGATGAATTGTATATGTTCTTAAAATGATTACTAGTCTGTGTAGCTCTACTGATGAATTGTATATAGACCTACTCTAAATTGAATGGTAATATGTATAGCTCAACTGATGAATTGTTTATGATTATAAATTGAATTAATCTACTTGATATTAATTGCACAAATTTGTATAGCTTAATGAAAGTATGCTACTTTGTATTGTATAAATTTGTATAGTTTTGGCCGATGAATTGTATATGCTTTAAATTGAATAGTAATCTATATAGCTCTACTGATAAATTGTTTGTGTTTGTAATTTGAAGTAGTTTGCATGATATGTATTATCAATTTATGTATATCACAACTGGTTGAATTGTTTATGCCTTAAATTTAATTAAATTGTTTTGTATTATAATATAGCTCAACTTATGAATGATCATTTGCGTTTGTAAATTTAATAATCTGATTGGCTATGTATTGTATACTTTTAGTAGAGCCATCGATGTAGCTCAGTCGACAGACTCGCTGGACTGCTGATCCGGAGCTGCGTTCGGGCTTGGGTTGGATCCCCCTTTGGACTTTGGTTTCTTCGGAGGTTTTCCCCAGCCGTGGGACTGAAGCCGGATGGTCTATGGCGAGTCCTTGGCATCAACCCCTTTGATTTGATTACCCCCTTTGATTTGATTACCTGGTTGGGTTTTTCCGAGGTTTCCCCCACCGAAAAGGCAAATGTCGGGTAATATTTTGGCGAATCCTCGGACCTCATCTCATCTCACTACATCTCGCCAAAATGTAAAAAAATTGTACAAAATTGTAAAAATTGTAGAAAATTACTAAATTGTAAAACTATAAAAATTTGTAAAAATTGTAATTGTAATATTGTAAAATGTTGACATGTTCCACATCTTAAAGCTTCATTGCTCATGTAAGATCTATGGAATAAAATAAATGAATGAATGAATTGAAAGTAGAAGAATGTGCCCAGGATAATGGGATTACATCTGTAACAGCAATTGTTAGTGTTCATCTATGTTGTCTATGGGAAGCAGAATCAGTCTCAAAAGAGTTGTTGCAAATTGAATTGATCATTGCTAAAAGGCCCTTTCTCCATATTTTTGCAAAAATGAGTTAACTACAGATGCAACATTCTTACATATAAATACACAATCTGTGCTAAAAGGACTTTCCTCAAGCCTTCATACACACGCACAGTTGAGCATTTCATTTTTAGTGTCATGCTAAAATGCCCTTACTCCAGGATAGAGGGCCTTCTAGCTGTGAACTTGTCACTTATCGGTGTTTCCATCTGATGACAAAACTTTATACTTCCTATACTATCAGCTATCTTTATTGTTTGAAGCGGTCTGTTTATTCTGCTCTGATCTTTATTTGTGTTTTAATACAAATTATTATATTATACGCAATTTCGGCTAATTGAAATGGAAACTGACAGTTTGAAAAGCAAAAAGAGACGTAGTGTTCCTTGCAGTTGGAAACGAAATATAATAAAGAAAGCCAAAGTTAAAGGCACAACATGTGACTTACTCTGGAAAATTGGTGGCTCAAAGACGAACTGGTGAGGATTGTAGGTAAGTTCAAAATATTTACACTGAAATCACTGAGGTAAATGAATATTGCATAAAAATGTTATTTCGTAAGGGCCACAAAATTCTTTATAGGCTATATAAAATATTAAATGCGTGCACAAAAATAAAGTCACTGCAGTGAATGTAATAATTTAATGTTACTCTTTCAGATGCAAAAATAAATGTTTCCAAAATGTGTCTGAGGAATTAAAAATAGCAGTCCTTGCTCAATTTTAATCTTTCAGTGAGAAAGATGAACAGGACATATATTTACAAGGACTCATTGATGCAGTTCCAGTCCAGCGTCGTCGCCCAACCAACAATGAAGGATCAACACATACTAGTTCCTTCAAATTTCATATACCAATACAAGGGGAAAGAGTTGAAGTTTGTAGGAAGGCCTTCTTAAGCTTTTTAGGTGTAGGAGAAAAAAGGGTAAAAAGGTTAAAATCTTTATCACTTTTAGGAAAATCTCTTAAATATGATCGAGGAAAACAGTGAAGAAAGTGACCCCTCCTGATAAATGTCTCAGAAGTCACAATCACATTTCATCCTTTCCTGTCAAAGAAAGTCATTACACTTCTCAAGAATACCACTATCTTGATGCACGATTAAATGTAAGACTTATGTATGATTTCTATAAAGTGAAGTATCCTGACACAAAAACAAAGTACAAGTTTTATTTAAAATATTTTAATGAGAACTTAAACTTGTCTTTTGGAAGACCACAAAAAGATTCATGCTGCACTTGTGAAAGTTCGATGGTAAAAATTCGCAGTCCATCCCTTAATGATGCCACTAAGAAAGTTGCAGGTGATGAGATGGTTGTCCACAAGAGATGTGCCTCAAAGTTATATTCTAAAATGAAAGATTCTAAGAGGATATGTCAAGAAAGAAATGTTGTCCTAGCACTATCATTCGATTATAGGCAAAATTTTCCTCTGCCCAACATGCCTGTCCAAGACCATTTTTTACCTGCGTCAAATCTGGATGTTTGTATTTTGCATACATAATATTCATACCCACAAGTCTGCATTTTATGTTTATGATGAAACAAAGGCCAAAAAAGGACGAAATGAAGTTCGTTCTTTTCTAAAACATTATATAGACGAATATGTACCAGAATCTGTAAGAGAGTTGCATCTGTACTCTGATTCTTTTGTTGGACAAAACAAGAATTATTCTGTGATCAGATATTTAGCAGCATGGCAGATAAAGAAAGCTTTGATAAAATTGTGCACAGATTTCCTGTTCGAGGACATTCATATCTGCCCTGTGTTAGGGATTTTGGTGTGATAAAAAGGGCAACTGCTAAGAGAGAATCTATACACCTATAGAATATGTGGAACTTATTGCTAACTGCACTCAGCAAGAAAAATTTGTAGTGCACATGGTGGATACTAAAGAAGTGCTTGATTTCAATAACAGGTGGCCCATGTTTTACAAAAGAGGAGATCTTTTTGTAGAATCTCGTGGTATAAAGGTACCTCAGTGTTCGAAGTTGTCATTCGCCCCTGTGTGTTATTCTGAATATGTGTAGGCCTACAATGCCACTTTTCCTCATATAGTTTCAACATCCAAGTTCATTGATGGTTTTATTATGCATACCTTTGCTCTTTGTCTACCTGGAATTAAAAACATAATCCTTCCCCAACGTCCTGCTTATGATGAATTGATTGCAATCAACCCAGACAACAGACGCTAAATAACCTTAGATGTTGATAAAGCGTCGTAAAATAACCTACTAAAATAAAAAAACCCAGACAAAATGCAGGATATCAAGAAAATTCTATGGTACATTCCCCATGAACAGTTACCTGATTATGAGAAAGTTGTAAATTCTCCACTAGCAGAACATAGAGAAAATACAGAATGAAGTCGTCAAGTTAGATTTAAAACAAGGGCCTAAAACTTTGTAATGCGTAATTAAAATATATTTTAAGAAGATAAATATACTTTTAATTTGAAATAATTGTAGTTTATTTAATTTAAAATCCTGTATTTTATTACAGTACTCCATTTTTAACCAAATGTGAAATTATTTTAAGTTCACTGCTAAAAGGTCCTTAAGTTTGAATTTTTAATTACTAATATTAAACAAACTACACGTGACAACAAAATAAAAATTGTGTTTCCAGAAAGCACAAATATACCTTTATGATGGACAGTCACCACATTGCTCTACAAAGATTAGTATTTCTTAAAAACAGTATTTTTTTTTTCGATTTATTCAGAACTAACATTTTTGGACAAAGGGCCTTTTAGCAATGACCAATTCAATTGCAATATAATGGATTGTAATATTTTCTTTATTTGGAATAAACATTCTATGTTTCTTAATAGCTTGTTTTCTTTGACGCGTAAAGTGAGAACATGAAAGCAAGAACACCATTATTCGAGAAATATGTTTATGATAATTTTCAATTTGGGGTAGAGCTGTACCCTGTCAATCTTTAATGTTATAAACTGTCTGGTCTCACGAAAGTTATAATATCAAGCAATGCCTCAAGGTACAATCTGCCATAAGCATAAATAAGATAATAACACACTGTAATTCTTTGGTGACCAATATACTGGTACTGTACCCTATTCTAAATCACAGCAGTATTAAAAAAATTCTTTCTTTGACTAGAAAGAATTCTATGACTAGATGGATACCGATAACCTCAAGAAATCATATTAATATTACACACATCTCATTAAATTGGGAAGATAAACATTTCATCTTTTTGTAAAAGTCATATAAATTGACGAAGATCTTAAAGCACATGTCAATATCGGTAGTGAGACAATTTCTCAATATCAGTCTACCTACAAAAGTAATCTTCAGCTTACGATGTTTGGTGACGTATACACGTCCGTTGATGTGACATATTAATGAATTTAAATACTATTATAGTCACAGAGTTGCCAGTATGAAAGGATAATTCCAAGGCTTTGGCGTGAGACGAACTCGATAGCTCAGTGGTAGAGCACCTGACCAGAGAACAGGCAATCGCAGGTTCGATTCCCACTCGAGGTTGTGAAATTTTTCTTTCATACCATGGCATGATTGTGACTATAATAGTACTTGAATTCATCAGTCTACCTGTATCTGAAATATAAGTGAACCAATCTGATCATTTTTTTCGTGAACAAGCCTTGCATTCGATGTTGATAACAACATAACCTAAAAAAATAAGAATTAAAAAATTATTAATATGTATCTCACATTTTAAATACATTTTTATTACTATCAATGTGTCTTCTGATTGAGGTTCGGGTTGATATGTACACTTAGCGGCAAAAAGAATGAGCCGGCCGACAATTTCAATGTTCCAGAGACATAACATTGCGCATGCTTGTCTTGTCAAAGCCATAGTAAACCATTTAAATTTGCTGTATTTTGTTTAAGAGTCTAAAATATGTAATAAAATCGAATGGCGGATTGATTCTACATACATCAGGGCCCTTGAAGAGTGAAATAATAACAAAATTGATAAATACAAAATCAACCGGAGCGAATATGAACAGGAAAACCACGTATTATGCTGAACCGACATTAACAGTCACAGTAGCGTAAGTTGTTACGGCATTGGTCTATTGAACACGTTGGTAGTAGTAGCTTAAGGTTCGGATCACCCCCACTCTTCTTTTTTTTTATTACAAATTTGCCTCATATGTGTCTCGCAAAGCTATAATTATGTGGCAATATCTCTTAGAATATGCCCAAACTCTAATCAATAATAAACATCCCTCTCTCTTTCAAGCAATACTGCTATCTGTTAATACAACGTTCTGTCTCATCATTATGCTTGAAGATGGCACAGAAACAATAACTCATTGCACTGGTTTGCACAGGTTATTCTGCATATGCTACTCTCCGACAGGACTTTGATTGGAGAAATGTCATTCTCTCCAACGAGGTAATTGTCTCCAATAGCAACGATAGTACTGTCCTAGATTATTGTATGAGTGGCCACCGATATGATGAACGCTTCGAGAGACGAATTGTTAACAAGTCGGGTTGTGTGAGGGTCGCGTGTTGGGGGTGGATGTCATATGATGGGGCAGGACTTCTGGAACGCATCCACAGGCGGTTTAAGGCAGAAGTCTACAAACACATTTTGGCAAATGTAATGATCCCTTCCATCTGAAAACAATATCCAGAAGGAACACTTTTCTTCCAGCAGGATAATCATCCGATACACACCGCCAACCAGATTCAAAGATGGTTTACAAGGAGGAGTGATGTCGACCCAGTCGACTGGCCTCCAAATTCACCAGATATGAATCCAACTCAAAATTTGTGGGCTGCAGTCAAAAGGATCCTACGCTCTAATTGGGCAGAACAACCACCCGTTCGGACACCTGAGGAATTGTGGGACAGAGTTCTAGATGCGTGGGAGAAGATGGCCAAGAATTTAGACCTGTTCCATAATCTTGTGGACTCCATGCCGCGCAGAATGAGGGCAGTTGTTGACGCAGGTGGTTTGTGGACGAGATACTAGTCCCCACCACAGGCCTTGTTTTGTAAATATATTAAAAAATTGTTTGCTTTTGTTTATTTAATTATTTATTTGTGTTTGATATGCGTCCAGTTTTTTAGGATGTGAAACAAGTATTTTTGTTTATACAGGCCAGGTGTCACATATTAATAGCCCACAGGTGATGGGCAATAATATTTTTACAAGGCAGGCATAACGAAGTTTGTTAACAAATGCCATTTCACATTTAAACTAATAAATTAAGTAAAAGTTAAAATAAAACAAAATAATAATTTTACCACACCGGGAGGCAAACTCACAACCTCTGGCATGGATGTCAGACTTCTTACCACTGGGCTACACAATGCTCGTAAGGTTTACTACATTATAGACGGACGACTTTCAATGAAGAGACACCACAGCAATGCCTTGTAGTGGCTTACGTTTACATGAGTGAGCCGCATGATAGAACTTAGCATTTCTATCGACCAAGAGTCGGCCCATTCTTTTTGCCATTAAGTGTACATCTATAACAAAGTGCAGCATGATTTTCTATGAATTGAAACTAAATAGCTTTTCTTATCGACTTTTGTGTGCTTATTATGAAAATGTACTTAGTTTTGCCCATCACATCAGAATATTCCACAATTCGCAATTTATTTTAATTAAGAGATGAGGGGACAGAATATTCAAACTTGATAGATTTACTTAAAATTTTTACTCTCAGTTGATAGCATTAACAGTAATAATACTACCAAATTTTAATTGAATCGAACTAATAGTTATTAAGTTATTATTTTTTAAATATTTTTATATGCAAATAATGTCAAATCAAATGTTCCCCAGTGTTTTCTAGATATAACATTAAATGTAATAATATTTCTTTTGAGTATGAATTGTAATCATACAAATATTTTACAGTGAGTTATTTAGTATAACTGATTTTGCTTAATTGTAATATTTTTAATAGGGATTGTAGACCCTATCCCCATCATGTTAATGTTACCTACTTCAGGTGCACTTTTGTCAGAAACTATTGCACAATTAGGAAACTTTGCATATTTATAGTTTGGATTTTTCTGAATCTTTGTGTATTTTTAAAGTTTGTTCGTACAAAAATTAACATTTTTAATTATTTTCTTGACAGTCCTTTTTTTGATGCAATTTTAAAGCAATTACTCTCTACATTGTTAGATTAATGTGGATAGGAATTAAATATTTCATGTTCTCACCACTGTCACATGCCTGGCCTGTGTTTGAATCATATGACAATGTAAAGATGGTACTGCAGAAAGTGGAATATGAAAATCATATGTGGTCTGTTTGCTGTGATTTTAAACTTATTGGTTTGTTACTGAGTCAAAAAGTGGTTTTAAAAAATAGCTCTATTTTTTGTGTGAATGGAATAGTAGAGAAAGGACTTCACATTAGGAGAGGAAAGAATGGTCTAGAAGACACACATTTACACCGGGAATGAAGAATATTATTCTGGAGCCATTACTTGACTCCACCAAAGTTTTGTTGCCACTCTTACATATTAAATTAGGTCTTATGAAGCAGTTTGTGAGAGCTTTGGACAAAAATAGACCGTGTTTTAAGTACCTGTGTGATAAATTTCCCTCACTCAGTTATGATAAAGTCAAATCTGGAATTTTTGTAGCCGCAGATATGTAAATTAATGTTAGACAATTATTTTGACGCTGTTATGTGTGATTCAGAAAAGAATGATTGAGATAGCTTCAGAATGGTTGTAAATAATTTCTTAGGCAACTATAGAGACCCCAATTGCAAAGAAATGGTTGAAAGTATGTTGGATAACTTCAGAAGCTTGGGCTGTAATATGAGTGTTATTGTTCATTTTCTACATTCGCACCTCAATTATTTTCCCGAGAACTTAGGCGCTTTTAGTGAGGAACATGGTGAAAGGTTTCATCAGAACATCAAAGGTATGGAAACTAGATCTACGAAGGAAGGTGGAGTGAGAGTATGATGGCTGTTTACTGCTCGATGCTAAAGAGCGACAATTCTTCAGAAATGCCTTCCATGAAGTCAAGAAAATGGAAACTTCAAGTGGAGTGAGATGCACATGTGATCAAGATAAGGTTACATGAGTGCAAATATTATGTTACTAGCTTTTTTTATTCAGTTAATAGTTCTAATTTTGTCACAAATTCTGATTTACACGTATTTAACATGAACGAGATTTATATGCCTGCAAAAATATTATTTTTAGATATTTTCTTTTTTTTGTTCTTTTTTTTTTTGTGATTTGTGAAAAATTCTGATATCATGGGGCTATTTGCAGGTCAGTTTCGAATTCAACACAAAAAAAACTGTTAAGAATCAGTTATCAAATCAAGATAATCGGAAAAAATGTATTAAAATGCAGCACACAGAGTTCAAACAGTACATCTCACTCGACGATATGTGTCAGAAGAAGAACAAATTGTTTGTATACATCTGAAATCTGACTAGTATAGTATGTGGCTAGTTGGCGCTGTATGCAATGGTGGGGAAAGGAACTGGCCACCCTATCCCATTGTCTCCTGGCCTAGTTGCCTCATAAGTGATGCCTTCTTGGTATCACTTGTGAGGTTCAGACTGTCTTCGGACAGTTGACTAAACAACAACAACAATGTATCTATATCCAAATATCACTAATAAATGATTGTCATCTAATACACATTAACTTAAAAATCTTCTTCTTCTTCTTCTTATCCAAGCTTTAAGCCTTTTAAGGCTTGTTGCGGCTCCAAATTAGTTGCACTCATTGATTGATCCATCTTTTCTTAGGTCTACCGATACTTCTCCCTTTAGGTAGCCTATGTAATGCATAATTTGCTTAGGATATCTACCTTTGCCCATTCTGTCTACGTGTTCCAGACATTTTTGTCTATAATTTACTATCTGTTCATTTATATTATAAATTTGTAATTGGTTTCTTATATTTTCATTTCTAAATCTATCTCTTCTTGTTACTGACCTCAGAAACCTCATCTCTGTTGCCTGTAATCAAATATTATCTCTAGATGACATTGTCCATGTCTCACTGCCATATAGCGCTCTTGGGACTGCCATAGTTTTATAGAACTTTATCATTGTGTCTTTTCTGACTTTGTTCCTCAGTGTCCTCTTAGTTGTACCACACATTCTTGAAAAATTTTCAATTTTATTTTCTGTATCTACTTCCTTCATGTATGATAGCGAGCAACCCAGGAACTTAAATTTGTTTACTTGTTCTATTGGCATATTATTTTGTACAAATTTGCATCTTATAGGTTGGAGTCCGTGAAATGCCAACGCCTTACTTTTACTTATGGAGATGTCAAAATTATAATTGTGTATTATTTTGTGGAGTTCAAACAAAGCTCTCTGCATCGTATCTTCATTATCCGATATTATGATCGATCATCCGCATATAAGAGTGTTATTATAAAGTTGTTTGTATCGTAGTTGTTTGATATATGTAAAGTACTTAGCTGCTGTTTCCACTGTCGGATTGCATTGTCCAAATATAGGTTAAATAGCGTGGGTAAAGTACAACACCCTTGTCTTGCTCCCATATTAATATTTGTTTCCTTTAGATCTCCATTTCTTTGTTTTATGCATATATTTGCGTTTTTATATATCTCTTTAAATGTTTTGATGATATGAACCGGTATTCCTCTGCAGGTCATTATGTATCATAATTTATCTCTATCGACTCTATCAAAAGCATTACTGAAATCTACAATTATTATATAAGTTGGACAATTAAATTCTCTTATGTTTTCTGTAAGTAATTTTAAAGTGAATATATTATCAGTACAGGATCTCCCTTTTCGGAACCCTGATTATTCTTCCAAAAGAATTTTGTTTCTACAATATTACATAGTCTCTTATTTAAGATTTTGGTGTATACTATATATGCAGTGTTTATTAGGCTAATGCCTCTATAATTTTCATTTTAGTTTTATCGCCTTTTTTTAAAATTGGTATTATTAATGAATCTTTCTATTCTTTAGGAATCTTCTTTTGTATCCAACATTGATTTAATATATGTAATAGTCTACCTTTCATTTCTTGTGGTAAATATTTTAATAGCTCTGTATCTATATTATCTGGACCGTGAGCTTTCCTATTTTTAGAATTATCTAGAGCCTGTTTGAGTTCGTATAATTCCAGGTTATCTACTTCTGTGATTAATGTGTTAACCCATATTTCTGGCCCTAGTTTATAATTATCTTTGGTCCATAGTTTTTTACAGTATAAAAGCCATTCGTCAGAGTCTAATAGCTGTAAGTTTGCAACATCTTTTTCATCTCTGTTCAGGTGTTTCATTATTCTATTCAGGTCTTTCCATTGTCTGTCTTGCATGTATATCATTTTCTATATTTGCAATATATTTATCCCAGCTAGATTTATGAGCCTCCCTGATCATTTTTCTTGTTTCTTTACTGCAGGTCTTATAAGCTTCTAGTGCTTCCTGTGTTTTAGATGCTAGCCATTTTAAATATAAATCTTTTTTCTTCTTTATAATATTATCTAATTCTTCATTCCATACACAGAGTCCTTGTTTCTTTCTTCGTGGTTTTCTCTTCCCTAAAACTTCTGATGCAGCTTTTTATATTATTTGTTTGAACTCAACCCTTCTGTTCAATATTTGTTCTAATAGCTTTTTCATCCATAAGTAATTCTACTCTGGATTTATACAATGTTCTAATTGTTTAAAAGATTGATAATAATAATAATTGGTAAGAAAACCTTGATGTAGCAGAGTGATCCTTCTATTAACTCTGTATACATGAATGCAATTCTCATGATTAAGAGAGAGAAAATAAACACTTACGACCTGATAATATATTGTGACAAATTTCTGTAGAAGAAAAATAAAAAGGAAATCAAATATTTCAGGGAAAGCTATTGAATAGATGATCTGATATAGTACTTATTTGCCATTCCTGAGTGAAATTTTATGTTAATGTTTTAATATAAATTAATTTAGGTATTAAAGTTTCTTACATTAATATGCAACAAACTGAGTTTTTAAATTTCCCATTACGTTCAAAAATAGAACCTATGAAAAGACTTTAAGATAAAAAAAACTTACGTTTAGGTTCAATGAAGTGAAGAGCGACAAGTGGAGAGAGGTAGCCTTTCTTGTTGGTGTATGGATAAAAATATCCTGGAAAACCTGTTCTTGGTATGTATTCAACAGGTCCAATGTTCTCTCTGTCATATGGTTTCAACCCTCCACATGTCAGCCACACAGTGTTCAACTGAAAAATATTAGAACATTGTTTTAATTAGTTTTGAACAATTATTGATGTAAATATATTCCCTTTAAGGTTAGATTTTTTAGGTTGCGATAATGTGACTTTCATTCTAAATGTATTACTTTCAAATTTTAATTTAGTAACACTGATATACCACGAGTAAATTTTTTCATAACATTTACAAGTAAAATTAATTATTCTAGCCAGCAGGAATGATGGAAATGAAAATGAAAGGTTAGCAATAGAGGGCAAACACAATATCATTAAATTATTTTGTGAATGTCGTTACAGTGTTTGTGAAAGTTCAACGTAAACAGCATACCTACACTGTATCCACTGACTGCAATACAGACGGAATTTTATTTAAAATCTCTCAAAGTTCAGCACAAAGTCTGGTGTTTGAAGTGGAATATATGAAATTTATGTGCTTTTATGTAAAACAGAGACTTTTTTAATATAAGTAAAAATATTCTTTCGGATTGATATGGTGTATTGCACCATTAATTTGGTTAAGCATTAATTATCGCATAAGTCGTATGAATGATGACAGTATTCTTAATATTGGTGTTCCTCTTCCTCATGAAGATACTGTTAATCGCTACCATCATCTATAGGCTGCTACTACAGAGCAGTCAGCAGTATTTCGGGCCATCAAACTCCATTTCGTGCTAGTGGTAACCTATGTTGCAGACAGAAAAAGGGAGTCAATGTCACTGCTAATAATAGCGCGCAATATAACTATTTTCACTGAAACCATGAATTGATATATAATGCTGACTGTAATGAGTATTAATTTGTGATACAAGAATTGTTGAATATTTTGTCTCTCCAGCTACCTACACATTTTCGACATATGCATTAGTTCCTCAGGTGCGATTTAAGCAATTTCTCGAGTGATGTTTTCTTTTAGTTCCTCTATTGTGTGAGGATGGTTCTTATAAACTACCAGCGTATCTTTTAAGTTTGCCCAAAAATAAAATTTGCTTAGAGTGAAACTGGAGCTATACAAGGGGGCCACAATACAGTGCTGGTAACTCTGTCCTAAAAAATCTCTGCAATAAGATGTAGTGATTCGTAAGGAGTTTGTGCAGTAGCAGAATCTTTTTCATAAAAAATTGGCCTTATTGTTCCGTGTGTATTCAAACCACACCACACAACAGACTTTTTCATCATGCAATAGAACTTCATGCACAAGCTGGTGATTTTCTGTGCTCTGGTACCAGTTGTTTTGTGGTATGACTTGCCCATCATAGACGAAGATACAGGGGAGGCTTAGGTAAGCAATGCACCCCCAAGTCAGAGTGATATAGATTACTGTCTCTCTCTAGCATTAGTTATGTAGGAAGCATAATACCGCAAATTAATATGCAAACAACGTTTAGGTAAAAATTATGTTTCTAAGTATTGCCTATAGGCATTCTTTATGTGACTTTTATTTTTATAATATGGATATGAAAGAACTGGGACAAGCCTGAAACATTTTATAGAGAGAGTTCATTCAGTTCGCATCAGGTGACAGTGAGTTCGCAAGATAAATTTTCCTTTTCTTAAAAGTATAGAACAAAGTAGAAACAAAATTATTAATATACATAATAGTGAAGAACTTGATAAAACTACGGATAATAGCGTAAGTGTTGATGCAGCTGCAATAGTATTCAACCTACAACTAGTGACCATACAAGTGGTAAATGGCAAAGCGGACACAGTTCTGTAGTTCACCCAAGGTTCTTCAGATCTTGTCAATACATTGTGTACGTATTGTATACTGCTGTGGAGTAATGGTTAGCATGTTTGACTGTAAAACGAGTGGGCCCAGATTCAAGTTACGTGATTGGGATTTTTTCGAGATTTTCATTCAACTAATTGAAGCGGAATTGCTGGGTAACTTTCGGCTTTGGACCTAGGACTCACAGAACAGGAGTGATAAGCACAATAAGCGTCTGGCTGTGGTGCAAACTTTTGAGTCCCACTTCCGTAAAAAAAAAAGGTATGCATTTGTCTTTTTTATGCTTTTGGGCGCATTTATATGCTCATGATAATATATACCGTAACTATCTACGAATTAGCTTATTTTATTGCCATATTGTTGCCCCCTCCCAGAAAATCGTTCTATTCTGTCTATGGTGCCCATATAATTCGAATAATGCTTCATCTGAAAATATGTTTAATTCAGGATACACTCTCCAGATTCCAATTTTAAAATATGACTCTAATCGTGTGATCACTCAATAACAATTCGTGAAACAATATAATTTTATAGATAAGGGTTTAATTTAAGCAGTTTAAAGACAGTTCTTGCTGATGATTTTGAAACGCCTGTTTCATGAGCAAGTTGATACATATTTTGGAGTACCATATGTTCCAGTCTTCCACCTATATCATCTAATTTTTCTTCCATAAGAACTCTGCGCCTGGTAACAGGTTTTTCGTGTTTAAGAGATCCTGTTTGACATAGCTTTTTAACAAGTTCACGAACAGTTTCCTTACCTGGAACAGAATTGCAAGGATAATTTCTCACGAATCGCCTTACTATTGTTCTCCACGAGTTAGTTTTTAATTCTATGGTGTTACAGCTTAAGCTGATATACCTATATTTTCCTTATTTTACAGGAGAGCAGTTTTAAAGTCTACTCTTTCAGAAAAAATCACAGATACATTAGAAGGAATACCAGTACTTTTTAAATTAATATTAATATTAGCTACTAATGGGAGTAGACATACCATATTTTGCCATAAATTTAAAAACTACATTTGCAACATAGCTAGACAATAAAATATTCCTGCCAAAATTGTACATATCACCTTCTGCCATAACACCACTGAATAGGCTAAGTCGTAGGCTACTGGGTCTAGTGTTCAACAATTTATTAAAATGATGCAAAGCTTGTCTATGAGCAGCTACACAGCATTTCGAACATCCGTTTTAATTTAAGATGAGATTAAACATTAAAATAGCATTTAATTATTGTACTCTTAATACTACTTATATTTTAATCATAAGTTTAAAGAACAGTCCCTACTTTTATATTTCACAGTGATTCTGATATGGCACTATGTTCTGTGAAATGACTAGTATACAGTGAGGCAATCGAGATTGTAAACTCTGTAGCTATTTTCTTTAAATATTACATATTAAATCAGATTATAATAAACTGTAAGCAAATAATGGTTGCTTCAATGACTACAGAGTCCTGAAATTGAACACACAAGTCTAAGAGTCATTCACACACAGGTCAATGAGCACCAATACCGGTACACATATTTTGAGAGGAGGTACAAACCTGACTTTCATTAGTGATATTTATTTCATGAATGTGTTTCTTTAGTTCTAACGGCATCGACTTAGGCAGACTGTTTGTGTCATTGTAGAACACTGGCTCCCAGTCATATATCTGCGAAGAGACATCAGAAAGTTTCAGGAGTATATTATCGTAATTTCTAGTACTACCTTTGTATTGTATTTATTTACATTCAATGGTATTCATACATCACTTCACAGCTAGAATACTGTAATGAGAATAACTTCCATAGCATCATAGCACTTTTCATATTTAACATTTTAATTAATTAATTACGGGAGAAAATATTATCAAATACGTGAAATAGGAGACTGGCGAAAATGTGAGTAAAATATGGGAGACCTGGCAAGCCTAATTCTGTGAATAACTGGAACTGTAAAATGCAACCACAATGAAACAACTTAGCGGAATGATAATAATAATAATAATAATAATAATAATAATAATAATAATAATAATAATAATAATAATAATAATAATAATAATAATAATAAATACCAGTTTATGTTAGATACACAATATACAGGGTGTTTCACGAAGATTGTGCAATATTCTAGGATGTGATTTCCGACATCATTCTGATGAAAAAAAGTTCCTATATACATGTGTCCGATTTTTAATAGTTTCGGATAAAATCACGTTTCTTTCTTCCATAACATGCATTCTTGTGAACTGTCTCTCTCTGAACATCTGGAGCTGTATGTGTTACAGTACAGCTGATAGCAGCGACAAAAAATCTCGTGACATCAGGGTCATGGTTAGAGATAACTCAACACTGGTACAACATATCTATCTAGCATCTGAACAACGGAAGTTAGGGAATGTAGCACGCACAGTTCACACTCAGGCAGCTACGAGTATTACTGCAGAAGCTGGGGTCTTTGAAAACCGGCTTTAATACAGATTTCTCATTTGAGTAATAATGTGAATGTTCTTTAATGAATTTATGATACACCCAGTACTATTGTTGTAAATAATTTAAATACTTAAACCTTCATAATATCTACATTTATGTTTAACATTCAGAAAGGCGTAACTCACTCAATTTAAAAAATGTGACATATGTTTATATGAACTCTTTTTCATCACAGTGATGCCAGAAATCACATCCTAGAGTATTGCACAAACTTCGTGACACACTCTGTATATACTCATCTTCCTGTGTCCAAAAATAAAATTTATTGCTCCAATGTTCCCGCTCCACTCTTATACTTCCTTCCAATTCTTTCATGTACTCTAGGTCGGGCTCTTTTCCTTCTACCAGCTGGAATACATTCTAAAATCTTGCTTGGTAATCATTGCTCACATTTTCTTCTCACACCCATACCACTCTCTCCATATTTTACAAAGTATAGCAGTCTAGCAAGGAATTCTGAATATTTATTTTCTGTCTGAAATTCTCATTTCCTACCTTTTCCAATGCACACACGCACACGCACGACACACACACAAAACAAGATTTCTAATATGAATTTAATTTTAACATACTTCCCCTAAACAAAGGTTGCCTGACAAAGTAGTATACTATACAATTTTAATATATAATTAATAAATTAATAAAACTGAAAGTTAAGATCTACAAAGAAATAGTAACACTACCAAAAGATACATTAATTTAAAAAAATTAGCTATAAAACATGAAGCAGAAATGGTTAAGATTATGAAATATGTATGAGATTTATTCAAGAACGTCATAATAGCTATACAGGATGATTCACAAGGGAAGGTAAAAAATTTATGATATGATATCTTAGGCCATTTTGAGTGAAAAAGTTCATATGAACATAGGTCCATTTTCGAACGATGGCGGAGCTAGATGCATTTTTTTGGTAAAACGTCTTGCCCAAATGTGAATCAGACGTTACCATATGCTGCTGACGTGAGACAAGGTCAAGGTCGCAATGAATGACGTAACATTGGAACCTGCATTGTGAGCGGTGTAGATATGAGAAACAAACTGGGTGGTTATCAGTTCACAGCAATTCAGTCAGCTACCTACAATACACTAGTTATACAGGTACAGTTATCGGAAGTGTTAAGTTGTGTTTTTCAAGATGCGTTATAAATTTTCGACTACAGAATACGCCGATATTGTGTATGTTTATGGTTTGTGCAATGGAAGTACCTTGTGTGCTGTTGCTGAATATGAACGATGCTTTCCAAACAGAAGGGTACCATATCGATTTTACTGTCTATGACGAGGTTGGATGAAAGACTTGGTATAGCAAAGGAAAAGGGAAACGAGAGAGGCCCTAATAGACCGTATTTTGGATGCGGCATAAAGAAAAACGTGCAACTCTCCCAAGCGATGAGTGCGATTCACGCCCGAGCGCAACAGTGCATTGAAGGAGGATGTACGTTTCAAAATGTGCGAAAACATCGACCCCGACATGTAGAATATTAGGTATGCATGCATACGTGAATATAAACTTTAAATTTTTCCGTTATCTGTCTCTCAATGCAAATTAGTATAATGGAATCTCAGAAGTTTTTGTGAAATCAAAGAGCCATATCTCCGTAACCGTTCGAAAACGGACCTATATTCATATGAACTTTTTGATTCAGAATGACTTCAGAATTCACATCCCAAATTTTTTACCTTTCCTCGTGAATCACCCTATATATGCATCTATTAGGAATTGTGAAGAAATTATTTACAGGGACTGGAAACAAGAAAATAGCAATATTGTTCATCTTAAGTCAAAAATATTCTGACACAGCTAGGAGAAAAGAATGTCTAATCAAAATAATGTTTTCCTTAATTTTATATTTCTTTCGAGGTGATACTTAACTCCTTACATATCCCTGATATGAAATAGGCCTATAGTCAGACCAGTTGCTCATAATCTGAAAACAATAATGAGATCACAGGGAGACATGATGCTCCTACACTGGAATATAACATTAAATTAAGTAGGCCTATCCGTACTACATATATCTCAGGCCCATTTAAGAATTTTGAACAATGGAATATTCTCTTGCCTTAATCTCTGCAGTTTCGAAAGACAATTTATTCAACGTAAGCAGTTGTAGGAATATAAATGTTATTTTCATTTATATTTGTATAATTTCTGTCCACCAATTAATTTCTAATTTCATTCTTAAAGCTTAATTTTTAAGGTTTTGGCAATGTCATAAGCACATACACCCTACTTTGGATTAGTAATGAAAATATTAATATCGTCATTATTATTATTATTATTATTATTATTATTATTATTATTATTATTATTATTATTATTAGCATTGTTGTTATAGATTAATAACTAAAAGAGGGAAATTCAGACAGAACTTAAATTAATACCAACTTTGTTGAGTTTGATGAAAACACATGGAGTGCCCTTATCATAATTAAAATTATTTCCTGAAACAGGGATCCCAGCTATAGACACAACATATCATGAAGTACTAAGATACAACTTCGACATTTTTCCCCTATTACTTGATCACAAGCTAAAATCTAGTGCTTTTCCAGCCCACAAGTTCTCTTCATTACTGCCAACACTTCCTCTAACACCCGCAAGTTACAGATATTGGGATAGTTAGTCATTTTGTGGCACAATTGATTCCGGTCAGCAGGCTGATAAATCACGTTCGGCAAAAATTCACCAATTTTAATATTGTGTGTATATTTTTATTGTATATCGCGATTATAATACATTATAAATTGCGAAAGTGGCGAGTTGTATGTGAAGTTATTGTTTTCATCACTTCACAACTTTGAAATAGTTCTTTTCAGAACTACAATACCGATATTGTGTAGGCCTATGTGCGTGTTTCGTGGTAAGTAAACATTTGGAATATGCTGTAATATTACAATAAATTATTATGCATATTAGAATGTTGTTCTGTATTGTGATTCACTCTAACATATGTATTAAGGTATTATAATAAGTTATATACTTTAATTTTAGAACAGTGACTACTGAAGGTAACATCATTCTTTGAACACAAAAAACAATTAATTATTCATATTAAAATGAATTATATAATAGTTATATTGTTTAGCATAATATAAGGATTTTCTCAGAAACCTACACCAAAGGCACGATTCACTGTCTTTCGTGAAATGTAGATACCGGTAGTGATAAACACGTGGTTTTAGTTTGCAGCCATAAATACTTCCAACAGTGCATTAGAATATACATGTAAGTATCAAATGACTTTTATGTTGAAAGTAAGTTATATACATTTCACAGAAGACAGTAGAACAAAAGGAAATTGTGTTTCGTTTGGTTCAGCTGTTTTGAAGAATTACGTAATATAGGCCTAATGTTTACATAACCTTACAAATATTTAGTGTAATAAAAACTAATAAAATTAAGATTGAGGTTAGGTTAATGTGTAGTTCATATTTTAAAATACAGTAATCATTTCATTTTAAGATTAGGCCTACAACATGTCCAAAAGGAGAGAGATTGCAGAAACTTGTACATCAAGAAAGATGCAGAGCAGCTTACAAGAACAGTCATTCCACGAAAAGTGGGAATTGTAGTTAAAAATATAAAATTTAGAAAGAAGTATTATTTCATACTACAAATAGTTTAAAACACATTAAATTTTAAGGTTCCACCTTGATTTCCTCAATTTTATAGAGGTGAAAGAAGTTTTAGGCATCTTTCTTGTAGGTACTTTTCATGTACCCAACATTGATTCCAAAATATGTGGGTTGGGCAGCCTATAGCATTCAATCTTATCAGCTGATATCAGCCATTTTTTGTTTTAAGCATGGCATAAAGATTGTAGTTTCTTGAAATGATTGTTACATTTTCAAGGTATGTACCAAATTATATTTAAATCTTATTTGAAATTCAGTTAACCAATGTAGCATCCGTTACATGAAAATTGTCTTTTTTTACTGTAACATTGTAAGTATTATTAGAAACAAAACCACAGCTCATGAAAGTAATTATACAGTTCCAACATTGCCTTTACATATATTTTTGCATTTCTAAAGTGAATTAAAAACATAATGGACTGTAACGGATTCTACACTGTAACGGATTCTACATGACAACCTGTTTTCTTTTTTTACGATTTTAGGCCTAATTTTCTACAGAATCATGGCAGATCACAGTAAATACAATAATCGTATGGCTAAGCTGAAATTTAGGACTAAGAAGAAAGAAGATAAAAAAAATGGACTGAATATCTGAAGAAAGATAGAGATAGAAATATTGGTGGATTAAACCAATTTTCAATCCGAAAAATTTTGACATATTCTTCAATTAATCATATAGGGTGAATATTAGTACTATAAATATTGGAGAAAATATATTATTCATTTACTTTCTAATCTATTCAATACTAACTTTAACAATCATTACAATCGTTAGATCACATCAAATTTCATTTATTAATCAAACATTTTTAATAGGGAATGAAATATCCACAGTAAAAGTCCTAATATTCGCCACTTTATTATCATTAGGGGGATTAAAGTAAAAGGGACCAATTAAAGGTAAGGCGTCAGTCAGATAGAATATTGGATGATATGCTAAAATGGGCAAAGAGAGAAGCAATGAGGAAATATAGAAAAAAGAAAGCAGAAGAAAATAAGACAATAGATGGGTCAAAACCAGAAAAGGCTTTTGGGTCTTACCAATGTACCAGCACTTTAAGAAAAGCTGTAAAAAAAGTACAAAATGTACTCAGGCCTACCACTGAGTCCTTCAAAGAAAAGGGCATGCTGTGTATGGCTCCCAAATGAGGAAGTGATATGTTGTGGTGAGATATTGCCAACTCTTGATTTCAAGACTCAAGGACATAGAGTAATGCACGAGTTTCACAAAGACGTTAATGTTAATGAGAAATAAACTTGTAAATATTAATGAGACTGTAAATATAAATTAAAGATATTTTTAGTGTATGGTATAAGTTTATAACAAATTTAAGTGATAAGTACTTTTTTTTTTCGGAGAAATGTAGAAATATTCCCAACATTTGATTTCAGGACTCAACAGCACAGCTTAAATGTAAGAGTTTCTCAACGATGTTAATGTTATGATGAGAAGTAACCTTGAAAGTATTAATGAGACTAAAAACAGCTAATAATTCTTTGTACACAAAAATAAAACTCTTTTTAGTGTATGCTATATCTAACCAACAGTATTACATTGTTTTCCTATACATTTTTCCTTTAAACTTTATAATTTAATTTATTGTCAGAGTTCATTTATTTAATTTCAAATAGTAAATATTAAATTACTACACTTCAAAAATTAATTTTTTACTATCTTATACTTCATAAAAGATCCATAGCTACATATCAAAGTGACTTGTAGAATCCGTTACAATTGAATGTAGAATCCGTTACACTGTATAAAATTCATTAATAAATTACCTTTTTGTCATTTCTAAAAAATTCTTGTAAAGAAATGAAGTGCAATTCTTAATATATAAACAAGAAAGAGATGAATTTGTTAACCTCATCCTAGAACCTGAACTTTCAGTGAGAATAATGGTAAGTCATGAATTTAACAGAGAGGCGGTAGCATCCGTTACAGCAGCTAAAAACAGTCAGTCTCCTTTATAACTAAGAACTGTAAAACAAAATTTTTCAGAATGAATGTTTGGCTTCCATATAATCAGAGAATTATAAAATATTTCGTAAAACTGAATTATTTTTTAGAAGAAAAGGGATTTAAGGTGTGAACATGTAGAATCCGTTACAAATGGATTGGCTGAGAAGCAGTCGTTAATATGTACAGACAATTGAAGGCTGAAGCAGAAGAGGAAGATGTCTGTCTAACCAAAGGGGCTCTAATGAAAAGAATTGCAGTTCTTGTGGGTGTAAGTACATCTACCTGTTTTTATAAATAATATTTGACAGGATGAGCACAGACTTATTCCATAAGGATGCATCCACAATAGACTGTTCAAAATATTTACACAAGGACTTTTTATCCTAATCTAATGTAGAGTTCATAATAAACTAATGTGTGAGGTGAAGTTTAATCCATATCTGCAACTAGTTTTGAAAAATTTTAAGCTTATAAATATGAGAAAAACCATAATCTTTATGTCTATAGAAATAATTAAAAAAAGGTATATTATTTGTTTACATCACAGACATGAAAAGCTTGAAATATAAATATATTAATATAATATCCATATTTTTATTACAGCATTCGTACAGTGCAGTTGAAAGAATTATTGCCAAATATGAAAAGGGGCACCCACTGTCTACACCAGGGAAACACAAGAAACGTCCACGATGCGTAACTGGAATTGATGATTTTTCCAAGGAAGCCATTGCAAGATTTATATATGATAGACTGAATCGAGGTAAAGATAATTATGGCAGTGACATTTTTAAAAGAATTATATTAAGTTGAAACATTATAGCTTACACTTTACACTCATTATAATTTATATTTTATCATTGCTATTTTTATTTCCATGCAGGAGAAAGAGTAACAGCAAAGCTGGTGCTGGACCATGTAATGGAAAACCAAGCTACGTATTTATTTCAGGGATCCCTTTCGTCATTAAGGACGATTTTGAAAGAAATGGGTTTTAAATGGAAGAAAGAAGACAGTCTCACATATGTAAGAGAGAGTGAAGATATTCAATTCAAGAGGACCTGTTTTTTAAGAGAATATGTAAGGAATATGGAGAGTGAGAGTCCGAAGCCTGTCGTTTTTCTGGATGAAACGGATTTTTATGAATGGTAAGCTTTATTACAATATTAATCAATCAGTTGATGGCTTCATTGGTAAGATAGCTGAGCATTGGATAACAACACTATTTTAGGATAGTGAAGGGAATATAAGTTATAATATTATTCATTCCATGTATATTTCATAGGCTCTGCAACACATTCTTGGAGTAAACCAGCTATTGTTGGTGGTAAGGTTCAGGGAGTCATGCGTCGGCCTGCTGAGGGAGGAAGACTGGTCATCGTACATGCTGGAACCTATAATGGTTTTATTCCTGGTAATATACAGTAGCTACTATATATTGCGAAGTAATTTGTATTATAATATTTTTTATCTAGAATATAAACATCTTTCATCTTTTACAGGTGCAGATTTAATATTTGCATCTAATTTGAAGACTGGCCAAGATTACCACGGTGCCATGAATAGTGAAACTTTCCAGAAGTGGGTGGAAAGGCAGCTTATTGTTGGTTTGAGAGATGTAGGTCCTTCCATCATTGTTATGGATAATGCATCGTACCACAATAAAGCTGCAGAGGAGCAACCCACAACAAAATGGAGAAAAGATCAGTTAATGGTAAACATTATTTCTATACAATCGGAGCGATAAACAATGCTATTAAGTTTCATTATTTATGTTCCAATGTTTTTGCAGACATGGCTGAGACAGAATGGAGTCCCAGTGTCAGACAATGCAAATAAGAATGAATTGCAACAGCTCTGCAAAAGGAATAAAAGCCATTTGAAGAGGTAATTTTCTAAAATGAGAATTCATTAGTAAAATTAATTTTTTTATAATGTGCCATAGGAGGCTGATGTACACTATACTCGCAATGAGATGAGAATGGTGATTTATATGGATGCTACAGGGGAACTGGAGCTCCTGGGTAAAACTCTTGTGTTACCTGGATCATGGGCTTGCCCAACACAATATGGAAATCAGGAGTATGCTGGGGATCTGGGTCCACAGGATTATGAGTCCAGTGCTCTAGCAACTGGGCCACCATGACAGCTATTAGAAAAATGTTTCTTGTTTGTTATAATGTATGTTTCTTTCATTCTTGTTTCAGACATATTGTTGATGAACTTTTAGCAAGAGAAGGCCACACAGTTCTGAGACTCCCTCCATACCATTCTTTCTTTAATGCGATTGAGCTTGTGTGGTCAGTGGCAAAGAACTATTATAACAAAACAGTAGCTTCACGCCCAGGCCATGGCTTAGATCGAGCCAAGTCTGTATGGCATGAAGCACTCAGCAAGGTATGTAGTTAACACAAGCATATCTTTCTTTACATATTTAAAAATGCAGTTTCAATACTAGTTTTATATATATATATATATATATATATATATATATATATATGTAATTAATTATACATTAATTATGTATATTTATATAAATTATAATTAATTTAATTATATTTAATATTCTAAATTCTGTATATGTTTGTATAGTTTGGCTGATGAATTGTATATGTTCTTAAAATGATTACTAGTCTGTGTAGCTCTACTGATGAATTGTATATAGACCTACTGTAAATTGAATGGTAATATGTATAGCTCAACTGATGAATTGTTTATGATTATAAATTGAATTAATCTACTTGATATTAATTGCACAAATTTGTATAGCTTAATGAAAGTATGCTACTTTGTTTTGTATATATTTGTATAGTTTTGGCCGATGAATTGTATATGCTTTAAATTGAATAGTAATCTATATAGCTCTACTGATAAATTGTTTGTGTTTGTAATTTGAAGTAGTTTGCATGATATGTATTATCAATTTATGTATATCACAACTGGTTGAATTGTTTATGCCTTAAATTTAATTAAATTGTTTTGTATTATAATATAGCTAAACTTATGAATGATCGTTTACGTTTGTAAATTTAATAATCTGATTGGCTATGTATTGTATACTTTTAGTAGAGCCATCGATGTAGCTCAGTCGGCAGACTCGCTGGGCTGCTGATCCGGAGCTGCGTTCGGGGTTGGGTTGGATCCCCCTTTGGACTTTGGTTTCTTCCGAGGTTTTCCACAGCCGTGGGGCTGAAGCCGGATGGTCTATGGCGAATCCTTGGCATCAACCCCTTTGATTTGATTACCTGGTTGGGTTTTTCCGAGGTTTCCCCCACCGAAAAGGCAAATGCCGGGTAATATTTTGGCGAATCCTCGGACCTCATTTCATCTCACTACATCTCGCCAAAATGTAAAAAAATTGTACAACATTGTAAAAATTGTAGAAAATTACTAAATTGTAAAACTATAAAAATTTGTAAAAATTGTAATTGTAATATTGTAAAATGTTGACATGTTCCACATCTTAAAGCTTCATTGCTCATGTAAGATCTATGGAATAAAATAAATGAATGAATGAATGAATGAATATGCATACAGGTAACTCCAGATATATGGAAAAATGAAGTAAACCATACAGAGAAAATAATTATGAAGTATTATAATCAAGAAGTGAGAAATGCGCCAGAATTTCAAGAGTTCATTGTCGATCTTAGAGATACTGATGAAGAGGATGATGCTGATCACAATGACACAGAAGATAACGAAGAGGTGTTGGCCACTCCTATTGAATCTCTATCAGGGACTTCAAGGTAAAAAACAAGTGGTTAATATTTGTATACCTCATATGAAATACAATTTGAGTTTGGAGTTGTTTTAAAAGTCTATATTACAAAGAGCATTGTAAATAATTTATTGAATATACTGCATCAATTAGTATGCTTTCTCCCACATTTACTTCAAAATATTGATGAAGGAGGCTGGATAATCTCATCACTGATAATTTCAAGTTATCTTTCCTATTATTCAGAAATTGTTTAGGACTGAACAACAGATTTTCACTTCCAGGGATTAGGTACCATGGTGCTGCAAGAAGCTGGTGAGTCTTATTTCATCATTCTCTTTGAATACCCCAACCTTTCTAACATCCACGCCATTTTGCACAATGGCACAGCTGGACAGCCGCATCAGCAGCACTACTAATTCAAGGAAAGTAAAAGTGTCTCTGATGATCAGACACCTCATATCACAACCTACTATTTTTTTTTTACAATATAAAGTATAGACAGATTTCTGTACTTTAAAATACAATGAGGCTGTATGATCTCATCACCGATAATTTCAAGCTGTGTTCTTTTCTATTATTCTGAAATTGCTTAGGACTTAACAACAGATTTTCACTTCCAGGGATTAGCTATCATGGTGCTCCAAGAAACGAGTGAAGCTTATTTCGTTGGTCTCTTCGCTGAATGCACCAACCTTCTGACATCCGTGACAGAAGATTGCACAATGACATACAGCTGGATAGGCGTATCAGAGCCCATCATTAAGTCAAGGAAAGTAAATGTGTCTCTGATGATCAGACATCTCATATCAAAACCTATCATTGCTTTCTTTACCCCCTTTTTTTTTTTAATATGATATAGCTAGATTTATGTATTTTAAAAAACCAAGGAATAAATTTCTGTGGGGGTGGTATTTTGCTTCAAAACTTGCCAGGCCCTTGAGATATGCATTGAAAGTTGGCTTATTTTCAACATTTCTGTTTCAGAGCTTGATGTCACATTTTTAGATACAAATCTTATTAATCCAGTGTTAATTTATATACTATGTATAACATATTTTCTTGATTCTAATTTTAATTTTTCCTCCTTTTCTAATGACACGTGATTTATTGACAAGTCCAGTGTTGTCAGCATAATGACCACTAAAAAATTCATTCATTTACTGTTGGTGTTAAAAGGGTTTATGTGTCACAAGTTTCTTGTGTAAAACATACACAGATCCCCTTCTAATATTGACCATCTCTTAAATCAACATCTGTCTTTTTTTCAGTCTCAAAGGATCTTATGATGCCAAGATAGCTCCACCGAATATGATCAAGGGACTACTTAAAGCAGAGGATGTCTGGAAATTCGACAATATGACCAATTTCAGAATTATTAGAACATTGTGCAAAGAACATGAATGCTCGAGGACCATAATATGTCTGTCAGAAAATTATAATTATTTTATTTTTGTATCACTTTGTATTTTCAGAAAAATAAGTTTGATATTACACAGAAAATAGTAAGTTGATTATTTATTGTCTAATTTCTTTGTTGTTGCCTAACTATAATACATTATTTACCTATATTAAGTTTGTATGAGAGAATAAAAAAATATACATGTTAATTGCAACCTGTCCCTTGTCAAAGTATCCTCTCACTCCTGAGGCAAAGGCTGGAATACTAACATTGTATTATCCTGATTGAATGTATCATTCCATAATGTTCTATATAAATATATGTATATAATAAAAAAAAGTTTGATTATTATGTCACACACACTTTTCCATTAGTCCTGAAATAATACAAATATTTCAATTCTGTTCCTTCTGCTGGTTGAAACAAATTCCATCATACAAAGTTAATTCTTGCATAGAAATTGGAAATCAAAAGTAAGTACGATATTTTACATTTTCATTATCTGTTTATTAAAATTTTTATTTATTTAATTTCAAAAATCCTATTGCCCTATTGAATATTTCGAGGACATCATACCAGAAGGGAGTATGAACAAATGCAGGGTTATTGAAATATTTCAATAGAAACTTTGTTTGAACTAACGTTTATTAATTACAGTGGGCATGAGGAAGGATCAGGAATGCCTTGTTATGTAAACAAGGATAGAATAATTATTCTATATTTAAATGGTTCTAATGTAAAGGTGTAGTTTTGCTCATATGCCCTTCTGGGATGATAGCCTCGAAAAAAAATAGGGCAATTTAATATGCAATATAATTAGGCTGTCTACTATTCCACTTATATGTTTATTCAAATTCTTGCTGATCAGGTTTCAAAGAGGAATGTGTGTACCAAAATAAATGAAAAATAAATAATAGGGATGGATGTAATATAGTTTTAAGAAGAACTGATTGCGAGATAAGAGAAACAACAAGGTAGTTTAAGCCATGAACATTATTAACATTAGTGGTTTACGTTCAAGGTTGGTAGCACTGAAGTGCAGCCGTGTTTGATTATTTGGTACGTCATTATATGTTGTGTCGAGTATATCAATGTCCACACTGCACACTTTGCCCTCAGGAGGGGCAGGACTGGTGTAGTTGCATTCCATGTAGTTTCCTTCTTCTACTTCAGTGCTGGACTTCTTATAAACTGTGAATTGGAAATTACCATTAGGGGTGAATTCACCAGTAGTTGACCACATTGGAATCTTGTAATTAAAAATAAGCATTCTGGCTACACTCCAAAAATATTTCTTCAGTTATATATAACATTTAACATCTCTTTATTTCATTTGACAACAGTGTAACAGGAAATGATGGTATTACAGAAAGCCGGAAATTTGTAGTGACTATGTACATACACATTTTCAGTTTTTATAGTTCCTACGAATCACAGAACAACAGGAATTTTGCTCCGATTTAAAACAATGTGTCCCTTATGGTTTGGTGTGCGCTGAATCCGAAAATGCATCTCTTTTCTTCGTTTCACGTAAGGTTTTTAAGATATACTATGATTTCACTTTCTGCTAAGCGTTCCCCCAGGAATGGGTTGGGGGTTGTAAACGAAAACAAATTCTAATGCATTTTATGAGTTTATCACTTATTTCCTTTTTCTTATGGCTGTTAGCATATCCAGTACACATTTTTCAAGTTTTATGAGTTATTTTGAATCCCTAGTGTGTTATAATTTTATCAGTAGCAATGAAAATTAAAAAAAAAAAAATATTTTTTATAAAGAAGTCAATTCACTTTCCCCGGACATTGGTACATGATGGGACAATTTCGATTTTAAATTCAGATTTAGGGCACACATATTAGTAATATTCACCTATTTTTATTTCGGAGCAAGACAAAAAGTAAAAATTTGTTGTTCAGTGAATTAATAGGGGTGTTCATTGTTAGGAGAAAATCCACAAACGATTAGGGAAAACATGGGAATTTTACTGGAAGCAAGTAAAGAGATAGGTTTGGAAGTAAATTCCGAAAAGACAAAGTATATGATTATGTCTTGTGACGAGAATATTGTACGAAATGGAAATATAAAAATTGGAAATTTATCTTTTGAAGAGGTGGAGAAGTTCAAATATCTTGGAGCAACAGTAACAAATACAAATGATACTTGGGAGGAAAATAAACACACAATAAATATGGGAAATGCCTCTTATTATTCGGCTGAGAAGCTTTTATCATCCAGTTTGCTGTCAAAAATTCTGAAAGTTAGAATTTATAAAATAGTTATATTACCGGTTGTTCTTTATGGTTGTGAAACTTGGACTCTCACTTTGAGAGAGGAACATAGGTTAAGGGTGTTTGAGAATAAGGTGCTTAGGAAAATATTTGGGGCTAAGAGGGATGAAGTTGCAGGAGAATGGAGAAAGTTACATAACACAGAACTGCAAGCATTGTATTCTTCACCTGACACAGGAACATTAAATCCAGACGTTTGAGATGGGCAGGGCATGTAGCACGTATGGGCGAATCCAGAAATGCATATAGAGTGTTAGTTGGGGGGCCGGAGGGAAAAAGACCTTTAGAGAGGCCGAGACATAGGTGGGAATATAATATTATGATGGACTTGAGGGAGGTGGGATATGATGATAGAGAATGGATTAATCTTGCTCAGGATAGGGACCAATGGCGGGCTTATATGAGGGCGACAATGAACCTTCAGTTTCTTTAAAAGCCAGTAAGTAAGTAAGTAAGGTCATTTACTATTTCTTAATTATTATCAAGCACCAGTACCGGTAGTTGACCAGACATTCAACTACTGGACCAGTTTAAAATAAAGTGATATCCAGTAGGTGTCCATCACTTGCAAATGTGCTCCTGACTTTTTTATGTAAATTACGTAGATTGTATATAATCTGTGTTTTAAATGTTTGCAACTATTTCGTATGACTAGGTCAAAAAATGGAAAAAAAGTCTTCAAATATATAAAATAATCCTTAAATAATGGAATTAAGGATGCTCAAATGACTCTATTCCAATTCTCAAATTGCAAGAAAATATGGAATACTACATTCCACCCTGACTAATAAGCTGAAAGATAGAATGCCTTCACCTAAATTATTGGTGGTCACAGTAGTTGCCAAATTGTGTGCAGAAAATAAAATTCTTCAGTTTGCCTCGCTTTTAAATGCTACACACATTCTACAACCTTAAAAACTGTCTGGCAAAATGCAGTTGAGGATTTGCCATATGAGTATAAGAGATGTGTAGTATCAAAAACAAATTTTGGTCAGTCATTACAGAGCGAGTATTCGATGAAAGAGCCATCTCAGAATGGCTTCCATAAATGCAACACCTTCCTAATTGACACAAATGCAGTAAATTATTCTGGATGTATGAGTCATGAGTCTGTGGGTTGATAGAAATGGAACTGTGAACCTCAAACCAACTAAGTTTTATGTGAAATGTCAGTTGTATTTGGAATCGGTTATGAAACCTGGATGCACTGAAGAATTCAGAACTGTTGCAGCTAATGTAAAATGGACTGGAGATGACGTGGCATCTGAACTCTCCTACAATTGGTTAAAATTATGGAAAAGATGCATACAACCAAATGATTTTAACAACATTCTGATGGTGCCATATTGACTTGTCATAAGAACAATAATGTTGAAGAAGCACAGCAAAATGGAGAAGATGTGTAGATTGAGGAAATGCTGCAGAAAAATGAGTTACCACATGATATTACGAGTAACAGGTGGCTACAATATCATTAGGATTTAGATGTTAACAAAAAGAAAGAAATGTGGAAGGAAGGAAGAAAACACAATGCGAGGAAAGGACAAGAGACAGAAGTAATCAAGGAAGGTCTGATAGCAAAAAATCTAAAAAACTAGAGGTCTCTCAGTCAGATATCTCTGAGTTCGAGTTAGAGTTAGAATTCCAGACTTTATCATCGGACATTGATGATATACTTTTGGACATTTCTGAGGAAGATGGCAACAACCAAAGCAGTAATGATGGGAACCATGTGAAAGGCGGAACTTGGTTCATTGTGAAATATATATAGCGATGAAAACTTGTCGTTTACTTTGTGGGAAAAGTGGTAAAGAAAGAGGAAGAAGATTTTGATGAATTTGCTCAACACGTGGCTGCAAATGTGTTCAAGTAGCCAGCACAAGAAGATCCTGATACTATATCGGAGAATACAGTGCAGTGTGTTTATTCTGAACGCAGGAAAACTATAAAAAAAAGACATATTTATGCGATTCAAACTTTCAGTTTTGCAGGTAAAAGTCTTGGTTAGAATGCAAGTGCATTTTTATGTAATAAAATATAAGTGTGTCTTCTGTGTTAAAATAGCCATATCAAATTTGATTTAGTAGTGGTCAACTATTGGTCGAAAAACTGGTCACTTACTGACACATAGAGGTCAACTACTGGTATTTTTGTAAGCTGTTAGTGTAAAAATAAATTTCATCTTTTTTTTAGTTGGTTATTTAACGACGCTGTATTAACTACGAGGTTATTTAGCGTCGTTGAGATTGGAGATTGCGAGATGGTGTTTGGCGAGATGAGGCCGAGGATTCGCCAAAGATTACCTGGCATTCACGTTACGGTTGGGGAAAACCTCGGAAAAAACTCAACCAGGTAATCAGCCCAAGCGGGGATCGAAACCGCGCCCGAGCGCAATTTCAGACTGGCAGGCAAGCGCCTTAACTGACTGAGCCATGTCAGTGGCTTCATCATGTTACATTGCTTTAAACAAGTATTGAATAGCACCATTGCTTTTGTCAACATTTTAATATCCTTATTTACTCTAGAAATCTTTTCCTTGTGACTTTATCTACAAACAAAATGGAGATTTAAGAAACGAATGTTCCTTAACTGGTCAACTACCAGTGAACTCACGCCTATATTGTTCAAAACAATTTTCATAAATTTAAATATGCTTCAGTCAAATCAAAACTAAAAATTATTTTAAGATCTACTGTTACAGTCAGTCAAATATATCGTTTAAATGTTTAATATATTGTGTCTTTTTATTTTTTTTATTTTAGTAGGTTATTTTACGACGCTTTATCAACAGCTTTGGTTATTTAGTGTCTGAATGAGATGAAGGTGATAATGCCGGTGAAATGAGTCCGGGGTCCAGCACCGAAAGTTACCCAGCATTTGCTCATCTTGGGTTGAGGGAAAACCCTGGAAAAAACCTCAACCAGGTAAATTGCCCCGACCGGGAATCGAACCCGGGCCACCTGGTTTCGCGGCCAGACGAGCTGACCGTTACTCCACAGGTGTGGACAATATATTGTGTCAATATCAATATCATAATTGATCTCTATCGAGTCTATCAAATGCTTTACTGAAGTCTACAATTATTATATAAGTTGGACAATTAAATTCTCTTATGTTTTCTGTAAGTAATTTTAAAGTGAATATATTATCAGTACAGGATCTCCCTT